>NC_141088.1:11372678-11442678 GCF_041138505.1 Cibotium barometz | reverse complement strand
TATCTACACTCTAGGCGGTGGGAAGAAACCCGTATCTGGCCAATCGCAATCCGCATGGCATGGGACATGTGAACACTCAAGTAGCCCGGCTGCTGGATGAATCCATCCTCAGTGAGTGTGAGGAAGTGGTCTCTGTAAAAGTGCATCTTTGTGGGGAGCTCCGGGGGTGTGATCCATGTGCAACGTGTGTAGAGGCTAATAAGATCTGACCGGATAACCCGATTGGTATCCTCGTGAGACAGCCGGAAAAAAGGGGAGTCCAAACTGTACTACTACTGAAGGGGGGGTAGGTGGTCCATGCAGAGCCCATATACTGAGAACCAAGTGGAAACTAGTGCATACCATGCTCCAGAAGAGAGAGAGAGAGAGAGAGAGAGAGAGAGAGAGAGAGAGAGAGAGAGGGAGTCGGACACAGTATTGGGTCCCGAATACCCGTATTGGGTCCCGAATACCCTTTGTAGGGTATTCGGGACACAGTATTGGGTCCCGAATACCCTTTGTAGGGCCCCCACCCACGAATGGTGCAGATGCTTTATTAGAATGATGTACAATAATGCAATCTATAGATCTGAGGACCTGTTCTTGACCCTTCACCTTCACCTTGGCTGTAGCACTCCCCTTGGTTGTCCTGGCCCTTGGAATACTTCAACCCCTTGTGAGTGGTAAGATGTCAAATAGCCTCAACTTACGCTGGTCGGTTTGCTCAAGAAGGGGTCTGCCTGCAGATTTTTATCCACAACCTGAATTATACCCCCTTTTGGGCAGCACTTTTCACACCTTGTCCTGGCCATGAACTGGTTGCCTCAAGGGCCCAAGAGGCCCATGGCCAGTGGCCACAAGCCAAGGAGTGGCCAGGCCTTAGTCGGCCAGCCCAAGGAAAGGGCTTGGCAGCCTGTCAGCCAGCCGACCAACCTTGAAGGCAAGCCCAGCCTCAGAGGTGGCTTGGGCAGGTCTAAAAGGTGTCTGACCCTGTCCTACTGCCTGTCCAGATTAGAAGAAGCATGTCCACATGGCATGCACGTGACACAATCATCTCATGTCTGTATATTTAAAACCAGGACCTCTGTTGTGGGTGTGCTCGCCTAGATTAGGTGTTTTCTCATTTTTCCCCACTCTCCATATTTTTTCCCTATTTTTCTGCTGTGGGAGGTTGTCCTGTGCATGTCGGCTACCTTTGTTTGCTGGCCGACTGCAGTATGGTGTGCTTTGACACTGGCCGACTGCTCTTTGTGTCTCTCTACTGCTGGCCGACTTCACTCATGCTGGCCGACTAGAGATCTTGCAGTCGGGTGTCTACACAGGTTGTCGGCTGTCCCTACTGCAAGCCAACTGCACATATGGGGCCATATAAAATGGCCCTCCATTTGTTGTATCATATTTTCGGGATTTTCTTTTGTATATAGAGCAGAGTTACACGCCTCTCTCTCCTTCTCCATTGCTGTATTTTTCTGCAGTGCACTTGCTCTTGTGTTCTCAGATTTTGTCATCATCTCCGCTGCATATTCTGACATGGTATTAGAGCTCTAGGCTCTTGATAGATCTTGGGAATTGTGTGAGCAAGAGGGGGGCTGTTTTGTTGCTGATTGGTGGACTGTTTTGGACTGTTCGGGAAGAGGAGAAGCAAGAGGAAGGTGGGCTGATTTGTTGGACAGCCACTTGCAGGTTTAAGTTCTTCTTTTTTCCCACCCACCCACCCTTTTCAGTTACATCCCCGCAATGGCAGATTTACTTGAGATGGCTGAGAAGCATGTGAAGATCCTGACACTCCCCATGTTCCCAGTGGACCGCCAGTTGGACGGGAATAACTACGGCATCTGGAAGGTAATGATGGAATCTGTTCTAGAGTCTTATGACCTTGCTGATTTCATTGTTGTTGGGGTTCCACGGCCGGAGGTAGAGGAAGGGGAGTTACCCTTGATTCGGAAGGACCGCGAGGCACATGCACAATTGTGGGATCGTGTCAATGCCAGGGTCCGTTCATTCATCTTCCTCAACTGCACACCGCAGGTAATCAATCATATAAAGCATATGACGTTGGCCAGAGGTATATGGCAGCATTTGGCTTCTCTCTATAACAGGGTATCGCCCATGAAGAGGATTTCCTTGGAAGTACAAATGTGGGTTATGAACCTTGCAAAGTCATCGACGATGCGGGAGCACATTAACAAGCTGTAGGCTCTTCAGCCTGAAGTTCTTTAGGCTGGGAAGGAGATATCATCAGAAGATATGGCCATAACGTTGCTGTTGCATTTGCCCTCTCAGTACTCAACATTCCAAGCACATGACTCCTTCCCGTTCGGCTTTACAGGATCTTTAGAGGTATTCTGGTCACATTCTTACTGGGGATACATCCACTATCCCAGTTCATAGTGAGGGCAGGTTGGAGATAGTTCCTGATGGCAGAGGGGGGAAGCATTCCTCCCAGGTGTTGTATGTTCCATCACTTGGTTTTCATCTATTGTTAGTGCATCAGGTTTGCAAGACTGGCGTACGGGTGGAGTTTGATGAGCATTTTGTTGCTCTCCGGGACAAGGCAACATGCCAGGTAGTTTGGGAAGGCGGAGTGGAGAATGGAGTTTACAAGCTTTCAGCACTCTCTCTCCTAGGTCCTCAGTTTTGTGATGAGTGGCAGTCTGGTAATGGCCACTTAATTGTGGATACGCTCTGCAGGTACGGGCTTTTCGAGACCAGATGGTGGATAGCTTGCTAGTTGATGGCAGCAGTTGGCAGGAACTTTCCTGTACAGATGTTGGTAGTTCTTGTGCTCGTCAGCCAGAGGAAACTTTACAGGTAACTTATGCTCTGATGTCTTGTAGTATTCGGGACAAAGAAACTCCTGTAGATGAGGAAGTTCTTTCCACGGGGACCTCTTGGAAAGCCAGGCAGGTGACAGTTGATTACTTGCAGACGGAGGTGGATGTTGCACATTCTCTAGACTTTGTGGTTTCGGATTCAGAGGGGGTTGGTTATAGGTTTCCGAAGGCCTTGAGTGGTCTTCCGCAGGTTTCAAGGACTTGGCATCCCACGGTAATAGGTGTTGATTCTTGTGAGCAGTATGATGCCTCCTTGACTCGGAAGCAAAATGGTTCATTGATTTGGTTAATGTATACCAGATTGGACGCGAGCTTCCTGATGAGGCTGTTGAGCTCATGTTTGCAGAGGACTCTTTGGGAGGCAGGATTGCGTATCTTGTGGTTTCTGCAGCATGCGAATGATCTTGGACTCTTTCACACAGGAGGGGGATTGATGGATGGAGTCAGACTCCACGGTTGAAGTGACTCAGATTGGGGAGGAGAGCCAGAAATGAGGACCTTGACATCAGGCTACAGTTTTTCCCTTGGCTTAGGAGTAGTTTTATGGAGCAGTAAGAGGCAGCTATCTCTTGCCTTGTTGTCGACCGAGGCAGAGTACCGGGCTGCTTGTGGTGCTGCTTGCGAGGTGGTGAGGTTGCAGAGGTTACTTGGTAGGATTGGGTTTCCACTGGTGGAATGCACGGTCATCCAGAGGCATTTTGTTCGTGAAAAGATCGTTGGCTGATGACATCTTGCTAGAGTTCTGTGCGACGGAGGACAGTGCGGTGGACCTCTTCACGAAGTCTCTATCTTAGGCTTTGCTCTGGCGGCACTCATTGGGGTTGGTTTCACATCCAGGAGCTGAGAGGGGGTGTTAGCAGTTATCTCCTATCTGTATATTTACACCAGGGCCTCTGTTGTGGGTGTGCCCGCCTGGATTAGGTGTTTTCTCATTTTTCCCCACTCTCCATATTTTCCCCTATTTTTTTTCCTATTTTTCTAC
The DNA here is from genome assembly GCF_041138505.1 of Cibotium barometz. NCBI lineage: Eukaryota > Viridiplantae > Streptophyta > Polypodiopsida > Cyatheales > Cibotiaceae > Cibotium > Cibotium barometz. The sequence continues at coordinate 11,438,883 of NC_141088.1, read as the reverse complement.
TGTGGGAGGCTGTCCTGTGCATGTCGGCTACCTCTGTTTTCTGGCCGACTGCAATATGGTGTGCTCTGACACTGGCTGACTGCTCTTTGTGTCTCTCTACTGCTGGCCGACTTCACTCATGCTGGCCGATTAGAGATCTTGCAGTCGGGTGTCTACACAGGCTGTCGGCTGTCCCTACTGCAGGCCGACTGCACATATGGGGCCATATAAAATGGCCCCATGGCCCCCCATTTGTTGTATCATATTTTTGGGATTTTCTTGTGTATATAGAGCAGAGTTACACGCCACCTTCTGTTCGCTCTGTTCGCGCCTCTATGTGTAGCCACCACCTTCGCCCCTGCTCGCTGCCCTCTCTCCCGCCTGGGTTGGCTCTGTTCTATCTGGACCCGCTATGCTATTCTGTTCGCCTCGCTGCCCTGCTCGCGCTATGCTGGCCTGTCTCCCTGTCCACTAGTCCCTCCCACCTTTCCTCAGGCCCCCAAGGCACCAACATAACTTTCTCTCTCTCTCCTCCCTGCTTGTGGGAAGCGCTGCAGAGTAATCTCGAGGAATGGCTCAGAGTCTCCAAGAGAAGCTCGAGGCCCTCGAGACGGCAATGAAGGCACTAATCAAGGAGAACAAGAAGACATCCGATTCCAACCTCAATGAGGTGGAGAACAAACTACACTGGCACATCATGGCCCTCGAAGCACGGGTCACGGACCTTGAACAAGAGAACACGGCACTCAAGGAGGAGGTGAGTGCATTGAAAGTGGAACTGGTAGCTGTCAAGAACACCGAGAAGGAAGAAGGGGAGATCAATGACCACTCTCACGGCCATCAAAGAAGACATCTCCAAGGAGATCACAAAGGACATGGAGGGAAACTCGAAGCCAAGCAGTCAGGATGGGTTGAGGTGGTGAAGAAGAACATCTGTAAAGAAGGGAGGGAGGAGACTCAAAGGGAAGAACACCAAATCATTCACACCACCATTGAGGAGGAGAAGATGAGGCATGCCCGCAGCCTTAACATTCGAGTCACAGGTATAGCCGAGACACTCCACTCCACTCCCAAGAAAGATGGATAGCTTCTATGCATGAAGCTTGGCTACAGGGAAGAGGACCCTCTCCCCTTCACCAAAGCATGGAGAGCCGGGAAAGACTCAACGAGGATTACAGGGAGATCCCATCTATTTGGATGATGACCTTACAAGGATGCAGATAGAACACATGAAAACATGCATGCCGAGAGTCCTACAGGCCTGGAAAGAGGGCAAGAGAGCATTCTATCGCGATGGCTGTGTCATCATCGATGGCAAGGCCACCGATTAGCACCAGGCGGCCTATGGGACATCGGCTATGGAGGATCCAGATTCACAGATACACAGTAGTTTGGAATTGCAATGGAGCACTTTGGACACATCCTGGGAGGATGGAGGAGGTCATGGAGGGACGGGACATCATACTACTTACAGAGACGCACCAGAGCCCAGAGAGGGGGCTACCCAAAGTAGAGGGCTATCAGTGGGAGTTTACATATAGGGGGGACCACACGGCAGAGCACATCGAGAGGATCTGGAGGTATAGCGGTACTCTTCAAGCGAGAGCTACAGGTGTGCCTACAGGTGGTAGCATGTGACCAGGAGGCTAGATACATGTGGATTAGACTGCAGCTCTCAACAGACAGGGTGTTATACATTGCTCGATGCTACTTCTCTCTTAGAGGATCGAGATATGCCATGACAGGAGAGGATGAGAGTAGAGGCGAGGAGGAGGACACAGGGCCATTGGGAGAGTCACCATATGCAGTCCTTTCAGATGAGATCATACACTACTCCAACCTGGGGGAAGTCCTCCTTATGGGGGACTTCAATGCACGGACACAGAGCCGAAAGTGCGACATTTATGATTTCGAGCACCCCGAGGTGATGCACACAGTAGAGGTGGAGGACACGGGAGCTTGCAGGGTGTCAGAGGACATGGGGCTGGTTAACACCAGATATGGTCATCACTTACTTGAGCTGGGAGTGCGACACCATCTCGTTATTTATAACGGGATGAGACAGTGGCAGGATTCAAGAGCACTGACATGCTTTCCACGATCAGGGGGGGTAGCACAGTGGACTACATCATGGGGTCCATGGAGACCACACATGCAGTGACATCTTTCACCATCCCCCCTTGTCCTATTGGTGCGGATCACACGTACCTCTTACTGTCACTGGCGAGCTCCACACCAGCACCCACACAACCCATACAGGCATCGCATACAACTTTCTACTTCACCCATGACTTGGCAGACATATATGAGCATCATGTATATGACGGGCTATTCTAGATGGATCCCCTGTCACCTCTAAACACACTCAGCACCCAACTGTCATCTCTCCTACATACGGCCGCCACCCATAGCTTCCCCCATCATACACACATTGCACACACAGATAGATCTGGGAGCATGCCCCAGAATCGGTGGTATGATGATGAGTGCAGAGAGCTATATAGACACCTCCGTGCCCAGAGAGCACTGGGGACCATTACACAGAGACAGGCGAGCCGACATATGAGGATCCTCACACGCCGTATATGAGGAGGCACGGTACTGGGATATATACCACCTACTCATGAGCAGAGATGCAGCCACTGCATGGCGCAGGATGAGAGCACCTCGCCCTCGCACCCCGATTGAGGATCCACACACATGGCGCACATATTCAAAGAGCCTCTACCATATCCCTTAGCAGCCGCCCATACCACAGCCACAGGAATCCCACCCTACCACCTCTACTTTCTTTACCGCCTCGATGGTAGAGAGAGCTATCTGCCGGTTACAGCATGGGAGATCGGTTGACCACACAGGTATACAGAGTGAGCATCTTATTTATGCAGTTGACACACTAGGACCCTTTGTTGCTCACCTCTTTAATAGGGCACTAGTGGAGGGCCTACCAGCTGAGTGGACTATGCACACCATCATGCCTCTCCACAAAGCGGGAGACATGCTAGACCCCAGCAACTACAGGATTATCATGATTGGCCATACATTGGCCAAACTTTATGGCGCAGTGCTCGAGGCAGAGTTGAGCTCATATGCAGAGAAGGAGGGACTGGGAGCACCAGGGCAGGCTGGATTCCGACGAGCTTTCTCCACTATTGACCATATATTCACTCTGAGATGTCTGATTGACTAGGCTAGGGCGCGGGAGAAGAGCTTATACTGATGCTTTGTGGATTTCCGCAAAGCATTTGACATGGTGCCACAAGTAGACCCCACCAACTACAGGACTATCATGATTGGTCATACATTGGCCAAACTTTATGGCGCAGTGCTCGAGGCAGAGTTGAGCTCATATGCAGAGAAGGAGGGACTGCGAGCACCAAGGCAGGCTGGATTCCGACGAGCTTTCTCCACTATTGACCATATATTCACTCTGAGATGTCTGATTGACCAGGCTAGGGCGCGGGAGAAGAGATTATACTGATGCTTTGTGGATTTCCGCAAAGCATTTGACACAGTGCCACGAGAGAGACTCTTCCAGCGCCTACAGTCATTGGGGATCCTGTCAGAGATGGTTTGGGGCATCTATGCTTTATATGAGCAGGTATACGATGCCCCGGGGGGCTATCTGATGTTATTGCTAGCACCATAGGTGTGAAGCAAGGATGCCCACTCTCTCCTACACTATTTGGGCTATACATTGATGAGGTGGCTGACTTCATTGTTCACAGTGGTGGGGATGGGGTAGACATCTCAGGTACCACAGTCCACATTATGCTATATGCAGATGATATTATTCTGGTCTCCGAGTCGCGGATGGGACTACAGCACCATCTCCATGCACTCGATGACTGCTGCACATAGAGGGGGCTTACAGTGAACCTTGGGAAAACCAAGGCCATGATTTTCCACACCTCAGGGCCGGTTCGACGACAGGCCATCTTCACACTAGCAGGAGGATAGGTAGAGGTGGTAGACTCACATGTGTACCTGGGGATTACATTTACGACTGCGCCAGGAAGATTTACTATGGCACAGGCAGCCATGGATAGACTCACACGAGGGTATGTAGCTCTGGTCATGCTAGAGAGACAGTGTCACCCGGCACACTTCCAGGAGGCCCGCACGAAGGGGTGGTTGTTTGACACACTAGTCACCCCTGCTTTGATGTATGCTGCAGCAGTATGGGCACCTAGGCTCGCCACCTCCACATTGTCTCAGATAGAGAGGCCTCATATTCTCATGCTCTCACGGATGATCTGTAGCAAACCCTCCGTCCCACATGACATTGTCCGGACGGAGTTTGCTGCACCTCCTATGCTAGTAGAGGCCCTCTTCCAGACGATCTGCTTCATACAGAGGATCAGAGATATGCCATCAGATCGACTCTCACATAGAGCTTTTGAGGCGTCCAGGCAGCTCGCAGAGAGTGGAGATAGGAGATCATGGTAGTCACAAATGATACAGTGGCTCACTCAGCATGGTCTTGACATAGATCACCTGCCTTCTTTCCAGTATGATATACATGCACCACACATCCAGCTCTCTCTTAGTGAGAGGAACAGAGTCCTTCGGCATGATTTATGGCAGTGATACACTCAAGAGACTTGGATTACACCTAGTCAGCCTCTACCGCCGAAGATGCTATACTACAGAGATCAGTTTATGCGTATCTCAGCGGATGGATTCATACAGAGACCTGGATACATGGATGTGTACATGCCTCATAGTGCCCGAGTGGTGATTGGCTAGCTCAGAGTGTCATCACACCAGCTTGAGATTGAGGCAGGTAGGGCAGCATGGATCCCCAGAGCAGAGAGGATATGCAGACTATGCCAAGAGGAGGTTGAGAGTGAGGAACATTATGTATGCAGATGCAGAGCATATAGTGTCATTTGAGAGAGATACACCACCATCTTTAGTGGACATCCCTCACTCCGCCAGATCATGGAGTCCGCAGACCAGTGCAGATTTGGCCAGTTCTTGCTAGAGACACAGTGCCACAAAGAGACTGCTATGGACTCATACCACAGGGAGAGGTGGGCGACAGCTCCAGCTCACTGATTTCTTCCAGAGATCTATCCCAGTGCCTACCCTAACACAGGAGGGGGTTACACTTCAGCGCGCTGTGGACCTCCGAGCCAGACGGAGACCGAGAGCACCAGGCTACCAGACTCCTAGACTACGTCAGAGGGAGATCACAGAGATACGGGCTCGACATCAGCACCATATCCAGGAGCGGCTAGCTCACTTACACTCACACCCGGAGATCATGCTCCGAGGTATTTTTGCCTCGCCATCGCCTATGTATCACATATTACACCCACATTATGGTACTGTTTGGAGTTAGACAGATATGCATTGCATTCTTGTATACCTTGCGCATATAGGTTGCATACTGAGCCTCTAGCAGGAGTGCTCCATCCATCACCCCCCCCCCCCCCCACTAGCTCAGTACTTTCATAGTTTATTTCATGTTCATTTTGTGCTTTTTTTTTCTAGACATCCAGAAGACATTGACAGTTGTACATTGATTTGTCTCATAGGTCGAGTTCAGCCTCTAGTAGACGTTAATACAGCTTTCTTTCTTTCTTTCTTTCTTTCTTTCTCCTTCTCCATTGCTATATTTTTCTTCAGTGCACTTGCTCTTGTGTTCTCTGATTTTGTCATCATCTCCGCTGCATATTCTGACTGGAACAGCCCTAAGTCAGCTCAACCAGATCCCAGAAGGGGTCGACCAGCAGCAGCACAGGGAGGCCGTACAACAACAGGATGACGTCATAGTCATACAGGTGAACCTTATGGAGCAGGCGGAAAGCAGGCATGGAGGGGTATAGCGGGTCGGCCTTTTGATGAGGATCACATGTATGTGCTCTATTTTGCAAATGGAAGAGTGTAGATATGAGCAAAAATGATGGAGAGCTCGTGTGAGTTCTTCCCCTTTCGCCAGGTTTCAGCATGGACTCCTTTTTTGGAACAAATTGGCACCTCAACTGTATTTGACCAATTCTCTTTGGAATACTGCAGTATTGTTCATGCACTGGGCTCCTAATTGAGAGATCCCCCTTTTCAAGTCCCATTCTCTACACTTTGGTGTATCGTATGTTGTCCCTTGCCTTTGGTATGGTGCTAGAAGACTCATCTTATTTCATTTGATTGTCGGAATGTGCAGTGGAAATGAGACAGAAAACTGAAAGCAGAAAACGCAGAGGTGCAAGAGAGGAGAAGTGCTGTAAAACTCTGCTATATACACAGTAGATCCGGTAAAATGTGTGCAGGGGGAAAGTGCCCATATATAGATGATAAGGGGAAGCCAGTCGGCCCGTATAAACAGGGCCGACAGCCCCCAATATTATCCCCACGACCAGCAACACCTGGTCGGCTGGCCCACGACCAGCATAACCTGGTCCGCCAGCCTCTAGGCGGGCTCCTCATGGCCAGCCGCCTCCTACAGGTTGGCCAAGGAAAGAAAACAGCCCCCCATGACACACGCCTACCAAAACTGGGGAAAGAAAATGGAAAAAAACAAGGACTCCTCCCACGAGCGGGCACACACACATCACAAGCCCTCACTCCCACGGTATAATATGGTACAGACAGGAGATGAATGCTAACACCCCCTTAGCTCCTGGATGTGGATTCTAGAACCGATCCTAGTGAGCTGGAGTGCTAATGGAGCATCTGCTAAAGAAGAGGCTTCGTGAAGAGCATTGTCCTTTGTCGAACAAAAAGATGTCACCATTCAAAATCTTCTCTCGAACAAAGTGATATTGTATCTCTATATGCTTGGTCCGGGCATGGAAGACCGGGTTCCGAGCAATAGCTATATGTAGCTTTGGTTGTTGCACCTGATGACCATGGGTTCCTTTTGTGGAAACCCAATCTCACCAAGTAACCTCCTCAGCAACACCACCTCGCAAGCAGCACCACAAGTAGCCTGATACTGCAACAGTTGGCTTCTTCTTGCTGCCCCAAGAAATTGCTCTCGAGCCAAGGGTAAAGCCATATCCTGAAGTACATCTCCTCATGTCTGGATCTCCTCCCCAATGAGAGTCACTCCAACCTTGGAGACTGACTCAGTCCTTTGATCCCCCCTCCAATGTCATAAAAGAGTCCAAGATCCTTCGTGCCCTGCAGATACCGCAAGATCCGCAATCCTGTGTCCCTCTTCAAAGGTGTCTGCATAAATGAGCACTGGAAAACTCAAGTCCAATTTGGTGTTCAGCAACCAAATCAATGAACCGACAAGTGCATCAACCTGCTCACAAGGATCATGTCTAGTAAATTTGTTATTCGGATCCATCGGAGATGAAATAGGCTTGCAGTTCTCGATCCCAAAGGCCTCCAGCAACTCATGAACATACCGTTGCTGAGAAACAAAGAGCCCCTTCTGAGTTTGCCAAATCTCCAATCCCAAAAAGAAATGGAGTAAGCCTAAATCCGTCATCTCAAACTCCTCTTACAAGGCAACCTTTGTCATGGCTATGTGCTCTACATGATTGCCAGTGAGGACGAGATCATCTTCATAGAGGATAATCAATGTGACCATACCACGTTCCCAAAAGAGATACAAGTTCGGATCTGCAACTGATCTCTGGAAACCCCGTCTTTGAAAGAAAGCATCAATCTTTTGGTTCCAAGCCCTGGGAGCCTGTTTTAGACCATACAAGGCCTTTCGCAACCTGCAAACCATACCTTTTGAGCCCGGAACCTCAGAGCCTCGAGGTTGCTCAACATACACCTCCTCCTGCAAGCCACCATTCAGGAACATAGATTTAACATCCGTCTGATACATCGGCCATTGCTGATGAGAGGCAAGGGCAAGAACTATCCAAATCGTGGCCATCCTAGCTGTCGGTGCAAAAGTATCCTCATAGTCGATGCTTGGTCGCTGAGCATAGCCCTTAGTCACAAGTCTGGCCTTGTGCTTGTCCACAGACCCATCGGACTTATACTTGGCTTTGTAGACCCACTTGACACCAATGACTGACCATTTCGACGGCCTTGGAACCAACTCCCAAGTCCCATTCTTCTCCATGGCCTCAAGTTCCACTTGCATGGCTTTCCTCCAAGTCTCTTGGGAAAGAGCTTCCTTAACTGAAGTAGGCTCTTTGTTCTGAATGATACGAGACTTCAAGGCATAATTTACCAGTAAATGCTCCTCTGAATCGACTTTTGTCACGAACTCTATGCGGTCTTCGAGGTCCATCCTCCATGGTCCACTCGGGGGGATACTCCGTCACACCAGACTCTCGAATGGTATCCAACAACCACTTCGGTACTCGAACAGAACGTGGAGCCGCATGCTGTTGCTGTGGCAAATGTAACTTGGTTGAACAAGAACACAATGCTAATCAATACACTTAAATACACACTAAGATTTGATGGACACTTGTTCAAATACAAGAAGTAAATTGCTGAATTGACAAGAGACACACAATGAGCCGGAACGGCCGACCCCTCCCTCAAATAAAGTATATTGATCTTGGGAGAATCAAGTACATAGTGTCATGGGCATTCTGACCAGATTTCCATACCAATGCATATGAATACAGTATTGCAAACAAGTGGTTGTCGATGTAGACTTGCAACCCACACTACCCTCTCAGGTGCCCATGTTTCCTACCATCTGCTCTCTATTGTTCCACCAACACATGGTAGCAACAATCTGCAAGAGAGCACGTAGGACAAGAGAACACTACACAAGGTATGTGATCTTGTAATCCGGCTCCTCCCTGTTGGGTGTTGGACTATCTGCCATTGAGTCACCCTCATCCATAGAAAGAAGATCCAATTGCCTCTTCAAGTAGGCAACTCTTGCCTCGTTGCGTACCTGATACATTGCTTCCAATGTGTCCCATGCAAGCATCATTGTCTTGCATGAACGAATGTGCGGAATAATAGTCATTTTCACTGCAAGGGCTATCAATGACATGGCCTGTGCATCTCTAGAGTCCCATCTCTTCTGCTCTTGTGTGGGAGCAGGATCTACATCAGGAGCTCTTTGAGCACCTCCCCTTTGAGGCGTGGCTGGCTGTATGGTAAGTGGGCGTGTGTCATCACCACACACGATGCCCCAAAGCCCTTTGGCTACCAGCAAATTACGGATCATGAAACTCCAGAGGGAGTAGTTAGATCCATCCAGCTTGTCCTCCTGGGTGAGCACACCAAATACATCTGTAGCATTCTGTGCCATGTCAACAAAATATATCTGCAAGCAAACCAAGCACCAATGTGCACTGCCAGGCAACCAAATGTCGTGTGCAAATGTATGCCTGCAAACCAAAGCAAGTGTAAACTTGCACCAAATTGTCCAATTACACACAATGTGTATACATACGCGACAAATCGCAGCTGTAATGCCCAATTACATGCTCCAATGTGAAAATCCCCAATTTTTATGCACTCCAATCGCTTCAATGTGCATCTAATTGGCCAATTTTCACAAAAGCCCCAAATTTCTGCAAATGAAAGAGGTTCAATTTGCTGATTTTGACCCGAATTTCGAAAACCCCCAAATTGCAGGCAAATCAAAATGCCCAATTTTTTCAATTTGTCCTGAAATTGAGAAATCCCCCAAATTGCACCTGCAATTTTCCTTTCAATCTGACTTGCACAGAAGTGTCTGCAAAATCTGCATATGACCTGCACTGGTATGGCTGCAAATTTTGTGTTTGTGTTTGACCGAAAATTTGTACTGAGAATACCTTTGGCAGCACTTGTGAGGAAGCAGGTGCTTGGTGGTGAGCAGACAGTCGAGTAGAGGTAACGGGCCTGGCCAAGTCGTGCAGAGCAGTTGTTGGAGGGAGTCGTTGCAGCTGGAGAATCAACGCTGAGGAACACACGGAGCTGTAGGCTGGTGCGTGCAGCTCGATGGAGGCGTGAAGACAGTGTCGAGGAGAGCTGCAGTCGTCGAGGAGGCCTGCAGAGCGTGGGCGTTGAGCAGGTCGAACAGGCGGGAGCCGGTAACGGGAGGTGCTGGAGTCGCTGGCGGCGAACGTAGACAGGCGTGGGTTAGCACGGAGGGCGCAGGGAGCACTGGGCGCGAACAGAGGCACAGGGCTAGCGTGCAGGTCGGAGCAGATTCGCGAGGGCCTGGAGTCGTCGGCGCAGGACGGATGGCAGCTGGAGCAGGAACGGTGATGGCGGGTCGAGATGGAGCAGAGATGGCCTGAATGGAGACGCCGGACGGTAGGAGCGACGGGAATCGTCGGCCGGAACAGAGGGGAGACGCCGGACGGCAGGCGGCGACGGAACTGTGCGTCGGCTGGACAGGAGCGCCGTCGGATGATGGAGTAGCGTCGCCGGATACAGAGGCGGTGCCGCCCGTCTCTGGTGGCCGGATGGTGGAGCAACGGCAGAACGGCCGGACGGAATCCGCGACGGACAGCGACGGAATTTCGCTGTCGACGGAAAAAAACACAGCGTCAACGGAATTTCGCAGTTTTTTTTTTCCAGTAGCAGAATATCAGGGCTAGCTCCCAGCTCTGATACCAAATGTTGGGTGTTGGACTCACACACTCACACACACAAACCTGCACATTAGGGTTAGGTGCAGGGTAGAGAAGCTCATACACAGAAATGAGAGAGAGAGAGAGCCAAAAGTGTGGTATTCACAAAATGCAAGTCAACCCTTGCATGTGTGCCACATCCATATAATATAGAAGTACAAAATATTATATGTTAGAGTGTCCTTTCACACTTGATGTCCAAGGGGAAAAACCACATGGGAAAAAGTGCCCTTGGTTAAGCCCTGTTCACACATAGCACTACCATAAGTGAGCATATGCCTACACTCCCTCTTGCTACTTGCTCCCATATTTAAACATAATAGCTCACCAATAGCAAGTAGAGTCGATGACAGCGGAAGTCTTCGCGATGGAAGTCCTTGGGGTGTTGAGATCTTGGATTTGTCGCCTTTCTAGCAAGCTTGGAAATGGAGTTGGGAAGGAGAATGTGCAGAAAATGCAGCCCAACAGCCCTCATGAAAGAGGCGCCAAACTCTAGAGAGAGGAAGAGGAGTGAGGTGGTGAGTTGTCCAGTGTAGGTGGCAGGCAGGTGCTTTGTGGAGCAAGCTAGAGTGGACACATGGTTGGTTTCTCCCTTTGTACAAAGGGGATAAGGTTTGGGCGGTGGACATTGGGTTATGTCCACGTCGGGACATAAGTGTGTGTGAACACTGGGCTTGTCATAATTTATAAGTGAGTTTTGGTCACCCAAAACTTAATGAAGTGTGTACACACTCACTTATAAATTAGTGCTAACTCCTAAGGCCAAGTTTATGACCAATACTTACCACCTGTCGCATGCCACATAACCATGTCAGCAGACAGTTTCACACGCACGGTTTGCGGGTAGGCGTCCCCTTACCCGGAACTACACATTGGTCAAGCGAGCATGAAAATAGCATGCAATTTCAATTGCAAGCAAGCACATAAAGATGCTATGCAATGCAGCATTGGTATGGACAATCCCCGTTCATGAGACTATACCAAAATAGACGTGCTCTAGGCAAGTACACGAGGTACCAGACCCAATGGAACACCAATCCACCAAGCATTTCCGGGCAAGTACACGGAGGCACAAGTCCCAATGGAAAGCCAAGTCCACAGTATCACATGAATGGCATCAATCCCCGTCATAAACAAATGCCATGGACACCAGTCCAATGTACATACATGATAAGCAAGCACGGGAGGACCAATTGGGTGGCCAAATGGTGACAGTAAATATCCAACCTCGGGATCAACCTCTCCTATTGACTGAGGTTGGCTAGGTGGAACAATAGCTTGGGATTCATCCTCATACTCGTTTGGCTCTCCAAGAAGCGGTGGCTCCTCAACAGTGGAAGCTAGAACATGCTCATCAAAGACAACATTTCTGCTGACAACAACCTCATTCCGCTCTGGGTCTTATAACCCGTAGCCTTTGGAAAGAGAGTTATATCCCACAAAAACAAGCTTCTGGGACTTGGAGTGAAGCTTCCCCCTCTACTTCTTTGGAATGTGAACCTAGGCTTCACGCCCAAAGACACAGAAATGGGACACGTAGTTTCTTGCCAAAATAAGCCTCAAATGGAGTCACCTTAGGCACTACAGTCATTGGAGACCGGTTGAGGATATGGACAGCTGTAGTCACAGCCTCTCCCCAAAGTGGACGAGGAAGGTCGCGATGCTCCAACATCGTCATCGCCATCTCCACCACAGTCCGGTTCTTTCGCTCAACCACTCCATTCTTTGTGAAGGAGACCCAGTATTGGCCAGCTCCCGCTTGATGCCATTCTTTGCACAAAACCGCACAAAAGCATTGGAAGAGAACTCCCCTCCTTTGTCAGCCCGAATAGTCTTCACGTGCAATCCAAACTCCTTTTCTACCAAAGGATACCAGTCCTTGAATCGAGCAAAGGCTTGGTCCTTATGTGGTAGAAAGTACACCCATGTGAACCTCCTACAATCATCCACAATCAGCATGAATACAAGGCTCCTCCCAAAGATGGGGTCTACATAGGCCCACATAAGGCAGTGTGAACCAACTCTAGCGGTTTCGAAGCCCGCCTGGTAGCCTGCTTCGAAAAAGACTCCCTATGCTGCTTCCTACGAATGCAAGAACTGCAATGTCCCTGCATGTTGCCAACATCTGGCAATCCATCCACCATCTGGTCCTGGAAAACCTCTCGTAGCGCGTCCAAATTCAAGTGCCTAAAACGAAAATGCCACAAATCACTGAGCTGAGTAAGAGTTTGTAAATCCTATTCTCCACTCCACCTTCCCAAACAACCGGATAGCAACTAAATGCACATCAAACTCCACCCGCATGCCAGTCTTGCAAACCTCATGCATTGACAAAAGATGAAACCCAAGAGATGGGGAAAGAACCGGGGAGGAATGCTTCCTCCCTCTGCCATCGAGAACGATCTCCAACCTGCCCTCACTGTGAATCGGGATAGTGGACTTGTCACCAATAAAGATGTGACCTGTTCGCCTCCGAAGGTCCTGTAGGAACCCTCGGGAAGGAGTCATGTGCCTGGAGCACCACTGTCCAGAATCCACTCCCGAGTATCCCCAACGATGAGACCAACCGCCTCCCTGCTCGAAGAAGATGAAGCTCCGGCGTCCATAATCTCCAAGTGCACAAAAGCTGGAGTCTTCGTGGCTAGTGAGGAATTGACACCTTTCTCGGTGCTCCGATGAGGACATTTCCTCCAGTAGTGACCCTTCTGGCCACAATGGTTACAGGTCTCCTCGGCCTTCAAGGGGCATCATGATCCGAGTCGGGCTTCTTCTCAGAAGCCTTTGACTGTGAAGACTTCCCATTGCCCTTGTTATTGTTGCGGCCTTTCGACCACTGGCCAGTCACAAAGCCTGAGAACCTCCGCCTTGTGGAGGGTTCAGAAACCGCTCCTGTTGGTCCAAGATCATCGGCACAAGCTCCTCCCAAGTAATGGTGCTGAGCCTCCCGCTGGTGATCAAAGAGGAATAGAAAGCTGAGTATTGAGAGGATAGATGAGATGAGACAGCAGGGTGATGGCCATGTCCTATGATGATATCTCCTTCCCAGCCTGAAGAACCTCCTGCTGAAGAGCGTGGAGTTTGTTGATGTGCTCCCGCATCGTCGAAGACTTTGTAGGATTCATCACTCGCATCTGCACTTCCAAGGAAACTCTCTTCATGGGTGATACCCGATTGTACAAAGAGGCCAAGTGCTCCCAAATCCCTCCAGCCAGCGTCATGTGTTTGATATGATTGATTACTTGGGGTGTGCATTTGAGGAAGATGAAAGAGCGCACACAGGCATTGACATGATTCTACAACTGTGCCTTGGCCTTCCGCTCTTTCGTGACTCATAGTGAAAGTTCCTCATCCTTCGGATCTGGCCTTGGAATTCCAACCATGATGAAGTTAGCCAAATCATAAGATTCCAAAACAGACTCCATCATCACCTTCCAAATGCCATAGTTGTTCCCGTCCAACTGTTGGTCTGTAAACCGGCCTTAGCCTTCAGACAAACCAAAGGGCGGTGCAAAAACAAACTTGCACACAAAACACTTCAACACCTAGAAAAGGAAAACAAACAGGGGGAGCCAGAGTGCTCCTGCAAATAGTACACGAACACCGATTGGCCCCAAAACGCAGTGGCGCCCCTTGCGGTATTTCTTTAGTTGATTATAAGAGCTTTGATTACAGTAAGGCTGGAAACTCAGCCGTCACAGTAGAACTTGAAACTCGCGGCGGGTGCCCGGGGGACTAGGGCCTTTTACACACTTGTTGATACCATCAATGCATATTAAAACATTTAAACATGGCCACAGCCTTAACACATATCCATCATCACTTTGCATAAAACATAAAGCTGGACAAAACATCCACAAATGCTGAAAATGGAGCTTGCACGTGTGACACCGCATAGAGGCCGGAATGGGCCGACCCCCCCCTTGGAGTATTTTATCACCCAAGGAGAATAATATCATGTACAAGCTTTGAGGGCCTTACTCTCCCCACTGGAGATGCCGGATTATCCCTATACAAATGCCATAACACAGCCCAACACAAGGCTACCAAGCCGGAACATAGGCTGTAGAAATGCCAAGCCAACAATATAATCCATATACCTCCGTGTGGGTACTGATTCTTCCCCAAAAACCATGGGTCTTCATGCAATAGAGCTGGTACAGCAAGTACAACTCTCCATTTAGCCGGTACAATAGGTACAATGGCTGGTACAGCAAGTATAGTGGCTGGTGCAGCAAGTAGTGGCTGGTACAGCCGGTACGGTGGCTGGTACAGCAAGTACAGCAAGCACAAATGCTGGTACAGTAGGTACAATGACTAGTACAGCCGGTACAGTGGCTGGTACAGCTGGTACGGTGGCTGGTACAGCAGGTACAGAGGCTGGTACGGCTGGTACGATGGCTGGTACAGCAGGTACAGCAAGTACAAATGTTGGTGAACAAGTACAATGGCTAGAAATCATAATAAATGATTAAATTGTTGGAAATAAGTGCACACTAGGTGTACTATTTCTAGTCTAGTTTCACTTAAGTCTTTGTGTCTTGAGTCTAGTGCCATGTGGCATCTCTACATTTATCCCATAAGTCAGTCTACTCAATCTTGTACTTCTCACCTATATATTGTAGGTGTCACATCAATGAAAGTATCAATCTTGTGTCTTGTCTACACTCATCTCAAGGTAACTCTTTGTCTTTCATTTATTCTTGTTTAATTTCTAGTTTTGCTCTTGCTTTCATATTTCTTACATGGTATCAGAGCGGGCTGCTCTTGCCCTGTGTTGCCCACCATAGCTTCAGCTAGCTTCAGCCCACCATCTCCTTAGCTGCGCGGCCGGCGCAGACTGTTGGAGTGGACAGACAGTTCAGGCCGGCGGGCAGCTATTCAGAATGTGAATATGATGGTCCCAAGAGTTGGTGTTTCCCAGTAGCTGCTGTGCACTCCTACGCCGGCCTGTTTTCAAAATTGCTGCTGCTGGCGCTTCATTCTCTACAGTTTGCGCATCACTCCATACCTGCAGCTACTGTCGGCTTCCCTCTCTGGATGAGCAGCACTTGTACTGCTTATTCACAAGAGCTGTATTACACCTCTGTAGCAGCCTACGTCTATCTGCTGGAGGCGGTGTTTCTTCATCTACAGGCTACGCATAATCTAAAGGCAGTTAAGTTCTGCCATCACTTCCTATTGAAGAATCCACAAGGTACTGTGCATTGTTTCCTTCAGTTTGCTGGTCAGTCCTTTTCTTATCCTCATATCTACAAACTGCTAGTTCCTCATGCTTCGATGGGCTGTCACATGCTATGGCCCTGACAAGTGGTGAGAGCGCCGGCTTCTAAAAACAGTTTGGATCTCTTCTTTCATTCATTTCTGCAATCTTGTAAGGGAATAGACACTGCCCTTGCATTTTAGCAAGAGGTAAGACCTTCCCACATGGCCTCTTCTACTCATTCTCTCATGTCTATCGACAAATTCAATGGCTCCAACTTTCATACTTGGCAAATCAAAATCAAGTGCCATCTTATGAAAGAAGGTCTTTGGGACGTTGTTCACCATGCTGCTCCCGAAGATTCCGACATTGAGCAAGTTATCACTTATGCTCCCACTGCCAAGAATGACAAAGCCTATGCTATCATCTTGCTCGGTCTTGGAGATGATTACATTCATCACATCTCCGACATACAGTCTGCTTCTCGAGCATGGATCACTTTGGATACCCTTTTTGGACCCCGCTCTAAAAACTCTAAGATTGCACTTATGATCTCATTCTTTGATCTATATACGCAGGAGGGAGCTACTATAGCCTCTCATGTCAATTATTTTCGCAGTCTTATGGTTCAGCTTGCATCAGTAAAGTCCCCCATCTCCGAAGATATTGCTATTGCTGTGCTTCTCAAAAGCTTACCTGACACCTATGCTACTCTTGTCACTACCTTCAAGTATCACAATAATCCTACTCTTGAAGGTATCATCAATGCTCTCCAAGAAGAGGAAAGAACAAAACAACAAAAGGTAACTGACACTGCATTTTTGGCAAAGAAAGGAGGTTCTAAAGTAAGAAAGCCTTGCACCCATTGTGGGAAAACTAATCATCTGGAGAAGGACTGCTTCAAGGCTCATCCATGCACCATTTGTGGCCGTGATAATCACCGGGAGAAGGACTGCTACTCTAAAACCTCTACATCAGCCCCTGCATCTACCTCAGCCCATATTGCTGCAGCATCTCCATCAGCAGATCTTGCTGTTCATTCCTCACATGATGAGGAGTGGGCTTTCTGATTACTTCACCTTTCTTGTCTACCACTTTGACCACCGATGATGTAGGTCAAGGGGTTCTATGTCTTACTCATTCTGCTTTAGGACCTCTCTCTTGTCCCTACTTGAGAGGCAGAGATTGCCCTTGAGGAGGGATGTCTTCAAGGTCCATCTGTTTGTCTACAGTCAGTTCTACAGTCAGTCTTCTGTCTATCTAGTCTTGTCTGTCTATCTATCTGTTGTCTGTCTATCTGTCTATCAATCTGACTGTGTCTTGTTTTAGATCCATCTTGTCCCTACCCTTGTGGACCCATATGAGGATATCACTTGAGGAGGGGTGTCTCAGGATCTTTTTGTCTCTCATGTCTAGTCTCTCAGTCTATCAGTCTTTATGTCTATCTTCTAGTCTTGTCTTTTTTTGTCTTCCTCCTAGTGTCCACTTAAGGAGGGTGTTGGAAATAAGTGCACACTAGGTGTACTATTTCTAGTCTAGTTTCACTTAAGTCTTTGTGTCTTGAGTCTAGTGCCATGTGGCATCTCTACATTTATCCCATAAGTCAGTCTACTCAATCTTGTACTTCTCACCTATATATTGTAGGTGTCACATCAATGAAAGTATCAATCTTGTGTCTTGTCTACACTCATCTCAAGGTAACTCTTTGTCTTTCATTTATTCTTGTTTAATTTCTAGTTTTGCTCTTGCTTTCATATTTCTTACATAAATACCCTTGCCTTCAATATTTCTTCGCGATGGAAGCCTCCAAAACAGTCCCCAACAGCCGGTATTCTTCACGGGCAGCCTTCAAGAGAGAGAGAAAGAGAGTAGCCATCATTAGGGCAACCTTCAACGGTGGTAGAGGCTAGTGTGCAGCAAGAGAGCCTCCATTAATGAAGAGAGAGGGCTCCAATTTATAGATTTGGGCCTCCCATGAGCTAAAATGGCAAGAGAAGGTTACGATGACAAGTGGAGAGCCACACAATAGTCGAAGTGACAAGTGTGAGGCCACTTGTCTCACTTTGATCCTTTTTCTAGCAAGTGTCAGGCCACTTGTCTCACTTTGGTCCACTTTCTTGCCACATGTCCCAATCTAAGAGATGGGTCCTTCCATAATCTTTACCTCTAAAAATATCCCAACTGGTAGACATTCTGTCAGAGGCACTTTGCCAACTCTTGGTATCTGCTCAATTCCAGATGCAATGACGCGAACAGAATTTCCATCGGAGTCGGGCCAAAAATAGCAACTCTCCTAAATTTTAGGGGTGTGGTCCTTTGTATTCTAGGATAATCCCCCATTCCCAAAGCTTGTACTTTCCAAATATTTAAGCATCCTGGAGTCCACCAGATCCCTTTCAGACTGGGAAATGTCCAGGCTGGTGACATCCTCCCCAGCTTCTTATGTCCCATCGATTGGGCGAGACGAGACAGTCTCAAAAATCCAATATAACTGAAGAATCCATGTCCCAAAGAAATGGGCGAGACTAAATAAGTCTCCATAATACCAATATCAATATCATGTCCCAAGATAAATGGGCGAGACAAAAACAGTCCCATAAGTCCAGATATCATAATCATGTCCCAAGATAAATGGACGAGACAAATCAGTCCCATAAGTCTAGATATCATAATCCATGTCCCAAGTAAATGGGCGAGACAAAACAGTCCCATAAGTCCAGATATCAAAATCCATGTCCCAAGTAAATGGGCGAGACAAAATAAGTCTCCTGCCAACAAGACATCGGTCCACATGACCCTTGGCATAGACATAAGTCCCGTCATGTCCACTTTACCACTTGCACTCCGTGTTGGTACTCTGACCACACACCTTGGATGAGAGGTGCGCTCAAGTAACAAGATAAAACAATCACTCGTCTCGCAGGCATAGATAACCTGGTGTTCCATAAGCATTTCTGCTACACATAGTTTATAGGCATTTCAGCCACCAATAGTTTGTAGGCATTTCGGCCACCAACTCACACTACCCTCTCAAGTGCCCATGTTTCCTTCCATCTGCTCTCTATTGTTCCACCCACACATGGTAGAAACAATCTTCAAGAGAGCACGTAGGACAAGAGAACACTACACAGGGTATGTTGTGCTTGTCACTACCCTTTGAAGTGCCCATGTTCCCTTCCATCTGCTCTCTATTGTTCCACCCTAACATGGTAGAAACAATCTTCAAGAGAGCACGTAGGACAAGAGAACACTGCACAGGGTATGTGAATCATGAGTTTCATAAGTCCAATGCATCCCAAATAAAGGGAGCCAAAAGGAATAATCCATCCGAGTAAAAGGGAATCATAAACATAATCCATAAACCTGAGTATGGATCCAAATCCCTAGAAAAGAAGTCCAGGCTAACATTCATCTCATCTTGGAGGAGACTAAAGGGGTCTTTTGCTTCTCTAGACTGCATAGGTGTGATGTTTTGGTGTTTGATACATGAATTTGATGCTAATCTACCTTGGAAATGTAACTTTGTTACCCTCTGCTAATCTGGTGTTTTAGTCATCTTCCAAAATTTTCGAATATGCTGTTAAAACTAATATTAAAAACTTTTTTCTTTCTCACAGTAAAAGGAAAGACCTCTGCCAAAGCTCAATTTTCGGATAGTAACTTGGGAAAAAAAGAGTCCAACTGAAAATTATCCATTTTAACGAAAATGAAAAAATCTGAGGCCCCAAAAAACTCAATAGAGAAGCATGATCATGATGAAAGCAAGAACAACAACCTTACAGCATCAGCATCCAATCGCCATTTTGCCATCTACGATGTGAAAGGTGCAAAGCCACAAATCAGAAACATATTTGATGCTTGTGAAAGAGGCGACCACAGGGCCATCATGAGCTTTGCAAAAGATAAGGATTTTGATATTGATGCTAAGGTACGTCAGACTTCTTATCCATTATTTTTGTTCTACAACCTGATTTGGATGTTTTAAAACTGGTGAGTTAAAAGGGATTGTTTACCTTTTCTTTCTGATCCCATATTAACATTCTGGCTATAAGATTCAGAAGAGTGTAGATTGTAAACATACTATGCCCTGCAAAATCACATTATTTACTTAGAGATTGAATAATGCTGAAAGACAATAGTCTTTAGACATACAATGGTGCACTTGGGCATGCTCTGCAAAACACACTGTACACCGGACCTATGGACCAGAAGAACCAGCCTAGGTTATCTTTTATCCCGTAAGAACAGAAGCCATTGCTCAGTGTACATCAATCATCTAGCTGGAGAAGCTCATAGCGCCAAGTCATGTGCATATAGTAAAGTCATCTATCAAAAACTAATACCACTGGAGGATTACGGCTTTCATTGTCAAGGATCTTGTACTTTCGATTTGCACAAAAAGCTTGCCAGCATATAACTGAATACATGTTCGCTTTCCACTTTCAAGGTAATGATGTAAAAGGATCCATATGAAAAAGTAATGGACCAAAATGCTCTCATTTTCGAAAAATATGCCATTATGGCTCGAATCTGATCAAAAAGCACTGATCAAACCTTAGTCAACCATGGTCGAAGCTGAGCGGAGTGGTCAACATTGGTGAACTCTGGTCGAAACTGCTCAAAGCTGGTCAAACTGGCTAAAACAGTTAAAAACAGCCAAAATCTTTAAAAAAAAGTCATACCTGGAGTACGATCTTGTAAAGCTCCATGCTTTGAGGCTGTAGATGCCTGTTAACAGTTTTTTTTTTCTGAAAAATAAAGTTGTGACTTGTCTTTTCCCTTTGCATTTTATGTTAGTCTTCTTGGGTGTTGTTTTTTTAAAACACTTCTATTAAGTATGAAAGAGTCTAACAAAATCATGGCTAGAAGCCGGAAATCCTCATCACAGTGTGTCAGGTAGTCACAGCCAGTCAGGGGCACAGGGATTCCAAGATAGGCCAGTGGGAGTCAAAGAGAAGACAATGTCATGATCTCACTCCTTCATGAAGAAGATGCACTTCGCTTGCACTGATCTAGGTCTGCAATCATCATAATCAAGCCAGAATGGATTCAAAACAGTCTTCTTTCAAGTTTCAGTGCCTTCCCAGAATCCATTGGACTTTTTGCCATGTGACTTGCGTACATTGTTTCTCTTAATTTTTTAAGTCATGTATGGTAACATCCCTTCTGTCTTCTAAAGAAGCTTCTCTGAACTACAATACTAATATTGTTTCCCTCTTGCAATCGTGATTTTTCTAATCAATGTCAAGGCCTGCAATTTTGCTCTCTTGGAAGGACCACTCCATTTTTGTCCTCTTGGATGGGCAAGACAATCTTTCTCCTTACAAAGACAAGTATATCTTGCTCTCCTTGCAAAGAAAAAGTTTTATCCTACCTTCTTCTTACAAGGACAAGCTTCTTGCTCTTACAATTTATCAAAGACATCAAGTCTTTTTCTCTTGCTCTCACAAGGCATGCAAGCTTGGTTCTCTTGCTCTTACAAGGATCCAAAGCCTGTTTTCTCTTGCTCCACAAGGGATGACAAGTATGCAAGCCTGTTTTTCTCTTGTTTTCACAAGGGATGAAGCCTGTCTTTTTCTTACTCTCATCAAATATGCAAGCTTGTAACGTACTCTCTTTCTGTAAGAACAAGCATTTTTTAACTAAAAATCTTTGCAAAGACAAGTAGTTTCTGGCTACAGGACCCTGCACCTAATCCTCACAACTAAACACACTTTCTCTTTGCTTGCAGCATCCAACGGTTAGAGAAATACCAATTACCTGGGAAACTAAAGAGGCCTGGCACTCCAATCACATATCTCACACTGAGCAGGCTGTGACTGGTTATAGGACCGGTGTTCTCTAATGTCTAATCCCTCATGACTCCCAATGGTGTCTAACTGAAGGTCTTCACTCGGATTGCCACCTACAGAGCCCACATGAATTGGCCTTAAATGCGAGCTACTGTGTTAGAGACTCATTTGTTGCTGCTACCGGAGCACCATCTATCTCAGGCATCTGGATCCTACAGCCAAGCCACGTTGTATATGCAAAGAAAGGGGCATCCAGATTCTCCTCCCAATCTGCGGGATCATGCCAAGTCGGGTTCCACTGTAGCTGCGTGAGAGGTTGGCACTCCCAAATCCATAGCCGCCATAGTCTCTCCCTGGCCACCTTGGCCGGTGCTGGATCTACGTGCCATTCCCGTGCCCGAAAACCAATCACCCTCACCCTCTGCAAGGTGCAGCCTCTGAGATCCTCCAAGGGGTGCTCTGATCTCTCGAGTCTGCCATGGGGTCCGATAGAGAAAGTGAGCAGACCACTGTCCTCATCTGATCCATGGACCGCCACAAGAATATCGTGTCTGGTAAACACGCCTAACCACACCGGGGGGGTCGGGTCTGGAATAGGAGTCAGCCACTCCTGAGGAATAGTTGAGTTTATGTCGATACTGAGCCTTTCTCTACCTCGGATCCCTGTCAGGCCTCTCTCCTGCTTCTCCTGAGGTAACTGCCTGTGTGCAATCCAATCTCTGAGAGACCTAGCTGATCCCATGCTCAAGGTGCCCTAGGATATATGCGGTCCGGCCCCTAGCATGTGGCCACTCGGTAAATGGATCAGGGGGTTCCAAACCAAGGGCTGCCAAAGCTGCTCCTCTGAGGCAACTAGAACACACTGTTTGAGGGATGCCTGAGATGATCCCAAGCATGAAGTCGACTGGTTGTGAATTTGTCCTCAAAGGTTGGGCTAAAACCACGGGCTCGCATCTCTGTGAAAATCCATCTAGTACTCTGCGGCCATGGGCCCCCAAGGCTCTGGCTGGCCCGCCCATCACTTCCGGCCCATAAGAAGTTCTAGATCAGACACTATATCTAGCCAATACATGCCCAAGAAAAGGCCCAACACGAAGTGATGTAACACATGGTGGCAAGTAGTACTTGGTTCGCCACCACCACTCTGCCTGCTAAGGAATTAGGATAGCCTCGCCGAGCTCCAGTATAAAAGCTTTTTCCGAATACTCAGAAGAAGCGGAGCGAGCTGCTGCTCGGGAGAGAGGTCAATGCCAACCTGGCAATCGAGGTAGCGAACTGGAGTCCCCATCGGGATCCATTGGAAAGCCTCAACTGGTCACCAAGTTGGGTGGGTGCTGACCCTACTCAAAAACCACATAACTTGTGCCAGTTGATCTGCGCTCCTGATGCATGGTAGAAAATCTCAATCGCCTCTGCGAATCTTTGGAGATTCCCAACATCTCCTGCAAGGTAGGCTGCTGTGTCATTTGCAAACTCTGAGTCTAGCAGCTCCTCTTGCGTGCGGAGGGGAAGGTGCAATCCTTGAAGTCCGGTCTCTTGGGCAGAGAGAAAACTACTCATGGGCTCGGCGACAAATAGAAAGAGGTACGGTGCTAGAGGACAGCCCTGTCAAACCGAGTGGGAAAGGGGGAATCTGTCGCCTCGGGCTCCCTGAATGAGAACCTGGCTGTGTGATGGTGAATAAAGTCCGAGACTCCACGAATCCACTCCATGGGGAATCCCATCCGGCTCATAGTGCCCTCCAAAAAGCTCCAATCCACCTTGTCATAAGCTTTCTCAAAGTCTAGGAGTAGCACAATGAGGTTCTGCTGCCGCATCCTAGCCGAAGTTGTCGCCTCCCAGAAGGTAAAGATGTTGTCCATAATGCTCCGATCCTAACAAAACCAATCTGAGTGTCGTGGATCAAGTCTAGGAGAGACGGCTGAAGTCGCCTGTTGATGGCCTTGGCCAAAATCTTATAGGCTGTCCCTAGAAGGGTGATAGGTCTCCAGTGCCGGATCTCCAATCTGTCACCACCCTCCTTGGGAATCAATTGATCCACCATAACTTAGGCTTGTACCTATGTAACTCTAACGTAGAGTGATTTGTTCACACTTCAAATCTAGCACCTTAGAAATAGTATATCCAGACCTTAAGTGATTGAATCATTGCCGGAAGCTCGTTTTCTTGGGTAGGATATGGCATCTCCGCCTCTAAGAGTTTCTTACTTTCTAAGTCTTTGGGTCTCTCATCATGGAATAAGGTTGCACCTATTGCAAATCACTGACTTCTGTTTCTGCCACAAAGGGCTTGGATCCATGATTGGCAACATAGGTAACTAGCTCTCTCAGTGTTCGAAAACACCGATCTAGTTCCTCATGCAAGACTATTGGGCGGGCTTACCTTGCCTTGCTTGCTTCTCACCTTGTTTAAGAGCTGCACAATGGGGTAGCAATCTTGGCATAAGCCTCGATGAGCTTCAGGAAGAAGCCAATGAAAACCAAAAAAGATTTCATTTGCCTCATTGTCTATGTAATAGGCCACTCAAGAACCTTCTTGACATTTTTTGGTCAATTTGTCTACTATTAACGGAGATGATATGTCCTAGATATAGGAGTTCTTGTTTAAAGAGTCACATTTAGATTCCGTCGCAATGACCCACTGTAGATTAGTGTCATCCAAGAAGAAAAACTTCTCAAGATATGGACGAAACAAATCAATCATCATGAGAAACTGGCAAGAGCATTGGTAAAGCCTAATGGTGAGACCAAAAACTTATAGTGACCATACCACGTCTGAAAGGCAATATTAGGCACTATTCATGCTGAGTAAGATGTGTGTGACACTAGAAGCTCTACCAGGGCTAGTGATCCTCTGCGAAGTCTGTACACACTAAGGCCATCTCTTTGTTCTCTTTTCCTATACTGCTATTTTCATCACAGGTTTGGCAAAATACACCCAAGTACAGTCAATGAAGATGCAATTGAAACTTTCTCCCAGCCAAAGGCCACAACCCATCCCACAGCAGACAAGGCTTTAATTGAGCTAATATGTCCTCAGCAGGCATGTACAGCGGTGTGAGATTCTGTACATATGATCCTTACAATGGCATCAGCCTGCACGTGTATTCTGTACACTTTTGTGCTGGAATATGTAACAAGACATTCTTGCATGATAGCATAATAACAAGATAACAAGACCGGGTTTAAAACTTGCTAGCCACACCCACAAGTTGTGCTGTTGCCTATCACTAAATAATATATATAGTTTCTCACAAAAAAACAAAGTATAATCTCTACTTTCTCAAAATTTAGGATCGCTTTGGGAGAACAGCACTAATTTGGGCAGCAGATTGTGGGCATCATCATATATGTGAATCTCTCATTCGACTGAATGCTAACATAAATACAACAGATTCACACACTGGCAGGTAAAGTTTCTAATCAACAAGTAACTGTAAGCCGTAAAGCTCAGGAAACTTAAAAGTTTACAACTCTAAGAAGCCGTATAATCCAATATGCATGTGACTTGGGGAGTTTTTCTGTATTGCAGATCTGCAATACATTGGGCTGCTAGAACAGGAAGCTTGCCAATTGTCCGTATCCTTTATAAAGTTATTTTTAATTGCATGTCTAGCAGCATTTAATATTTTGGTTGACAAATTTATAAGAAATTTTTTTCTTCTGTAAGGTAACTGTTTTTTGGGACGGAGGAGGTGGAAGGCTGGAGAGATAAAGAGAGAAAGAAAGAAGAAAAATCGTATTAATGTCTGGAAAGGCTCAAAGGGTCTATGAGACCAAAAAGGGATACATGCAATCCATGAGTAACAGATGTCAAAAAAACATGAAAATGAAGAAAACCATTTGCCAAAGGAAACAGGGCGGCCTGCGTAGTACAATGAAATGAGCAAAGCTTATCCTGTACCATCTTCCTCATGAATGGTGTGCAAAGCATTAATGCCCACCTCCTGTGGGGGTGCCTCTCAATGGCGCCAGATTATGTCCTGGATTTGAAGCTGGTATGTGGAGAGATCTTTGAAACGGGGCCTCTAGCTTTCTGGTGGGATTGCGCCCTCTCTCTGATGACTCCGCGTGTGTATGGATCCAAGGGATCGTGAGGTTGGGTGCGTTGTCCATGATCTGTTTGCTCCACTTTGCCCAAACCTTGTCCTCCCCTAGAAGCATGAGTATGACCTCTGCTTGTAGACTCCCACATGTATCCTGATACCTTGGGTAGCCCTCGCTGGGACTTTAGTGTGCATTTGTGTAGAAAATAACATCACACCTGGTGTATGTCTCGGCAAAGCATCCGGGGTCTGACTAGAGTGTCCTATAAAACCCAGGTGGCCATGTGCTTTACATTCATGGTCCCATAGACCCTGTACCCCTATAGTGGGTGCCACCGTGTGATGATAACCTAATCATCTCTATAGACGGCCCATTTCCCAACCTTCCTTGCTTCCATAACTTGGACCATCCCCATTTTCTTATGTTCCACTTGCAATGGGATTAGGTCCTCACCAGCATAGATCTTGGTGGCTTCATAGGGACACTCTTTGTTCAAAAAAGCAGCCAGGACTCTTGGTCCTTGAACTTGAAAAGGACAGGTTCCCTTGTTATGTCTTTCCCCACATTCCATGCATCAGTATATCCTCTAAGAGACTGATGTTTGTTTCCATCAAGTTCTTTTGCATTTTGTCCTTGGCTTCCTGTATCGCTTTGCCCAGGTTGGAGAGAGAGAGAGAGAGAGAAAGAAAGAAAGTTATATTAACATCTACGGGAGACCCCAAGGGCCTATGTGACCAAAAGTAATACAATGGTACCATGGATATACTAAGCCATGGAAAATTGAAAGAAAAAGTAAAATGAAAACATCTGACAGTACATGTGATCAACAGATTATCCTGTGTAGAGTGAGATATGCTGTGATCAGCTAATGACGATATCTGCCTCGGCTAGAACCGATATGATGGTGCAGTGAATGTCAGGTTTCTATGATGGGTGTGTGTCATGTTGGCAGAGAACCTCATGAATTTGTCTCTGTGTGGTGGAGGGACCTGATGCTCTGGGTCGGGAACGTCTGGCTCGCAGAATGGATCGAGCTCTCTTGCTAAGAACTCCTTTGGGGCGTGGAGTTGGAGTGTGGGTATGCGTGGTGGGCTCTGATGTCGTAGTAGAGTAACTGTTATGGGCAGTGGATTCCGATGTGGATGTGTGTACCACAAAGAAATCTGTGATGGCTCTTTGTAAGGTGTCCTATCGGAGCCGGGGCTGTCTCTCAGCATGCTGCCTCAACACTACATCCCTGTGTCATTTGAGCTCCATCAAGTACATGCCCAAGCACCTCTGATCCTCAAACTGTATCACTCGTGTGAGTGGTCCGAATCTCTCTCGGAAGAGGTAGTGGAATCTCCCCTGTATCTCGTAGTAAGCCGGGCAACTGAACATATAATGGGCCTTATCCTCTATTGCTCCTGTGGTGCATACTGTGCATGTCCTCTCCTCATGTGGGATATCCTCAGCTCTGCTAGTCTCTACCTTGAGCTAGCCGATCGTGATATGCATAGCATGTGACATGTGTATCTGTATCTCAAAGAATCCATCCTCTGTAGAACTCACACTTCTTACCAATCTGTGATGACGGAGACACCCATGTCTTGTGTATGTGTAGCCCGAGTAGATCTAACCGGATTATCCGGTTGATCTCTTGTTGATCTCCTGTTGTGAGAGATCAAGGTGGGGGAATCCAGGCTATACTGAAACGGGGGGAGACGGTCCATCTGTATGCCATGTGCATGAAACCACTCGACTACGAGAGAGAGAGAGAGAGAGAGAGAGAGAGAGAGAGAGAGAGATGAAATGATATATTAAGGTCCTCAAAAGGCCAAAATGACCTATGAGACCAAAAAGGTTACAACAATTGGTGGATCTGATACAATGTCTGTGTAAGAAAAGCTAAAACAACTAAACAACTAACTGAAACTGAAACAACAACTATAAGGAAAAGTAAGGTACTAAAACTCCAGCAACAAAGGTAAGCATCATATACATCACTATCCAAAGACGTCTCTCATCGGTCGATGGCGGATATCCTCAATGTCCTCCATGGTGAGTACTCTGATTGGACGTCTCCCATGCCGTGCTAGTATGGTCCTGATCCTCTGTTGTAGTCTCCGTCGGTTTTGGGATGGGCCTCTCATCTTGGGGCTCCTGGACCGCCCTAGCTCTATAGCCCGATCAATCAGTGTACCTCTGGTGCGGCTATACTCTGGGGCTAGCTGCAATGCCTGCTGGCCTGACTGCTCAATCTCTGGTCGAAAGAAGTCTGTAATCTGCCTCTTTAGGTGTCTCTCCCTCTGTGATCCCCTCCCTCTCAAGAGACCCTCTCTATGTCTACGCAGCTCCAGCAAGTATAATCCGAGGCATCTCTGATCCTGGTATCTCATGACTCTAGAAAGTGGTCCGAAACCCTCTCTGAACAAGCAGTGAAAACGGCCTCGTATCTCATAATATACTGGACAGTGACATATGTAATGTAACTTTGTCTCTGGCTCCATCTAGCACAGCTGACAAATCCTGGCCTCAGCTGCTGCTGGTACTCTTCTGAATCTGCCAGTCTCAATCTCTAGCTGGTGTGAGGATGTGCGCATCTGACCAATAGCACACCGTACCCCATGAGAAAGATGAGTATCCGAATCCATTCTCGGCAGGAGCATCTTTGATAACATTTTCTCGTTTTGGGAGGCCGTTGAATGGGCTAAAGCGAGCAATCAGCCCTTAGCCATTTTGCTCTTGGATTTTGAGAAGGCCTATGATAGAGTGGATTGGGACTTTCTTGGGGGTACTCTTAGTCACATGGACTTCTCTCAGAGATGGATCAAGGGAGTTTCATGCATGTATCGTGATGCCCACAGTAGAGTTCTTGCTTGCGGTGATAGAGGAGAGCGGTTTCAGATTTCTTGCTCAGTACGACAGGGCTGCCCATTAGCCCCTTTATTATATATCATAGTTGTTGAGGCCATGAGCATCTTTCTCCGCTCCACTGCTGGTATTTCAGGATTGAGGTTGCCTATTCGTAGTCATGAGGAGTTGGTTGACTCTGAGTTAGCTGATGACACAGCCCTGTTTTTGGAGGCTTCACATATATGCTTATGCTCCTTCCGTGTAGCACTAGAGGAATTCTGTTTGGCAGAGGGGCACTCATTAATTGGCACAAATCTGTTGGTTTTTGGGTTAGTGATTCACCGAGAGTTGATTGGGGTGGAGAGCTTGGTTTTACTTGGATCAGCAGAGGATGTACTGCTAGATATTTGGGATGCCAAGTTAGGATTGATATTTCTCCTGCACAGCAGTTTGCTTTGGTACTTATGAGTATCCGAAAGAAGCTTCTCCATTGGAGCTCCAGGAGATTAGATTTAGCCTCCAGAGCTGTGGTGGCTAATCAGGTTTTGCTTGTCTCAGCTTGGTTTATTGTCTCTTGTTGGTGCTTCTCTCGTGCGTGCATTGGCCAATTGCGGAGATTGATCCGAAATTTTCTCTGGTCGGGCTTGGATGGCATCTCAGACACTCGTGCCAGGGTAGCTTGGCTCACAGTTATTCAGCCCAAAAGAGAGGGGGGCTTGAATATTATCGATCCGGATGTTCAATGCAGGGCGTTGCTTTGCAAACTTGTGGTCAGAGGTTTCCTACCAGGCATTGAGCCTTGGAAGGATTTTTTCTTGTCTCAGATTTCCAGATGTACACCCAGGGTCGGTAGAGACTGGATGCCCAACACACGTTTTTTGTTCACAGAGGCTGATATTAGGGCACCATCTTCCCCTCTTATTGCAGCCATTGTCAGAGCATGGAGACGCATGAGATATTTTTTGCCACAAAGGCTTCCTAGGTCTTTGTACGAGGCTGACCGACAACCGATTATGTGGAACGAGTTCATTAGGGATGAGGCTGGTCGGCCACTTGGTGCATCTCGTTATATGCAATGGTCAGGATGGGAGAGATGCGCATACACAGTTCTTGCTTGGAAGACCTTTAAGAGTCTTCCGGAGGATCGGAGAGTTGCATCCACTCAGCATCTTAGGGGCTCTCGCATTCGTATTGATCAGATTGATGCAGCTATTCCGCATGAGTGGCTTTCTAGGACCTTTCACGGAGACCATCATCCGAGTTGGCTGGGAGTTTTTTCGAGGATAGGCATACCTCTGCAGGTCATTGCTTTGCCAGGCCAGGAGGATACATATTACCTCATGTATTCTATCATGCCTGGTGGGAGATTGAGGAGATGTAGTATGGAGGAGATCATACCAAACACTAGGCTTAGTCCAGTGAGGATTGTTGGTCGCTCGGGGAAGCACTGGTTCATTGACCCTTCTCCTCAGATAGTGACTCATGGCTCTTGGTGTTTGTGGCTATATGGTGGCAGTCCTATCAGATATCTTCAGTGGGATCCAGGAGAGTGGGAGTGGATTGATGCCTTCGATCCTTTGAAAAGCCTTCCTTTTTTCAGTTTCACTGTTCGGAATGCCAGGCTTCTCCTCACTTGACAGATGCATAGGATCCCTACTCTCAGGCCTCATTGGGCGAGCTATGATATTTCTCCAGTGATACAGCGCAGATATTGGCATAGACTTTGGCACTCATACAGAAGGAGCCAGATCTCTCATTTCTTTTGGTTATTCTTACATGGTGGTCTCCCCACCAATCATTGGAGATCAGTTTTCGGTGTAGCACCTTCCTGTCCTAGATGTGCAGGAGATTCTGAGTCCGTACAACATTGTCTATGGGCGTGCAGCATTGCACAACAGATTTGGGGTCCTGTAGCCGAACTTATGTGCAAATTGAGTGGCCGAGCCATGCATGTGACTTGGGGGGCAGTTTCTTAGCTCTCCCAGTCCGCGGTCCGCAACTTTTTTATGAGGGCAGTGGTACAGATTATGTTTTTTTCATTCGTAGAGGTATTGCCCAGCATGGTTTATTGTAGGATGTTCCTCACTCTAATTATACACCCCCTAGACAGAAGATTGACACCACTGGGGAGATTATTGCCAGTATTACAGCATGGCAGATCTGGAGAGCTAGATGCACGGAGGCTATTGAGGGTGTCCATATTTTTGGGTCTTAGTGCATTAGTACTATATGGGGTGATATCATCCACACTCTTATGACTACTTGGGCTTGCATTCAGGGGCCCAGGTCTTACATGGCATCATGATGCTCCTCAGTGGTTGAAATCACCTTACATATTGGGGTGATTCTATTCTCTTCCGGCTTATAGCTGTGATTGTTGTATGTTTTTCTCATACTTAATAGAAGTCTCTTTCTGAAAAAAAAAGAAAAAAGAAAAAGAAAGATGAGTATCCATGTAGCTGGGCCTAATCACAAACCCATCCTCCGTGAGCTGGAGAAGATGATCTCTATAGAAAGCCATCTTCGTACCAAGCTCGTGTGTCGGCTGTATCCATGTCCTCCTAGTGTCAAGCTGAATCAAGTCCTGCCTGATAAGTCTGGTAATCTCTGCCCGTGTGAGCAAGAGGGAGGGTGCATCCAGGGAGTATTGAAATGGAGGTAGGCTGTCCATACTAAAGCCATGCAGTTGGAACCAAGCTGTCGTCTGTGCATACCAACATGATCCGTCTCCCTGTGATGCCAACTGTCGTGAAGAAGACTCCAGGGCTAAGCGAGCATATCTGTCTCTAGGGAGAGCCCAAGTGCTATGTATAAAGGAGACTGATCAAGTGAGTGCCTCTACTACCAATGGGGGGTAGCCATCTCTGCACGGATAATATCAATCTCTGCACGGATAATATCATGTGGTACGGAGGCCTTGGCCCTAATCATCCGGGAAATCATAGAAACCAAGGGCCTCTCCATACATCTCCATCCATCAGTGCTACCAGCTCGGCTGTGGTAATCCACTGAGGGTCCCCATATCTCCACTCCATACAGCATGGCGGAAGTGACCAAAGTGTCAAAGAGCCAGAGCTTTGTTCGAGGTTCCTGAAACTGAACTTGCGAACACATCCTCTCTAGTCTCCCCAATGCTGCATAAGCTCTGGTCAATCTGGTCTTCGTTGCTCTCCTCAAGGAAAATAGTGGGCCACTAAAAACCACACCAAGGTAAGTATATGCATCTGTATACTCCACTGTCTCCTGTAAAGGTGGGTACTGACCTCCTAACCCACTGTGCTGTGGTGTTAAACACCATCACCTTGGTTTTACCAAGGTTAACAGACAATCCACTGTCCTGTGCAAACGTGTGCAATGAATCCAAATGACGCTGCATCCCCTCTGGAGAATCTGATATCAGCACAATATTATCAGCATACAATAACAGCGGAATCCATGTCCCTGCTAGCTGTGCTCCTCTGTCACCCTCTCGCTCTACATAGTCCGAAACCTCATCCACATACATCCCAAATAAGGTGGGAGAAAGAGGACAGCCCTGTTTCACCCCAATAGTGGAATGAACCATCTCAGATATACCGTGAGTAGTATGTACATGCCCCACATGTCACCAATCTGGCTCCCATCCATGTTAAGCAAAAATACTGGCCCCTTCACATGAGACACCGGCCTGGCCTCAAGTGAACGAGACACAAAATCTGGAGATGGACCAAATGAATCTGATATCAGCACAATATTATCAGCATACAATAACAGCGGAATCCATGTCCCTGCTAGCTGTGCTCCTCTGTCACCGTCTCGCTCTACATAGTCCGAAACCTCATCCACATACATCCCAAATAAGGTGGGAGAAAGAGGACAGCCCTGTTTCACCCCAATAGTGGAATGAACCATCTCAGATATACCGTGAGTAGTATGTACATGCCCCACATGTCACCAATTGGCCGACCATTTGGTCCATCTCCAGATTTTGTGTCTCGTTCACTTGAGGCCAGGCCGGTGTCTCATGTGAAGGGGCCAGTATTTTTGCTTAACATGGATGGGAGCCAGATTGGTGCCACCCGTGTGTTAGCAGGATGGTGTCGTATGGACGGGAGCCAGATTGGTGCCACCTGTGTATGACCTGGAATGTGTTCTATCCATGGGATTGTCACGCCATGGAAGGGCCAGTATTTGTGCCGTGTCTTGTCTATGGGACTGTCACTCCATAGGGAGGCTCGTGCCTGGAATTGTGTTTTACCTATGGGACTGTCACTCCATAGGAAGACCAGGATTTATGTTTTACGTCGTGCCATTTTTGTGCCCGACAGATATTTTGTACTTGTTCCATGAACGGGAGATATGTCCATGATACTATTTGCACATGCACTCATGTTTTGCATGTTTGAAACTGTTTTCGCATGACTCGTATTTTTGTGTTTGCCTGCTTGACGTGCCACTTACTGAGCGGGGACGCTTGCTAGTGAGTCGTAAAGTTCGCTCTGTCTTCTGATGAGTTTTGTTGCGTGTGAACAGGTGGCAAGTGTATTGCACTTGTTGGTTTGATAGTTTTATTTCTAACCCTTCATTTTATAAGGTTCTAAGTTCACATTCATTTAAAAGTGGGCACCCATTATGGGCACCCACATATGGGCCAAGGTGGGGAGCCACACTTAACCCTGTGTGTGTGTGGGGGTGGGTGCATGGTCACCTACCCACACCACACCATGAAGCTGGCCGCCCCTATGCAAACGTGGGGAGCTCTAATCTCTACAAAAAGAGAGCGACCACCCCAAGAAATATATACAGCCGACGATCATCTCCCCTGCGCTTTTGCTCTTCACAGGCGGCTGCACATCAGAACTGCTGCGCTGCCGCCTCTTGCAGGCGGCTGTGACTCCATCTCCAGCAGGCTGCGCTGCTCCACCTCCAGCAGGCGGCTGTCCCCTCCAGCAGACGGCTGCCTCTTCTCCACTGCAGCCAGGCGACCATACAGGTTGCGCTGCCTCCTCCAGCAGGCGGCTGCCTCCTCCCCCTCCAGCAGACGGCTGCCTCTTCTCCACTGTAGCTAGGCGACCATACAGGCTGCGCTCCACCTCCAGCAGGTTGCACTCCATCTCCAGCAGGCTGTGTGTCCTCTCCAGCAAGCTGTGCTCTGCAGCCAGGCGGCTCCTCTTCAGATTGGCGGCTGCGCCACATCCCTTTCCTCTCCTGCAGGCAGCTATGCCGCCGCCTCCACCACAGCAGGCGGCTGTGTGCTGCACAGCAGGTGGTGGTACTCCTTTGCAGGCAGTTGCGCCTCCTTTCCATAGGCGGCATCTCCCTTTCTCAGGTGGCTACACCTTTTCCCCAGACAGCTACTCCCCATCCTCCTCGACAGGCTGCTGTGTCTTGGTGTCTACCACTAGTAGCTGCACACAGACACCTCGGGTATTGGTCTTCCATCTTCGAGCTACAAGTAAGTGAATTCAGATTTAAGTAAAGAACTTTGTTGTAAATCTGATAAAGGATTCTCTCTACGGCTAACACCCGTTTGGTGCCGGGTAGTCCAAGCATTTGGAGAACCACGGTCCAAAGGTGCCGAGATCGGGAGAGCCAGGCATTAGTACGGGAGCGCCTGTTTGTGCGTGGTCCTGGAACACCAGTGGGGCGCTCTCTGCGGAGTCCAGTGAAGGCACAGGACCGTAGAGACTGGACCACTCAAGTGGTCGCTCTCCTTCGAACGTCTACTTCGAGCCTCTTGTTTGGTACTGTGTTCATTTGTACATGGACATCATCTGGTTCATTGAACCCATGGAGCATTGTATTTGTTATAAATACTCCCAATAATATATCATATATTGAGGGGGGGGGTCGGCTCGTTCGGGCCCCAGTGCTGGTGTCCATCTATCAACATTTCATTTCATTTCAATTTTCCGGTGAGAGTCTAGATATGCCCATATCCCTAACATCAAGCTCCCTCAACATCTCCTCTGAGGTATCATAAAATACTGTCTGGTTATGGGTGGTCCTGGCATTGAAGTCCCCCAGGAGAATGATGTCACCATCCCTGGAGAACTCCCAAATGTCATCATCCAAAATAGAAAAGGGAGACTGCCCGCTAGGTGATGCATACACTGATGTACTAGGAGCAAAATAGCATATAGCAATGTAGAGATATCTGCCCGTCTCTGCCCTTAGTCTAACCCACATGTACCTAGCCTGCTCATCTTTGCGGACTATATGTATCAGTGGTTGTAGCTTCTCTCTAAACAATACTACCACTCCTCCTGAGCCCCGTCCTCTATGCTCTGAACGAGTCTCCTGTCTACAAGCTGTTTCCCATCAACATGTGGCATGGACTGTCCAGGAGCCTGATGCGTCTCATAGTAGAAGATGATGTCCCTTCCAGTGAAACTATCCTCAAAAGCCCCTACATCAAGGCGTAGAGATCCATTACAATTCCAAGTAGCAACTTTGAGTGTAGTCCCATAGGTCTCGCGCTGTCATGAAGAGCGCCTCTCCATAATCACCACTCTACCATCTCTATAGAAGGCCACTTTCCCTTTCTCTCGGGCTGCCCTTATCTTGGGCATAACTTCTTTCATGTGGGCAAGTTGCGAGAGTGTGAGGTCATCTCCAAGAAATATTCCCGTCTTCTTGAGTGTAGGACATCTCTTCAAGAAGTCCTATTTCGCTTCCATGGAGGGGAAACGAATGATAAGTGCTCTCTCCTTAGAAGATTCGCCACTACCTTCTCTCTTCTTTCCCACTCTCCATGCCTTTCTGTGCGTGGCTTCAATGCCCATCATAGAGAAGAGCTCCTCGGTTTCCCCTTCCGCATCATCACGGTCTTTTAGACCGGACACTCGTACATGTAAGGCCCGGGTCTTCCTCCTTTGCTCCTCTTTAAGGGTCATGTTGATGATGGTGGGAGTGGGGATGGGTGGCGATTCTTTACCTTTCCCTTTCTTGGCGACCTCGATCCATTTCTCCGCCTCATCCATCTTCTTTTGTGTCTTTGTGATCACCTCCACCCATGAAGATGTCTTCTCTTTATGTTGCTCCTCCTCCTCTCGAATGATCCTCATTTGTTCCTTGATGGTATTCAGCTCTTCAATAAAGAAGGGCTGAAATTTTCCATCCTCAAGCTTGCCTTTTGAAGTGGCTTCCAACTCCTTTTTGAGGGTTGAGATTTCAGCCGCTTGACTTTTAGCATGCAATTTGGCCTCCACTAGTTCCTCCTTTAAGGCTGAAATCTCAGCCTCTTGCTTGGATGTTCTCTCTTCAAGCTCTTGGATTTTGTCAAATCCCTTCTCGAGTTTGGAGAGGCGGTTTATGATTGCAGTAACGGAAGAGTCGACCATCTTCTTGTTTTCTTTGATAATTGTGCTGAGCTTGTCCTCCACCTTCACGAGCTCCTCTTTAACTCCGGTCTTGGCCATGACTTTTTGCAGAACTTCCCACAGCCAATGGACTGAAAATTAATCCATGACACCTGCGCGCAGCGCGAAACAGCAGTAGCAGGGAGAGAGGGGGGGGTTCAAGCCATGTAGGGAAAAGAGAGAGAGAGAAGAGATTCCGTAGAGAGAGAGTTATGTTGCTGCCTTGGGGGCCTGAGGAAGGGTGGGTGCGAATACGGGGGCGGTGGGACAAGATGCGGGCGAACAGCGAAGAGAGAGAGAGAGAGAGAGAGAGAGAGAGAGAGAGAGAGAGAGAGAGAGAGGGGGGGGGGCGGAAGCAAACAAAGGGAGAGGGGGGGGGGGGGGGGGGGGGGGGGCGGCGAGCAGGGGCTAACATCGAGGGGGGGCAGAGGGACGGGCCAGCCCAGGCGGGACAGAGGCGGGCGGACAGCGAAGGAAGAGAGAGAGAGAGAGAGAGAGAGAGAGAGAGAGAGAGGGGGGGGGGCGGCGAAAGTGAACAAAGGGAGAGAGGGGGAGGGGGGCGGGGGTGTCAAGCAAGGGTGAACAGCGAGAGGGGGCAGAGGGACGGGCCAGCCCAGGTGGGACAGAGACGGGCAGACAGAGGAGAGAGAGAGAGAGAGAGAGAGAGAGAGAGAGAGAGTACCATATGATGGTGGAAGATAGGTGCTGGATCACTGAGAAGGCTTATAGGGTATGTAACATCAAGAAAAGTCGGGCCTGGTGGAAGGAAGTAATCTTACAGGGCTGGTGGTCTAAGATTCCATATCAAGGGAAGGTGTTCCTATGGCGTATGCTAGTTGGAGGCCTACCATTGGGGGACCAGTTGTGAAAGCGGTGGATTGCTAATTGTGTGTTTTGTACTCCATGCTTGGAAACATGCCCGCATCTTTTCATTTCATGTCCGGTGGAAAAGAAGGTGTGGAATTTTCTTTCTCGCGTATGGATTCTGTTGACAGATGGCAAGATTTGGAATGGGTCGTATAACCCAGAACATTCAGTTTTCTTTTATTTTTTTAGGTGGACAGGTTTGTGGCATATCTGGTTAACTAGGAATGCCTTCATATTTGATGCAAAAGTTGGTATTACAGTTCACATAGGTCGTATAAAAGGGCTACTATTGTGGCAAGTCTCTTTCTTGTGGTCAACTTATTTGGTGGAGAATGACACGGCTATATATTGGATGAGGGTACTCCGAGCTACACTTGTGGTTCGGAGTAATTAGTGAGGAAAAGCTAGTACATCACCTGGTAGCCATGTGGCCATTTGTAAAGTAATTTTTGGTAATATATCTTCTATTACGAAAAAAAGAGAGAGAGATTAAGCATCTACTAAAGACTCAATCGGTCGATGAGACCAAAGTGATATCTCATCATGAAACAAAAACTATCTCATTGGAGTGATACAAAAATGTCCATGGAATACAAGGAAGAGGAGCTTCAAGCATGGGGCTAATGAGTATGGCCGAGAGGTCTCCCTCAGCTACGTCACATGGAAAGGTAGCTTGATGGCGGTGGAGCATGTCTTGGATTTGGAGCTGATGAGTGGATCATGGTTGTCGTTTGGAGGCCGTGGGCGCCGGGCACATTGGAGTGCGCATGCCTAGTCCAAGGTAACTCCTCTCAGGCGAGGTGGGTCGGCAATAGGAGGTAGTGGGTCCATGGGATTATTGTGCGGGTGTTCTCCTCTTGTGTCCAGAAGAAGTTGGTGATGGTTGGTTGACGAGGGAGGGGGTGGGGTGGCTAGTGTTGAGATATCGAGCTCAAGTAGTACTACGGACATTGATGACTAGCCTAGTTGATAGCTTCCGCACTTCTGACACTGGCATGGTTGGTGAGATTATTGTTGGTATGCTGTCAATGGACGACAGGCTGTGTGATAACCACTTTGGAGTACCAAAGTTATGGTTTAAACTTCAGTTATAGCGCTAGCTTATATAGTCGGGTTCACACTATGGAGACTGGACCGACCATTGTATGTTATAGTAGGAAAGTACTTTCCCTTGTAGTATGTACTCTTATCTCTTTATGTTAATGGTTGTAGAGAAGAGAAGAAGATAGAAGAAAAATCAGCTTGCAAGGAACTCAAGCTGCTCTCTCTTTCCCGCATTCTTTTATGGTATCAGAGCTCCTGTTCGTGAGAGCTAAGGAGACAAGCGAGAGGTAAGAACGAGACAAGCGAGGAAGCGGTACATGGGTAAGGGTATTTTCATCTCTCTCTCTTTGATTTTGGAGCGACACCTTCGGTAGTTGTGAGAGCTGCAGGCAAACAGGGAAGTCATTGTCTCAGATTGAGACATCTCTTGGGTGAAAAAAGAAGACTATGGTGTGTGCAACTAACATGGTGTGTGCAACTAACATAGCTAACTGAATTTTTTGTACGTTTCGGCGCGATTTGGATGCGTTTTGGGCTCCATTTCAGCTTTGCAAGTTTTCTATAGTCACTCTGTGAAGTATTGATTTTGATTGTATATGCCCAATTTCTGGTTCGATGCAAAGTTACAACAGAAATTTGGTTGCAGGAGGGCAGTCTATGCAGAGAATCCAAGTGTTGCAGGTGTTGGCGGATGTATGTGTATGTGATTGGTTCACCTGGAGTGGCATTATAACAGGTTTATAGTACCGCTGTTGAAGATAGTAAATTTGCTGCAAGTGCAGTGTCTTTTTGCAAGAACTATTTGGTAAGTTGTTGCAAGTAAAGATGTCTGACAGTCTATCACAGATTGTGAGTGAGAAGCTAGACAAGAATAACTTCTAGGCATGGAAGTTCAGGATGACCAATTTCCTTATAGGAAAAGGATATTGGGAGTTCATCACAGGTGAGCCAGAGATTGCTGAAGAAAATCAGCAAGTGCAAGCATATAAAGCATGGCATGAAAAATCCGGAAAGGTGTTGTATTGGTTGTCTATCAGTGTGACAGATTCTATGACTGTGCATATATAAGATGCACAAACACCTAAGGAGGCTTGGGACACCTGTACAGCACAAATACCCAAGCTCGAAGGATGCAACTAAAGCAGGAACTGCAGAATGTGATTTGAGGAAAGCTGAGTATAAAATGATTACTCAGTGAAGGTTAAAGAGCTTGCAGATGTCCTTGCTTCTATGGGATCACCAATAGATGATGATAATATGGTGTCTGTGACTTTGAATGGTCTTGGCAAAGGTTACAGCCAGTTTCAGACCTCCATTGGAGTTTGAGAGAACTTTTCTGATTTTTAGGAATCAATCGCTCCTCATCCGTGAGGAGATGAATAGTAGGGGAGGTTCATTCTCTGGAAATTCAAATGAGGAGGCCTTCTATTCAGATATAGGTAGAGGCAGAGGGAGATTATCATCTAGAGGCCGAGGTGGAGGCCGTTTTGGAAACAGAAATCATGGGCAGCAATAACATTAGGATTCAAATGTACAAACAGGTGGAAGAGGCCACTCTAGAGATAGGGGAAGCCAGAAAGACCGAGGTGGTTGGCAAAGAAATCAAAGTGCAAATAATATAGAGTATTAATACTTGTGGCAAACCAGGGCACATGGCAAAGGACTGCTATAAAAAGCAGAATGATATTAAAAGTGGGAAGTTGCAACAAGGTAACCATGCATCATCAAGTAAATAGGGTGGTGATGATAGAAGTGAGTAGCAGTTTGTGATGCAGCATATGCTCAGTTCCACAAACACGAGATGTGTCAAGATTTAGAGATGTTTGGTATATGGATTTTGGCATCTCTATGAGTGGTTCAGAGACATGCAGAAAATGGAAAAACTAGGTTATGTAGAAACAAGTGATGATACTGGGCATCCCATCACACATTGTCTATGCAAGATGGCAAAATGAAGTACTTGGCATTTGTACTTCATTTCTTCCCTCCCTCCCTCCCCCGCCCCTCTTGCCTTCTTCTCCACCCCCTCTTCGGCCATCCTACCCCAGTTCTTCCCTCCCCACCTCGTGTTTGTACGTCACCTTTTCCCCTCTCTATGCCGCCTTTCCCCCTCTCTCTGCGCTTGCCTTGCCCCTCCCATTTCCCCCCTCTTCTCTGTGCTGCCCCCCCTTCCCCCTTTTTCTACCTCTTTGCCCCTTGTCCGCCCCCTCGCCCTCCCCCCTCCCTCTTTTGCCTTGTCTCCCGCCGTTTCTCTCTTCTCTCCCGTTTTCACCCCCCCCTCCCCCCTCCCCCCTTCTTCCCGGATCCCCACCTCCCCTTCTTCACAACTTTTTTCCTGTTTCTCCTTCCTCTCCCTCTTCCCGCAAGTAGTTTTTTCTGATTCTTCAAGGGGTTTTCTTTTCGACAAGTCTCGGCCTTTTTTTGGTCTTCACCCCCAGGAGGACTCCATGGCAGCCACTCTGTCAACCTAGACTGAGGCCGCCGTTAATTGCTTATCTTTTTCCGAAGCGGACCTTCAGATCCTCGCTGTGACTGTTGCACCATTAGAGGCCTCCACCCTGGTTTGCAAAATTGTTGGTAGCCGCCCTGCGCTCGGACAACTCAGAGATCTTTTACAAGTGAGCCTCATTGGTGAGCTTGCAAAGATTACAGACATTCATCCTTTGGGGTGTAGCTACTAGCAGGTGGAGTTTGACTCGCCAGCGGCGTCAGACCGAGTCATGCACCTGAGCCCCCTTGCATTGCGTACGGCCCAGACCTTCTTTGCACGGTGGCAGCACGGCTTTGACCTTACATCCGACCCTTTGGTTGGCATGTTGGGCTTCCTAGTGACAGTTTGCTTCCCAGGCATTAGGAAGGAATACCTTTCTCTTCTCTTGGTGATTGGTGGTGCCATTGGGAGAGTGATGGAATCTCCCCCCGCTGCTGCCTCGGCCCTCGCACGAGGAGCCGGGATTCCATCCCTTCGCATCTGTGTTGCCTCGCCAGATTCAGTGCATCATGTTATATCCATTCCATGCCTTCGGGGCGACCCCATCATTCAGTGAGTGGAGTATTAAAGCCTTCCAAGCCAACGCTTCATTTGTAGGCAGATGGAACATCTAGCCAGAGCCTGCCCTCGGCGTCAGTCCAGGAGACCGCCTCGTGTGGTCCCCCCTCATTTCCCGTTCAGATCCTCACTAGGGAGTAGAGAGAGAGGCAGGTTCTCAGGCAGCGGAGCACCAGGTCCCGACCGCGGACGACCTAGTTGTTGGAGAGTGGTGGCCGTTGACCTGCGCACGGGGCCGTTAGCCAACCACCACAGCTGAGCGCCGCCGCCACGTGCGCCAAGCTGGCAGAGTACAGGAGATTTCGGTTCTGTCAGAGAACCGTTTTGAGCATTTATCACGTTGGCGATGGGCCCCTTTAGTCACGGAGCGGGCCCCTTCGGTTTGGCAGCCGATTCCCCGTCGTGATTTCTCCCCCGGCTCTTAGTGTCTAGTGAGGTCGGTAGACCCCACTGAGCCCCTGACGAGCCTCTCCCACCAGCCTTCCTCTCTGATGGATCTTTCCCAGCCACGCCCCTCTCTGCCCCTCTGCCCCCCTCCACTTCCTCCCCCGCCTCCTCCTCCATCCTCGTCCCCCCCAACTCTTCCTGCAATAGTTCCTTCCGTCCCGTCGTCCTCATCCGAGCCCGCCCTCCCCCTCCCTCCGCCTCTCCAGAGCACTCCCATCGACCCTAGTAGCCCTCGACCCAGAGCAGAGGCAGCCAACGAGTTTTGTTTGCCGCCTGATTCACCGCCACTTCCCTGGTGAGGGCTCTCCTGCCAGAGTCCCCAAGTGCGCACCCCCCCCCCACAGGATCTTGGGGCAACTTGTGGATTATAGTTTCTTGCGATGTCTTCGGGCAGAAGGGAGAGATATTTTTGAGGAGATAGTAGCCCCTATTCGGATATGTGTGGTTTTTCACCACTCTACACCAGAGAATGGCGTGATGATCTTCTCTTTCCCTTGAGTGCAGCCCCAAGGATAGAGTGGAACTTGGAGTCGGTGGTGGCTGCCGCCATCTAGGGACAGGCAGTTGAACTCTCCCATCATCTACACAACCTTCGCATCACCGATGTACTCACCCATCTATGGCCATTGACGCTCAAGCCATAGAGACCAGGATGGGGAGATGGTGGCCTCCAGCCTGGAGGTACTGCCTTTTGTGTTCATGCATATTTCAGTCGCAATACCTCTCCCCCCTTCTTACAGGTACCTCCATGGTGATCGATGGAGTTCGGAGTATGCATACTCTCGCGCTCAGATAGAGTGGCGTTAAATGGAGGACATGATCTGTGCCCACTTGGCGCGCCTTCGTCCTAGGACGGATTGTGATTATTCCCCGTCTAAACCCTCGCCCAAGACTCTTCGAGTGGAGGGTAGTTTCGCTAGTTCTGCCTCACACAGAGATTAATATGCGGATAGTCTCATGGAACATTTAGGGTCTAGGGGGCCTCAGTGCTTTCAGAGACGAGGCATCCTTAGAGGAGAGAGAGCTACAGTTGGGGGACCTATCAGCACCACCTTTCTGAGGGGCGCACCCTTCGATGCGGTAAGATTTTAGCAGGCAGGAGTCACTTTCTAGTCTCCATCCTTCGGCCCTTAAGGGACGCAGGGTTGTTTTTTTTGTCAGTGAGCAGCTTTTGCTAGCAGTGACAGAATCAGGAGTCATAGTTCAAGGGCGAGCACAGTGGGTTACCATTTTGATTGGAGAGGACAGGGTTGGCTTCGTCAATGTCTATGCCCCGAACACCGTTGTAGGTAGAGCTTTGTTTTGGAGCACAGTCGGGCAGGCCCTTCCCTAGGCTGACTTTTGGTGCATGGGTGGCGATTTTAACATGATAGAGGTAACAGAGGACAGACTTGGAGGAGGCACGACCACAGTCTCAGGAGTAGAGTACTCTGCCTAGGAGGATATGATACTGGCACTTAGGGGATAGGACCCTTGGCATCTTCCAGAGTTTGGGCGTAGGCCTGGGAGCCTTAGCTTCTCGCGATTGGATAGGAGCACCGGCCCCAACCTATCTAGACTTGACAGGTTTTATGTTGATGAGTGGGCTTGTGGCCGTGGGGGCATGATCGGTATCGTGGCAGGCACTACGCCTCGGTTATTCTGTCCTTAGAGGATCCCTGGAGACAGGACAAGCATGCGAGCTCTAGGATTAAGGACAGCCTCATTCAAGACCCCAAGATCCGCAGCAGGATAGAGCAGATATGGGCGGGACGAGACTTTATTTTAGGCTCTGCTGTGTGCACATTGGACGTAGGCTCGGGGGAGATCAACGGTTTCTTAAAGGAGGCAGCCCAGAGCAGATTGGAGGGATTTCGGGAGCAGGAGAGGAGTTTGAGGAGGGGTCTAGCTTCTTTATAGCGGCTTCAAGAGAAAGAAAGAAAGAAAGAAAGATATATTAAGCGTCTACTAAAGACCCAATGGGCCTATGAGACCGAAGTGATACAATAATGTCCATGACATATCTCATCATGGAATGGAAAATAAAACAGAAAGAAAACATAAACATAGCTATTTCACTGGGGTGATACAAAACTGTCCATGGAAACTCATCATGGAATACTAAGAACATAGAAACATGAGAGCAACATCAGCTCCGAGTAGATGGTATACCACTCTCCAAAATATCAAGCGTGGGGCTAATGAGTATAGCCGAGAGGTCTCCCTCAGCTATGTCACGTGGAAAGGTAGCTCGATAGCGGTGGAGCATGTCCTAGATCTGGAGCTGGTGAGGTGATCGTGGCTGACGTGCGGGGGGGGGGGGGCACGCTGGAGTGCAGAGGCTCGGAGGGTCCACAAGATCCACTATGTTGGTGTCCTCCACCTCCTGGGTCTGGAAGAAACTTGTGATGGTTAGCTGGGGGCGAGGGAGGGGGCAGGGTGGTTGGGGCCGAAGCTCTCTCAAGAAGGTGTCCCTGTGTCTGCGGAGCTCAAGCAGGAAGAGGCCTAGGCAACGTTGGTCTTGGAAGTCAATGATCCTGGAGAGTGGACCAAATCCCTCACGAAATAGATAGTGAAACCTCCCGCAGATCTCATAGTATACT
The DNA here is from genome assembly GCF_041138505.1 of Cibotium barometz. Classification (NCBI taxonomy): domain Eukaryota; kingdom Viridiplantae; phylum Streptophyta; class Polypodiopsida; order Cyatheales; family Cibotiaceae; genus Cibotium; species Cibotium barometz. The sequence continues at coordinate 11,395,194 of NC_141088.1, read as the reverse complement.
GGGTAGCGGCATATGTAATGCTCCTCTGTCTTAACCTCTGTGTGGCATAGTCGGCAGATCCTCTCCTCTGGGTCTTCATATGAGCTTCTTGGCTCTGAAGATGCGCTCAGCTCTACCTGTCTCCACACTGAGGCGGTGGGATGAAACCCATATCTGGCCAATCACAATCCGCATGGCAATCCAGAGGAAGTGATCTCTGTAGAAGTGCATCTTTGTGGAGAGCTCTGGAGGTGTGATTCATGTGTGATGTGTGTAGGGGCTAAGAAGATCTAACCAGATAACCTAGTTGGTATCCTCGTGAGAGAGCCGGAGAAAAGGGGAGTCCAAACTGTACTGAAGGGGGGGTAGGCGGTCCATGCGGAGCCCATATACTGAGAACCAAGTGGAAACTAGTGCATACCATACTCCAGAGTGGCCCTCAAGTGCTAGCTGTCTGGAAGACTCGAGGGCAAGCCTTGGGTACCTATGGGGATCCATGTGACTAATGCGATGGAGGTATGTGGCTGTCCAGAAGAGTGCATCCACTACCATCAAGGTTGCAGCCCAAAAAAAGAGCCCCCGAGATAGCCCATGGATTGAGAGTCAGCTTGCTGCCGCCCACACAGAGATTAGATCCATAGAGGAGAGGAGGGTGGAGTTCAGGTACCATGCCAGAGCTTCAATTTGGACCCAGGCCGGCAACAGAGTCATAGAGGATTTCTTTGAGATAGCCAGCCCCCACAGGAGGAGAGACGGCATTCGTAGGTTGCGTGAACAAGATGGAACTATTGTTTTTGATCCCCCCGTGTGAGAGCCATTGCCACAGATTTTTTCCGATCTCTTCTCACATTGGTGACCCATTATCCCCCACAGGAGGAGAGATGACATTCGTAGGTTGCGTGGCCAGGATGGTTTCTGATCCCCCGCATGTGAGAGCCATCGCCACGGATTTTTTCCGATCTCTTCTCATTGGTGCCCCATTATCCCCACAGCTGATGGATGCGCGCGAGAGGGTTTGGCGGCACACGAGAGAGGTGTTTCCCCCCTCTCTTCAGTCCTTCTTATTGACACCATTTACTGCTGAGGAGTTAGCGGAAGCATTGACGACGCTTCCCCGCCTATAAGATCTTGGCCGCCAAGGCCATTAGCAGGAGACTTCAGCCTTTCCTCCCTGACTTGATTCATGACACTCAGATTGGCTTTGTTCAGGATCGGAGCATTCTGGACAACATCTTCACCTTCTGAGAGGTGACAGCTTCGGCTAGGAAGCGACAGCAGATCTCCCTTTTCACGCTGGGTACGACAGAGCTATCCTCTGGCACCTTACCTCTTCCTATTCGTCGCCGAGGCCATGAGTAATTTTCTCTCACCCCAGGAGACCGGGCTTCAGGGATTGCGTCTCTCCCTTTGCACTCAAGAGGAGCTGCTTGACTCAGAGTTTGCAGATGACACAGCAGCTTACCCTTCAGGAGATGCGGGGAATCTCTAGAGATTTGCAGAGGCAATCGAGATCTTTTGTTGCGCATCAGGAGCAGAGATCAACCGGCACAAGTTATGTGGTTTTTGCGTAGGCTCTGCACCCCCGCCCCGACTTGGTGTCTAGTTGAGGCTTTCCAGTGGATTCCAAAGGGCACCCCAATTCGCTATCTTGGCTGTCAGGTGGGCACTGATCTCTCCTGAGTAGCAGCTCACCCCTCTTCTTCTGAGTATTCGGAAGAAGATTTTGTACTAAAGTTTTGTGAGGCTCTCCCTTGCAGGTAGAGTGGTGGTGGCGAACCAGGTTCTTCTTGCTACCATGTGGTACATCACTTCATGCTAGGCCTTCTCTCGAGCATGTATTGGCCAGGTACAACGGTTGATCCGGAACTTCTTATGGGCCGGTAGTGGCAGAAGGCCTGCCAGGGCCAAGGTGGCATGGAGAGTGATCATTCAGTTAAGACGTAGAGGGGGGCAAGGCCTCATTGACCCTGATATTTAGAGTTGTGCCCTGCTGGGCAAGCTGATTGTTAGAGGACTCCTTCCCGGTGGTGAGCCTTGGAAGGACTTCCTCTTGGTCCGAATTTCAGCCTGCACCCCGAGTCCAGGGAGCCATCGGCCGCAGAGTACCAAATGGATCTTCATAGAGATGCGGGCCCGTAGTTTTAGTCCATCTTTTGAGGACAAATTTGTAGCTAGTTTACTTCAAGCTTGGGATCTCACCTCAGGCCGGCTCTTAGGCAGATAGCTCCGGTAGCCGTAGAGGAACGGCTTCGGAAGCCATTAGTCTGGAACCCCCTGATCTGTTTATACTTACCTTCAGTTCTTTCTTTTCTTTTCCAGACAGTGTATCAGATGTCACATGGTTGTAACTTTGGTCTCATAGGTCACTTTGGCCTTTTGAAGACGCTAATATAACATTTCATTTCATTTCTCTCTCCACTGCCATCAAGCTACCTTTCCATGTGACATAGCTGAGGGAGACCTCTTGGCCATACTCATTAGCCCCATGCTTGATAGTTTGGAGAGTGGTATACCATCTACTCGGAGCTGATGCTGCTCTCATGTTTCTATGTTCTTAGTATTCCATGATGAGGTTCCATGGATAGTTTTGTATCACCCCACTGAGATAGCTATGTTTATGTTTTCTTTCTGTTTTATTTTCCATTCCATGATGAGATATGGCCTGGACATTATTGTATCACTTTGGTCTCATAGGCCATTTTGGTCTTTAGTAGATGCTTAATATATCTTTCTTTCTTTCTCTTTCTTAAGGTTATTTTGCACCACGCCACTCCCCTTACGCCGCACATACTTACCATTATATGGGGATATTATGGAGTTCTCATAGCTGGGGGAAGTCCTGCTGCTCGGGGATTTCAATGCCAAGACGGGAAGCTAGCAGGTGCCACCACTCAATCTCAATCTGGATGACCCTATCAGACTACAGGAGCTGGACATCACTGACACAAGGCTACATAGATCATCACAGGATCGTGAGGAGGTCACAATGTATGGGAGATATTTCTTAGAGTTGGGAGCTGCACATGGTCTTGTTATCTATAACGGGATGTCTCGATGGCCCTCCTCCGATGCCCTCACCTCCTTCCCTCACTCAGGAGGTACTAGCACAGTGGACTACCTTATGGGGTCCCGGCTTTGGCACACCTTCTCCCCGACTTCTCCATCTTGCCACCCCCCTTTGAGGCTGACCAAGCCTACCTCTCTTTCACTCTTACCTGCACACCACCCGCCCCTCCACCACCACCTCCCATCTCACATTACACTCAGGTCCTTTTTGATCACGAGCTTGACCTTGTTTACTCCAACCACATCTACCGCCAACTCTAGGATGTGGAACCTATTGTCCCCCTATCCACCCTCACATCACAACTCACCACCATACTCCACACATCTGCCACCACTTCTTTCATCTGCACATGGTGGTCTACCGCCAAGCCACCTTGCAGTTCCATGTCCCAGAACTGTTGGTATGATGACGAATGTTGGGCCACACGCTCCCGTCTTAAGCATGAGGTACAGATTAGGCAAATCACAAAGCACCAAGCGCAACGGATTTCTCAACGGCTCACCCAACGCAAGAAACGGGAGTTCTATGCCGGGAAGAGGATGAGTTATACCGACTTTTCTTAGGGCCGAACTGCAAAGAGGCCTGGAGGAAACTCCGAGAACATCCACACCTATCACCTGCCCGGACACATGGCACTCCTATTCACACTCCCTCTATCATATACCCCATCAACCACCCCTATCCCCACCATTAGTTCCCCAATCCACCACCTCCACCTTCTTCACAAAGGGCATGGTCCTCAAGGCCATTCGTAGACTACGCAATGGGTGAGCCCAGGATCATGAGGTTGATATAGCTATGGCTCGCTTCTTCTTCCATAACCATATTGCTTTCCATACTGCTAGGTAAGCCTTGACTCTTTCCTCTTGTCCATGTCACAACTCACATGATTTTTCTAAGTTTCATTCTTGAAAGTTGACACTTGTTTCTTTTTGTGATCAGATCCGAATACTCTAAGGCTATGGTGAAGAGGATTGGGGAGTATGGTCCAAACCACACCCCCCCCATCATCGGAGTCTTTGCACGCTGCATTGCTCGACAAGGAGAAGCGCCTTGTCGAGCAAGTTGCAGAGAACACAAAGCGGTTATGGGAAAAGAATGGAGTGTCACTCATTGCGGATGGATGGAGTGACACACGAAAGTGGTCCATCCATGGCCTCGTTGCATATTCCCATGGCGAGATGTACTTTATTGCTTCACATGATGCTTCAGGGATAGGGAAGAGTGCATCCGTGCTTGCAGCGGAGTGGGCAAGTGGCATTGAGCTCATTAGCCCGAATTCTGTGGTGGGTTTTGTTGCAGATGGCGAGGCTACAAATAGGGAAGGTGGAGCTATCATCGAGGGCATGTATCTACACATGACTGTGTCATATTGCATGGCACATTGTTTGAACAATCTATTAGAGGATATTGGAAAGATGTCATGGATCGAGCTTATCATTCACGAGGCTAATCAAATGGTAACTTTTGTCTTGAACCTCTGCCACGAGTTCTCCAAGAAATAAGGCTCTCACTTCTCAAATACTCAGACACCCGATTTGTCTTCAACTTCTTGACGTTGGGCTGCTTGAGGGAGTGAAGTGGTGCATTGAGGTAGCTCTTCATGAGCAACGAGTTCACCGGTACCACATTGGCTTCGACAACCATAGGTAGATTATGCAGGGAGCATGCAAAGGGCACTTCTTTTTGGGAGGATGTGAAACGCATTGATGCTATGGTGAGGCCTGTTGTCCACTTGTTGAGGCTTGTAGATGCTATGCAGCCATGCATCAGGAAGGTGTATGAGGTGATGGATAGAATGATAGAGAAGTTGCAAGAGTTAGAGCCCAATGAGAAAAGATATGAGGACAGGTAATAAGTACATTGACAAACCAATATATAAGCATGGAATGATGATCACTATCAAATAACAAAAGACTAGTGTCTACAATGCACATAACGTGCCAAGTCAAGACTCAAAAGTCAAAACAATGAAACATAGGGTAGAGCTAAGAGGCTAGGTTGCTAAATGATAAATCAGAGAGCCTGCAATGTTCAATCGGAGCCTGGAGCGTGAGAAGTGTTGGCCTCATGATCATGGCTGCCTACATGACCAGTCTGAAAGGTAGTGGGATCGTCCTCTTGTCTCCGTTGTGTCGCCGCCTGCCCATTTCTCTCCTCCTGCCTCATCTCTCACTGGGTAAAGGGATCTGCCTTTCGAGTTGCACCCTTGCAAAGCATTCGCAAGTTTGTGCTTACAAAGACAAGATCATTGCCCTTTTCTACACCAAGGCGGTCCCTCTTCTTTGATATAATATGGCTGTAAGAACTCCAAATCTACTCCAAACAAGAGGAGCTTACAGCTTGGCTGAGAATGCGAATAGCCAACTGTTGCAGCTTAGGCCCATCTGAACCATAGTCCTCCCACCACAAAGCAATCCCAACCTTCAACCTATCCTCTTGTGCATCCCTACAACCAAAAGCACCACGAAAGAATCTGTATGCAGCAAGATGGTCTCTAATTTTGTACCTAAAGCCTCCATCCAGTACTAGATGACCCAAGATGCGCCTCTAACCATCACTCTCCTCTCTGTCACTCTCTTGTCCATTACCGTGAAACTCAGGGTCGTCCATATATGCGACTCCATGCAAGGGAGAGGCATAGGAGTTCCACCTTGTTACACATAGGGAACGGATCTCCTTGTATTTGTCCTCATCGGGCTCTAACTCTTGCAACTTCTCTATTATTCTATCCATCGCCTCATACACCTTCCCGATGCATGGCTGGCAGGCTGCATAGCATCTACAAGCCTCAACAAGTGGACGATAGGCCTCACCATAACATCAATGCATTTCACATCCTCCCAAAAGGAAGTGCCCTCTACATGCTCCCTGCATAATCTGCCTATGGCTGTCGAAGCCAATTTGGAACTGGTGAACTCGTCGCTCATGAAGAGTTGCCTCAATGCACCACTGCACTCCCTCAAGCGGCCCAGCATCAAGAAGTTAAGACAAATCGGGTGTCTGAGTATTTGAGAAGTGAGAGCCTTGATTTCTTGGAGAACTCGTGGCGGAGGAACTGATGGTTCAAGACAAAAGCTACCATTTGATTAGCCTCCTGAATGATAAGCTCAATCTATGACATCTTTTCAATATCTTTTAATAGATTGTTCAAACAATGTTCCATACAATATGACAGTCATGTGCGGATACATGCCCTCAATGATAGCTCCAGCTGCTCTATTTGCAGCCTCGCCATTTGCAACAAAACCCACCACACATTCCGGGCCAATGAGCTCAATGCCACTTGCCCACTCTGTTGCAAGTACGTCTGCACTCTTCCCTGTCCCTGAAGCATCATGTGAAGCAATAAAGTACATCTCGCCACGGGAATATGCAACGAGGCCATGGATGGACTGCTTTTGTGTGTCACTCCATCCATCCGCAATCAGTGACACTCCATTCTTTGCCCATAGCCGCTTTGTGTTCTCTGCAGCTTGCTCGACAAGGCACTTCTCCTTGTCGAGCAATGTGGTGCGCAAAGACTCCGATGTTGGGGGGGTGTAGTTTGGACCATACTCCCCAATCCTCTTCACCATAGCCTTAAAGTACTCGGATCTGATCACAAAAAGAAACAAGTGTTGTTGGCCTTGCAGCCCTCAAAGTCTCATGCCCGGAAATGCGCTCAAGAAGCTCCCTTATCTTCTTCTACGTGATTCTCGTGCAAAATCGAACCTTGTGCCCGGACTTGTGCAGAAGGTGGGCTCACTTTGTCTGATCCACTCGTCCGTCTATAGGGGCCAAGCTTGCAAGACCACGGGCGTGAACCTCCTCCACTTCTAGGGCAATTGGCATTAACCTGTTTCCACCATGACCAACCGCTGTCGGTTCTTCTAGCACCACGATGTGCGGAGGGTGCCTGTGAAGAAGGTGCCATGAGAGAGAGAGAGAGAGAGAGAGAGAGAGAGAGAGAGAGCTTAAGGCTTAAGGCTTAAGCGGCAACTTGCAAGCCGCTTGAGAGAGAGAGGGAGGGAGTGAAAGAAGGAGCTTAAGGCTTAAGCGGCAAGCCGCTTGAGAGAGAGAGAGAGAGAGAGAGAGAGAGAGAGAGAGAGAGAGAGAAATGAAATGTTATATTAACGTCTTCAAAAGGCCATAATGACCTATGAGACCAAAAGTTACATCATGGTGGATCTGATACAATGTCTGGATAAAAAAACCCAGAAAATGAAAAATAAAGATGATACTACTGGCACCTAGAAAATGAAACTGGAACTGGAAGGTACACTATGGAGGTACCTCCATCTCATAATATGTGCCGCATCGGACACTGGCGGATCTCCTCAATATCCTTTGTGGTCAGCACCCTGACTGGGTGTCCCGCATGCCTCGCAAGAATAATCCGAATCTGCCGCTGCAACCTCCGTCTATGCTGGGATGCCCTCCTCCGTAGTCGTGGGCGTCTGGACCACCCAAGCTCAATCGCACGATCAATCAGTGTACCCCTGGTGTGGGCGGTATCCATGTCCTCCTGCTGCTGTGGTCCATCTGGCGCAGTGATGGCTGGACTAAAGAAGTCTGTAATGTGCCTCTGAGTCTGGCTCTCTGTGCGCCTAAGCAGGCTATCTCTATGTCTTAGCAGCTCAAGCAAGAACAATCCCAAACACCTCTGGTCCTGGTACCCCATGACTCTGGAAAGTGGTCCAAAACGCTCTCTGAATAAACAGTGGAAATGACCACGTATCTCATAGTATGCAGTACAATGGCATATATAATGCAGCTCTGTCTCTGGCTCCCTATGGCATACTCGGCATATCCTGGCCTCAGCTGGTATACCTCTATATCGGCCAATCTCAATCTCAAGCTGGTGTGAGGATGTGCGAATCTGACCAATAGCACATCGTACTGCATGAGACAAGTGTACATCCATGTAACTGGGTCTGATCACAAAACCATCTGCTGTGAGCTGAAGAAAATGCTCTCTGTAGAAAGCCATCTTCGTGCCCAGCTCCTCAGTCGGCTGTATCCATGTCCTCCTAATGTCCAGCTGAACTAAATCCTGACGGATGAGTCTGGTAATCTCTGTCCGTGTAAGAGTGAGAGAGGGTGCCTCCAGAGAATACTGGAAGGGAGGCAATCTGTCCATGCTAAAACCATGTGCCTGGAACCAAGATGTCATCTGTCCATACCAACAAGCCGTGTCTCCCTGTAAAGCTAACTGTCGGGAGGACTCCAGGGCGAGGCGTGCATATCTGTCTCGGGGGAGATCCCACAAGCCATGTATGTAGGAGACTGATCTCGTAAGAGCCTCAATCACCAGAGGGGCAGCCGCCAGCTCTGCTCGAATAATCTCATGAGGTACCACAGCCTTGGCTCTAATAAGCCTAGCAATCATAGATACCAAAGGCCTCTCCATACCTCTCCACCCGCCTGTGCTGTGATGGCCCACTGAAGGTCCCCATATCTGCACTCCATAAAGCATAGCTGATGTCACTAGAGTGTCAAAAAGCCAGAGTTTCGTTCGAGGTTCCTTAAACTGAACCTGCGAACACATCCTCTCCAAACCACCCAGGGCTGCATGTGCTCTAGTCAATCTAGTCTCTGCTGCTCTCCTCATCGAAAACACTGGCCCACTGAATACTACCCCAAGATATGTATATGCATCTGTATACTCCACAATCTCCTGCCCATATGTAAATGTGGAAGCTGATCGCCTAACCCACTGTGGCGTGGTGTTAAACACCATAACCTTGGTTTTTGCCAAGGTTGACAGACAATCCACTATCATGTGCAAACTCATGTAAAGCATCCAGATGACGCTCCATACCCTCAGGGGAGTCAGAGATCAACACAATATCATCAGCATATAACAATAGTGGGATCCATGTACCTGCTAGCTGGGCTCCTCTGTCCCCCAATCTCTCAATGTAGTCAGAAGCCTCATCCACATACATACCAAACAGTGAAGGAGATAACGGGCAACCTTGCTTCACTCCTATAGTGGAGTGAACCAAAGTAGAGAGAGAGAGAGAGAAGGAGCTTAAGCCACGACCATATATATAGTCCACGTCAACAGGCAGAAGCAACAACAGAAAACGGGCATAGCCAGCAACGGGCAAAAAACGATAGAAAAAATGGTCGTAAACGGCAAAAAAAAACGACGAAAAATGATCTGTTGCAGCGTGCTGTTCCTGTCCCGTCCCCGACATGATCGTTCGTTCCACCATTCCCAGGACGCCATCCCCTGGTGACAAGAATCGCTAGAACGTTCCCGCCATCCCCAGCTCGTGCCAGTTCTCGTGCTAGTTAGCATTAACTTGTTCCCACCATGACCAACCGCTGTTGGTTCTTCTAGCACCACCACAACGTGCGGAGGGTGCTTGTGAAGCAGGTGCCATGAGAGAGAGAGAGAGAGAGAGAGAGAGAGAGAGAGAGAGAGAGAGAGAGAGAGAGAGAGAGAGAGAGAGAAATGAAATGAAATGAAATGATATATTAACGTCTTCAAAAGGCCAAAATGACCTATGAGACCAAAAAGGTTACAACAATTGGTGGATCTGATACAATGTCTGTGTAAGGAAAGCTAAAAACAACTAAACAACTAACTGAAACTGAAACAACTATGAGGAAAAGTACGGTACCAGGAGCTCCTAATGGATAACATGTGGGAGGAAAACTCCAGCAACAAAGGTAAGCATCATACACATCACTATCCAAAGATGTCTCTCATCGGTCGATGGCGGATATCCTCAATGTCCTCCATGGTGAGTACTCTGACTGGACGTCTCCCATGCCGTGCTAGTATGGTCCTGATCCTCTGTTGTAGTCTCCGCCGGTGTCGAGATGGGCCTCTCATCTTGGGGCGCCTGGACCGCCCCAGCTCTATAGCCCGATCAATCAGTGTACCTCTGGTGCGGCTGTACTCTGGGGCTAGCTGCAATGCCTGCTGACCTGACTGCTCAATCTCTGGTCGAAAGAAGTCTGTAATCTGCCTCTGTAGGTGTCTCTCCCTCTCTGATCCCCTCCCTCTCAGGAGACCCTCTCTATGTCTACGCAGCTCCAGCAAGTACAATCCGAGGCATCTCTGATCCTGGTATCTCATGACTCTAGAAAGTGGTCCAAAACCCTCTCTGAACAGGCAGTGAAAACGGCCTCGTATCTCATAATATACTGGATAGTGACATATGTAATGTAACTCTGTCTCTGGCTCCATCTGGCACAGCTGACAAATCCTGGCCTCAGCTGGTACTCCTCTGAATCTGCCAGTCTCAATCTCTAGCTGGTGTGAGGATGTGCGCATCTGACCAATAGCACACCGTACCCCATGAGAAAGATGAGTATCCATGTAGCTGGGTCTAATCACAAACCCATCCTCCGTGAGCTGGAGAAGATGATCTCTATAGAAAGCCATCTTCGTACCAAGCTCGTGTGTCGGCTGTATCCATGTCCTCCTAGTGTCCAGCTGAGTCAAGTCTTGCCTGATAAGTCTGGTAATCTCTGCCCGTGTGAGAGAGAGGGAGGGTGCATCCAGGGAGTACTGAAATGGAGGTAGCCTGTCCATACTAAAGCCATGCAGTTGGAACCAAGCTGTCATCTGTGCATACCAACATGATCCGTCTCCCTGTGATGCCAACTGTCGTGAAGACTCCAGGGCTAAGCGAGCATATCTGTCTCTAGGGAGAGCCCAAGTGCTATGTATAAAGGAGACTGATCGAGTGAGTGCCTCTACTACCAATGGGGGGGCAGCCATCTCTGCACGGATAATATCATGTGGTACGGAGGCCTTGGCCCTAATCATCCGGGAAATCATAGAAACCAAGGACCTCTCCATACGTCTCCATCCATCAGTGCTACCAGCTCGGCTGTGGTGATCCACTGAGGGTCCCCATATCTCCACTCCATACAGCATGGCTGAAGTGACCAAAGTGTCAAAGAGCCAGAGCTTTGTTCGAGGTTCCTGAAACTGAACCTGCGAACACATCCTCTCTAGTCTCCCCAATGCTGCATAAGCTCTGGTCAATCTGGTCTCCGCTGCTCTCCTCAAGGAAAATAGTGGGCCACTAAAAACCACACCAAGGTAAGTATATGCATCTGTATACTCCACTGTCTCCTGACCATATGTAAAGGTGGGCATTGACCTCCTAACCCACTGTGCTGTGGTGTTAAACACCATCACCTTGGTTTTACCAAGGTTAACAGACAATCCACTGTCCTCTGCAAACATGTGCAATGCATCCAAATGACGTTGCATCCCCTCTGGAGAATCTGAGAGAGAGAGAGAGAGAGAAATATATTAAGCGTCTACTAAAGACCCAATGGACCTATGAGACCAAAGTGATACAGTAATATCCATGGCATATCTCATCATGGAATGGAAAATAAAATAGAAAGAAAACATAAACATCATGAGAGAGAGAGAGAGAGAGAGAGAGAGAGAGAGAGAGAGAGAGAGAGAGAGCTTAAGGCTTAAGGCTTAAGCGGCAACAGAGAGTGGTGTCCCGCATGTCTTGCAAGAATAATCCGAATCCGTCGCTGCAACCTCCGTCTATGCTGGGATGCGAGAGAGAGAGAGAGAGAGAGAGAGAGAGAGAGAGAGAGAGAGAGAGAGAGAAGGAGCTTAAGCCATGACCATATATATAGTCCACGTCAATGGGCAGAAGCAAAAGCAGAAAACGGGCACAGCTAGCAACGGGTAGAAAATGACAGAAAAAATGGTCGTAAACAGTGAAAAAAAAACGACGAAAAATGATCCGTTGTAACGTGTTGTTCCTGTCCCCAACATGGTCGTTCGTTCCACCATTCCAAGGACGCCATCCCTTGGTGACAAGAATCGCTAGAATGTTCCCACCGTCCCCAGCCCGTGCCGGATCGTATTCACGTCGTTTTCGTGTCCTGGCCCTCCATCCCCTCTGTACTCTGTGACTATGCTGGAGAGTCCTCTAACAGTGGATCCAGTGTTAGTCCATGGTCAGGCAGGTTAACGACAGATGTAGATATACATGTATCACACAAAGAGAAGGAAAAGGTAGATCGGCCTTTTGTGCCTAATCTATCAACAGGTCACTCACATATGGATAGTGACTCTAATGGCTTTGAGCAGAGTCTTGATAAGGAGCTTGGCATTCCGTCCGTGATTATTCCTGATGCAAGGAGAACCAGGGTTGCTTTGAGGACACCTGGCAGTGATCCAGGTGTACGCAGGTCTACAAGGGTTAGATACCCTGCTGACAGGTTGAGATATGATGGATATACACCCATTATTATGCTTACATGGTTAAAGTAATACAGGAATTGGAGTCCACTTGTTTTGAGCAGCCACTTGGAAATGAAAAATGGGAAGATGCCATGAATGAGGAGATGGTAGAATTAGATGCAAATGCAACATGGCCTTTGCCTAAGGAAAAAAAGGCAATTGGATGTAAGTGGGTATATAAGGTCAAGCATAACACCACAGATGGATTAGTAAGCAGGTATAAGGCAAGATTGGTTGCTTAAGGATTATGGCATTGACTATGAGGAGACATTCAAATCAGTTTCGAGAATGGAAACCATGAGAGCTTTCATTGCTATGGCTGCGACAAAGGATTGGTCTTTTCATTAGATGGATGTAAAGAATGCTTTCTTGCATGGTGATTTGCAAGAAGAAGTATACATGATGCAGCCACCAGGTTATGAGAGTGATGCACACCGAGTTTTTGTGTGCAAGTTATACCAAGCCTTGTATGGCTTCAAGCCTTGTATGGCTTGAAGCAAGTACCTAGAGTGTGGTCAAACAAGATCAGGGAGTATCTTGTTACCATTGGATTTCAAATATCCAATGCAGATTTTTCACTTTATGTGAAAAAGACAAATAGAGAGATCAATAGTCATTTATGTGGATGACTCGATTGTCATTGGTGATAGTGATGCTCATACACATGATGTTAGGAGACTTTTGAAGCAAAAGTTTGAGATGATCAATTTGGATGAGCTTCAATATTTCTTGGACATAGAGGTGGTGAAGTATGGCTTGGACATGTTGTCTAAGAATGGTGTAAGCCTATTTCAGTGCCATTGGAGCAGAAGAGAAAGCTTTCCACAAATACATGTGAGCTTTTGAAGGATCCCACTATGTACAGGTGCATAGTGGGTAGCTTAATTTACATGACCATTACTAGGCTAGACTTGAGCTATGTTGTTGGACTTGTGAGTCAGTTTTTGGAGGTCCCTAGGAAGCCACACTTGGATGTGGCTAGACGTATTCTCAGGTACATAAAGTCCACAGTTGATTATGGACTTTTCTATGAGACTGTTACAGAGATACAGCTACATGGGTATACAAATGCTGATTGGGCTGGTAGTGTTGCATACAAAAGATATACTAGTGGATTTATGTTTCCTTTTGGAAGTGTTGTGTGATTGGGGTAGCAAGAAACAATCGACAGTTGTCTTGTCGAGTACAGAGGTGTGCTACTATGGCAGTTTGTGAGGTAGCTAGCTTGGTTTCGAAAGCTACTTGCTCGGCATGAAAACTATGGCTTATGGAATTTGGGTGAATTCACATTGGGAAGTGGTGCTAGGCCATTTTGAGGGCCACATTGTGGGCTGTCCATATGCTACAAGAATGGTGCAAGATTGGAAGACCACATTGAAAGACCTCAAATGGGTGGGACGTGATTCTGCCAATTGGTGACTCTATGCGATTGGAAAGTCTGCATTGGTTCCCTTTGTTTGCAGAACTACTAGCTATGCAAGAGCCACATAAAGCAACACTCTATGGGGTATGCAAAACAGTGAAAGATGGTGGAAAAAACCCCTCCGGGGTATATGGAAAAGTAAGCTACCTTTGAAGCAAAGATTGTTTCTTTGGAGTGGGTGTCCTCCCTGTTGCAGAGATGCTGGCTAAAAGAGCGATAGCTGGAGCTGGTTCTGAAGTTGTACCACATCTGTTATGGCATTGTTTGGAGACGGGAGAGTTTCTTCAACGATTGGCCGATGATATCGAGGCAGGCAATATGGAAAGCAATTCTGGATATTTGGGACTGGGGTGCCCAACTCTCCTGATTTTGATGTTTTCTTTTATGGACTAGATATTGGGCTCTATGGACAATATGGAAGATGAGAAACAATGCTATGTTTGGGCAGACACCTCTAGAGGCATATGTTTACTTTAAGATGAATTTGCAACAATCCCTCCATGATTGCTTACAGTTGGAGGACATTGCTTTTAGCTAGTTCGAGGTGTTTTTCTACTGCTTCTGAAGTTCTTTGAAGATGGACTTATGTTGAATCCATCTCCTATATTGTACATAAGTCATTGTTAATAGAAGCATGGTTTTCACAAAAAAAAAAAAAAGTCTATGGAGGGGCACTCCTGTGTCCCTGGAGGATCTCTCTGATCTGAAGCTGAGTGGAGCATCTCCTGGACATTGCATTCTAAAGAGCACAACATTCAACCATGATCCACTAAACTGTGTGACGCCAAATGTCCTACACTGGTGGTCATTGGTGAGCCCATGGGACTAGGTGAAGTAGGGTTCATTATTATGAACAAGGATGAGAAGCTTGGCTTGAAATGGACATAGTGCAAGCACCCCAGAGGAGGAAGGGAAGGACAGTCTGACAGCAGACGTATTTGTCGAGTTGTCCTGCAGGCAGAAGGACAACTCTTGGGTGCAATGGCAGCGTATGGGATACTACTAAGGTGTACTTTCACAAAAAATTGCAGACCCCAACTCTCAATTATGAGCTTCTTTCATATCCGACCCAGGACCACAAGAGAAGGACCACGAGAGAGCTGTTTTTGTCTGCTTGCAGGCAGTTTACTTCTTTGGTGAGTGTTGGCGCCTTCTGGTCTTCACCCTAGGACTCCATGTCAGCTGCGATCGAGGCCATTGCCCCTTGCCGTTTTTCCCAAGCAGACCCCTTGCCGTTTTTCCCAAGCAGACCTCCAACTCTTGGCTTCTAGAGTATCCTCTCCTCACTTGTGGCTTCTTCTCTGGCATGCAAGATTGTCAGGAGCCGCCCAGCACGTGGACAGATTCGGGATTTACTCCAGGAAAAGCCCTCATTGGCGAGCCTGGAAAAATCACGGATATTCCCAGGTGGAGTTTGATTCAACCCGAGGTGACTGATTGTGTGATGCAGCAGCGTCCTATCATTGTGATACGCAGGGCTTCAGTGTTTTTCACTCTATGGCACCATGGTTTAGACCCCGCATTCGACCCCTTGCAGGTGCATCCGGCTTCCCCATCATAGTCTGCTTCCCAGGACTCTGAAAGGAGTTTCTCCCCCTCATTCGATTGATTGGACAGGTTCTAAAGACCCCCTAGATTGCCGCCCCGCCGCCTCTGCTGTGCTAGCCAGGGCAGCAGGGATTCCCACCATTCGGATTTGCATAGCCTCTGCGGAGGCCCTGCCCGAGTTCATTGCACTGCCCGTCCTTGAGGGCGACTTTATTACGCAATGGTTTGAGTATTCAAGTCATCTAGTCCTAGCTGAGTTGTTCGAATGCATCTGTATAGGACACATTCATGCCCTCCTGCTTATTTTGAAACAATGGTAGTGAAGGAAGGTGCCTCCTCTCCACCATCAAATCTCAATTTAGTTGTGAGCAACAAAGCCAATGATGTAAAAGTAACTTAGAATCTGATAATGATAGTAAATTTAGGCCTATCAACTCACCTAAAAGGAGTACACTTCATTGGACTACTAGCAGGAGTTAATGAAAGACAAGAAGCAGTGAGTCTTTTAAATCATTTTTTCTTTTTTTTTTCTCATGCGCTACATATAGACGTTACAGTACCACCATGGTGTCCACACGCATGTACACATGCGTCAGCCCTAGCATCTTTTGGAGGCTGTGTTCACGGAAACAATTCTGGTGGTGGGAGGGTTCTGAGCAAGAAAACCAAAACCAGAGTCAGAGTAGAAAAGACAAGTCCAAAGGAAGGCCAGCCAAGGTCCAAGATAATAAAGACAAATCCATTGGAGGGCTGCAGCATTCTCACCTCTCCAAGGAAGAAGTTGCAGCCAAGTCTCTTATACTACTGCAATAGGTGCAAAAAACAAAGCTTTGACTAAGAAGTAAAGGCTGCCAGAGATTATTGGTAGATGCACGTTTTAGTTTGGGTGCATCTTTAGGAGGTTCCAATCAAGTTAAACATCATATCACACTGTCACGAGGGTCATCTTCCATCAGGAGAGCACTACTTGACATTCTGTGATCTCTAGTAAAGAGTGGAAGTATGTGTATGTGTACATGTAATTGTTATGAGCGAGTGTGTATGCATGTGCACCTGTGTGTAAGTGTCCATGTATCTAGAATATCTAAGTTGCTCCTTAAGTGCGTTTGTCAGGGTTACTGGTACAGTATGGTGCAAATATAAACAAGGATGACAAGTACGGCCTGACACCGCTCTACCTGGCCAAGTCAAGAGGTCCAGATGGTGAGGAGGTCTTCCAGTACCTGCTGGCTGAAGGTGCACCCTACAATGAGCTCAAAACGTTCCGTATCTCTGCGATCGAGGACCAGATTCGTGCTGAGATGGCAGCCATGGAAGCAACTATGCTTGGTGATGGTAATGACCATCCCAAGAGTCAATAGAACTCTCAATGATGATCTTGCTTTACAAACCTTCTTATGTTCTTGTTGAAGAAAGATAACAGCAATTATCCTTTGTAATGTAATTAACCTACTTGTAATCTCAAAAACATTCAAATTGGGTGGCTTATAATCAAAATACATTAAGATGAAGCAAAGTAGATATTTTGCTTCCTTCTGTTTTGAAGAATGGTTTACAAGTAGAGGAAAAAAGTTTGTAAAGCGTGTCCCTTCTATTAATAAGGCACCTTGTCATCAAGTAATGTTACGTGTAAAACGCTCATAAATATACTGCAAACGCTAGATGGATTTTAGTCAAATAAAAAGGTCTTTTTTAGCAATCAAGTCTAGAAACTACACACGTAGCTGCATTATGTAGTGTGTGGTCTTCATTCTCTCTCTCTCTCTCTCTCTCTCTCTCTCTCTCTTCACCCCCCCTCCCTCCTCTCTTTCTCACCTGGTCGTCATCTCTCTCTCTCTCTCACCTCCCTCTAGATGTGGCTGTTGGCAGGCTTGATTTTTTGACGGGCACCCTTGCCCTTCAAAATTGATGGGTTTAGTGAAATATAGCAAGTTTTCTTGTATTTTAGTGTAATTTTTGACAGGCATTTTAAAATTTTGCAAGTATTTTAAGGCCAAAATACTTATAAATGGATGTGCCGCCTAGCAAAAAGCAACTATGGCTACAGGGGTCCCCTCCCTCTCATATCTTTCAGACTGGACCAAGATGCACATACGGTTGGGGTGAGGGGAAGACTAAGTGATGAGAAGACACTCTGTCTGTCTCTCTTTCTCTCTCCAGTTTTCTTCACGATGCCATTGTCATGCTCCCTCTCTCACAGGGCACTCGCACAGCAGGGAGCTATGAGTCTCGCTCCCTCCTTGACAGCACGTAGAATATACTCTCTTTCTCAGCAGGGAGACTTAAAAAAGCGACCCTATGCAGGAGGGGGGCAAGGTGACGGGGGCGGGGGGGGTGTAGGATTCAGGTGGCTGGTTCCAGTGTCATGAAAGAAACGTCCTCCTTTAGGCTGAGCGGCGGAAAACATACTCTCTCACACACTTTTCCAGGTGGAACTCTTACAAAATGCACACTTCCGCCGTCCAACTGTTCACATAGGGAGGGGGAAGTAAAAGGGAGCCTGACTTCTTCCGCCGCCCACTGTGAACACTGGGGGGCGGCGGAAGAAAGAGTAAACACCATACCAAAAACCATAGAACAAAGCTATATTATGTCCACAAGGCATAGTGTAACTACATAAAATAAAGAAGCCACACTACAAACCACAATAAACCAGACAAAAGACTTGTATTACAAAGGCTTAATCGGAGTTGGTAGGTGAGTCCAGCTCCTCTAAAGCCGCCCTTCCAAAAACTTGTAGGACATTCATCCTTGCTTGCTCTCTATACATTGTTCGGGCAAGACTATCTCGCCACTCCGAGCCAACTCCAAGGTCACTCGCACCCCCTTCATTGCCTCCTTGAGCGCGCTCCATTGCATCCTCTATGTCAACTTCACGTATTGCTTGAAGCTCCCTCATGGAGGTAGCTATTGCTCTTCGATCCTCTTCTACACGTCCAGAGCATGCTGACAATTCTGCTTCCGCCTCACGTACCCACTCCATATCAAAAGACTCCATGTTGGATACAAATGTTGTGTAGCACAAGACAAGCCGCAACAAGATCTGGGACATGACGTAGATTCATGTCACATCTTTTTAGGAAGATGCGAAACCTTGCCTTGAGCATACCAAACGCTCTCTCAACTGGCATCCTTGTGCTCGATTGAATGAAATTCCAATGGTACTTTAGTGTCAACCCTTCCTTGCATCCTTTGAAAGGCACTAACATGTATGGCCGTGCGGGGTAAGCACAGTCGCCAACCAAACAATAGTTACCCAGCTCGCCCCTTGCACATGCTTGCCCTATATCACTTTTGGAGAAGTTCAAGGAGTCATGCGCTGATTCAGCCCAACCGACATCATAATTCCATACTGAGCAATTGGCGGCTACTGTTAGTTGTAGCAAAATAGAGTGGAACCCTTTCCGATTGAAGTAGTCAACATGGTTGTCTCGGGGTGCAATGATGGGGATGTGAGAACCATCTATCGCACCGACGACGTAGGGAATTCCCCTAAGTGCCTCAAACTCTCGTGCTAAAGTTGCAAGCCGAGATCTTGAAGGCCATCTTATGTACATATTCCGGAGACCCGATTTCACAATTGCCTTGGAAAATGCAAGGATTATTTCACAACATGTGCTCTTAGCGCAACCATAGGTGTCACCAAGGCCCAAGAGTCCATCTCCTGTAGCAAGTCTGCTTAGAGCAATGGCTACCCTATCTTGAATAGACACAGGCACACGGAAGTTTGTGGTTTTCTTTTGCATGAATGGTGCTAGACTCCCACAAAGGTAATGAAAGGTTTCTTTGCTAACCCTAAGACGCCGCTTGAACATGCTAGCACTATAAGCACTTAGGAGATAGCATTTTACAAAGCCTTGAGGCCGTGGATATGCCCACGCTTGTCTGTGTTCATGACCCCTCCTACGGTTCGCAATCTTCCTCAACCTCACAGATCGTGCCATGCATTCGGTAACATGCAACCAAGTCTGCACTATGCACTCATCATTGTGCATGCTTGGTTCTTTAAGCAATTCATAGATCGCTATAGAACACAACCACGCACAATAGAGTGCAATGTCTTTGGACATGCCCATTGTCACCTGCAAATCCAAAACAAGTTGATACATATTCAATTCTCAGCTTATATGGCTTCTTAGGAGCTTAGAAACATTCATAAATCCATACAACGCATAGGAACAAAGCAACGTCGAGATCCCAAACTTTAAAAACTCATACAAGAATAATAACAAGAATTTCCTCCGCCAAGGCTACTTGTTGCCCCCCCTTCCTTCCTTAAGGAATTCACTCATTGTGGCATGCAATCCTGCCAATATCTTCAATCGCTCCCTCTCCAAGGCAACATTTTGGCTAGAGGTCTCCTTGAGATGGTCCAATAGATGTTTCCCAGTATCGGCCATTGTGGCCAAAGATTCCTCATACTTGGGAGTCACTCGACGACTTGAGGACATGGGTGCTTGTCGCTTCTCGTCATCTAGTGCTATAGTTACTTCATCCTTGTCACCACCGGGGAAAGTAGCATCATCCATTGTTGATGAAGAAGCGTGGCTAAGAGGAGTGACCGTGGCTCTATCGTGGTAATACTCATCCACCACATCGAACCATTTACATGTGTGCCTCCTGTCATTGCCAGATACCGAGTTGTGAGCTTTGTCCACTCTATATTTTGCTAGCACCGCTTGCCACTTCTTGCGACAACTTTCACTATCCTTATCGAAATCAGGGTAAATGCCGGCTAGCTTTGTGGCCACCTTTGCCCACAAGTTGACCCTTTGTTTCCCAGGATTGTTGAACTCCTCACTCATGCCCCCCCCCTGACATGAATGAGTTGGTCAACCCAAAAGTCTTGCTACTTGCTTTTCTTATTGTCGTTGTCGTCATCTTCCCCCAAGTCCACCACCACCTTCTTTTTGGAGTTCCTGGGTTTCTTTGGCGCAGGTTGGGTCTCTGCCACAATCTCCTCATCGCTAGGCTCCTTCCTCATGCCACGACCTCGCTTTGGTTGAGAAGATAAAGGGGGGTTATTGAGCGAGTTGGGTGATGGTTGGCTTCCTGGGGAATTGGGAATGGAACCCATGTTTGGGATACCTAGGGGGGATGATCGATTAGGAGGTTGCGCTACCATAGGTGAATGGGGGGGGCGAAACATGAAGGGAGAGTTTGGAGAAAAGGAAGGAGAATTGAGCATGGCTTGGAAGCCATGAGGTGGCACATGAAAAGGAGGATGGGGAAATGAATAGAAATTACAGTGCGGGAGAGAAGTTTGGGAGAAAATAGGATCATCGTCGCCTCGTTGTTGCGATGAATCAAATTCATGGCTCGTGTTGGAATCCATAGTACCTACATCAAACACGAAGAGAATATTAGCACCACATAAATTAAAAACACGTAGATAAGTCATGATAATGGCAATGCGGTTTGTGAGGGGTCACCTTATGCGCTCGCTTCACGTTGCCTCCCGTGCTTTTCGCACACCCCTAAAAGAAAAGATGGGGCGCTCAATCATTGGAGCGCAGGCTGGCGGCAGCTTGGCTGCCGCCTTATCTGAACACGGCCTTAGTGTAATTTTCGAGAGGGGGGAGGTCGGAGACTGGTTCCCCTTAGTGTCAGGGAAAAACCATCCTCCTTTAGTTTAATTTTCACGGGTCAATTTGAGAAAAAATCGGTTGTAATTATGGATAACCTTGAATTTAAAGGTTCAAAACTATGAAATTGTAGTTTTAAAACAGGTTTCCAATAAAAGAAAAATACGGTTGAGTTTAAGGGTCATCCTTTTTTTCACTGGTTAGAAAAAAGTTTTATTTCTTACATTGGCTGGTTCGTAAAGGGTCATCCTTTTTTTCACTGGTTAGAAAAAAGTTTTATTTCTTACATTGGCTGGTTCGCAAAGGGTGGGTGCCAAAGTTAATGCTACGAACCTTTAAAAGTTCAAGCTATAAAAATTAATGCCCACACCTAGCGGGCATTAATTAATATGAATTTTGGATTGGCATTAATTAATATGAATTTTGGATTTGCATAGATCTTATCCGTACATCACCCTATAGTGGAAAACTAATCTGGAAAATCAAGTTGGAAATCTGTGCCCAATAGAATTCACGTGGACAGTTGTAGTCAATCATCAAGGATATTATGAGCCAGGCATGACGGGAAGGAATGCCCTCGACCCCTCATTCTCTCTTGTTCTGATGATGCATTGAGACAATGCTTGCTGGTACAAAGCATCATTAGTATCATCATTTCGAGAGTTGCAAAAACATTTTTAGTGCCAAGAGTCACAAAAAATCATATACAATATTATGTACTCCCTTTCAAAAATATACACAGAGGCCATGCTTTCCCCTTCACTATAGTGAACATACAATTTGCAACCATTCTCTTTCTCTTTGGACAAGACATTAGGAGTGAATAGCTTGATGTGTAGGTTGTGCTTGTTCTTTGAATGATAACCCATCATCTGTATGAAGGTGCATCATGCAACCCAACCAGAATATTGGTTCAAAAGGTGTCAAACAAACACCAAAGACATCTTTCACGATCATTCAAAAATGTAAATGATACAAGGTTCCCCCTCTCACCGAAGCACATCCTTGTAGCATATTCTTTTAGCACTAACTTCTCGGTCTTAACAAACAAAGATGCATTGGCATCCTCTTCCTAAAAGCACTTCTTGAGATTTGTAAGGAGTACCAACAAATACCACATCATCCTGGTTGCTTTAGAGCACCTTTTCAACTTCTTCAAAGGAGGAGAATGGATAACATGCTCTCCAACACTTCCAGTGTGGTTGGGAGCATTGGCAAGGAAAAAATGTCTCACTTGCTTGGTTTCAAAAGAGGCTCGCCCCACAAGAGCTAAGGGCCAGGGAATTGTGACTGTGTCCTCAAAGATACCACCTCACATAAATCCACCCAACAAAAGACGCAAAGTACGCATGGTTCAAAACTTGTTATCCCATCGTTAGGGATGAAAATGAACATATGCATCACAAGTCATTATCTCAAGCAACATGATCTTATGCAACACTATCACATGCTCCTTTTGAAATACCAATTAAAGGAAGATAACACTGTACATAGAAATCAAACCCTTTAAAAACCCACTGTCATGGATAATACACATCATCACCCATGGGTAACACCTCACATACATCCATCCAAGAAAAACCATAGTATGTAGGCTTCAAAAAGTGTAATTGACTTGTTATCCATCATTACGGGGAGGCTAAGATAATCCAAGGACCGACCTTAAGGTAACAAATCAAGCTTTGAGT
>NC_141088.1:11212678-11370178 GCF_041138505.1 Cibotium barometz | reverse complement strand
CTTTTTGGATCTTTAAAGCGTATCTATGTGATTGAACACGTATCTAAGTACATATTTTAAAATCTAAAAAAATATATCATTTTCATGCTACTCTTTAATGGCTCGTCTCGAAATTTGTCCTCTTTTAGTGACTTCGCGGCAAATACTTATTTCTCTTACTTTTGAATGACCATTCCCTCTGAACGCACTCTCATCCATTCTCGGGGGGGTCACTATATGTAAATCCTCTATATCACGTGCGTTCAAGGCCTATTTAAAAAGTCCCTTATCTGTGAAATTTTTTAGTGAATATAATGTATCCTTTCCTATTCAAATCTATAAATTTTTTTTAAAATACAATAAATAAATCCCCTCTGTAAATATATTTCTGTAAGTTTTAAATATTTAAAATGTCCTTCTGTTGAACCCACGTGATACTTACATATTTATACGAGTGACCCCCCCGAGCATCCATTCTCTAAAAAATTTCACTTCTCTGCTTCTCTAAGAATTTCACAAGCTACATCTCATTCTCATTCTTCTGCGTCTCTCATGCTCTAATAGCTCTGCTAATATTTTTAGCTCTGTTAGTAATGAGTGATACATCTAATCGTAAGTTTCATTTGAATATCAAGCTCAACCAAGAGTATGCAACTACATGGAGTGTCTACCAAAGACCCCTTTCATGTGCGAATGAAGCTCAACATCTTCGCAACGAAGGAAAGAAGCATATTGACCTATGGACAGATGGAAGTCTATATCCACCGGATCCCAGAACAGGACGGTATCCTTCTTTTCACACACCACATGATTTGATTAGATTTGTTGGTGATGGGGTGGATGGCTTACTTAGTTATAGTTCAAGACTATCTCAATCACATGCAGAATATATTACATATCTTCAAAATACTTTATCTTTGAATGTAACAAAAATTATAAAACTTGAAAATAAAATAGTGTCTTTGAAACAAGAAAATGATCAATTGAAAACCTTAAAAGAAACTCCAATAGGGTTAAGAGCACGAGTAAAACGAATGCGGGATGTAGTTAACTTGACAGAGAGATCTGGACAAAGGAAAAAAAGGTTAAAACTTGTAAGAGATCATGTTACTACCCTTCTAGGATTTGACATGTCTAATGCTCAGGAAAGGGTAAGATTTTTGAATGAGCTTATGAATAGGTCGGATATCTTGAAACTTTTGAAACTTCCTGAAAATCAAACTAAAAAAAAACTAGTCTTTCAACATCTACTAAAAGATATGGACTTATTGGTCCAGCCTTCCCAAATGCAAGAAGTTTGTGACACAGTGGGAGTGAGTAGAAAGGGATACAGAGCCATCTCTAAAACCTGGTTCAGGGTCCTTACAAAATCAAAGCTTTTGGGTTGCCTAGACCTCACAATGTTGGAAAATATAGAACTCTGTTAAATGAGGAAATTTTCAAACATTTCGGAGAGTATTTCTATATTGAGGGAACAATGCCATATGAGAGACAAAAAAAAAATCGTCTTTTGAATACAACGTTTATAATAATATTTGGATGAACATTAGAAAAGTCCAATCTTTTATGGTGAGATATTACAACATTCGAGAAATAGATTGTGAAGGAAAACTTGTATTTGTTATAAAATTAGATGAAGCTCAAATCCAAAAATGTCAAAAAATGGAAAGAATCTTTATATCCCTAATGAATAAAGCATTGGACTATAGTCAAGGTAAGCTTGATTCTCCATACCACAAAACTCAATCAGAAATGAAGCTAGGTGGATTGGATCAGCTCATGTGCCAGTAGAGAAGTCATGAAACATTAAAGTGGCTCTTCTCACATACAGACATTCCTTCAGTTATTCAGAGCCAAAATGCAGGTGAACACCTTCATGTAGACGACATAGGTGATTTCATTGTGGAATGGCATTTGAGTGCCGACCTCAAGGTGTTGAAGTGTATGTTTGGTGTATGTGGAGGAGCAAATACCAAATATCCATGTCTTTATTGCATGGCAAGCACAGGGACAAGAGAATGGCTTGCAGAAAATGAGATTGGAAAACCACCATCCAAAAATAATGTGAATGTTGTCGATTATCCAACTTCTGTTAAAATTTGGGATCCAATTCTACCAATACATTTAAAAAATGTGCATATATGTACATTGCATGCAAAGATAAGAATCTTGGACAAATTGCTCCGACTTCATCTGGACTATGCATATTCTATTAAGCCGACTAAACTTGCAGATGAGTGCATAGAAAAATGCGAAGCCTTGCTCTCTCAAATGGGTTTCCATGGTGGCGAAGTGCATCTTAAAAAAGATCTTGTTCTTTCTAGAGGTACAGGTGATGTTCTACAAGATGTTTCAATGGGAGGAGAAAAAGCAAGAAGATTTTTGAGCAACCATGACACCAAACAAGTCAATGCAATGTGGAACAGCTGGAAACATCTATGTGTCATCACCATAAATGTCAAAAGTAGACCAGATGTAGCCAACAAACGTATGGAAGTTTGGAAAAAACTCGACAATTTTTTCAAAGTCCTAAGACAACAAGTTGGTTCAAATACTTATGCAGATGATTTCAAAAAAGCAATAAAGTTTTTAATAAAAGCTATCATAGATGCCTGGGGAGAAAAAGACATAACTTATTACTTGGTGAGTGTTCAGACTTATCAAAACAGTTAAAATTAAAGTGTAATTTCTTAAATTTACTAACAAAGAATTGTCTTTGTAGCATATTCTTTACTTGCATGGACTGTATTTTGCTTCAGAAGGACCCCTTGCAACATGGAACACACAAGGAATGGAAAAGTCTCACTATCAAGCGAGAACTTCCTTTTTCAGATGTACCAGAAGAGGTGGTGGTCAAAGAAGAAGCAATGCACTTAAAGAATTATTCAATTGGTTCTATAGGAGGCAATTACAAAGGATGAGATCAAAGAACCAGCAATTTGAAACTACACAAACACCTCAAGATAGAGACTAATGATTTACTAACACATTTGTACCTCTTACAAAATATTTGCTGAATTATAATCAGTCCTTGCAAAATATTGTGTGTACATTAGTTTTTGATTCTCTTGGGACTATTTGGCATGTCACCTCTATATCTCAAAAATTTTCTCCTTCTATAACCTCCAAGAAGATTGATATCTGACTCCTCAGCTGCAGCTGCATAGCTACAGTAGCAAAGAAAGTATCCTGCTCTTGAGGCATTGAAACCTGCAGCATATCCAAAGATTCTAAGAGCAGCAGCTCTCTCTAGAAGCAAGACCTTGAACTACCTTTTGCAACTCATCCTCAATTACTACTTTGTCTTTCATCAAGTTGCATGAGCCAACCCTTTCCACTTTATCAGAATCTGCCTGAAGCTTGAAATCTCTGCCAAAAGACTCTACACCTAACTCAATAAGCCTGTTCTCAAAATCCTCATCTCTAAGGGAAGGTTTCTCCTCATCCACTCTTCAAAGCATGCACGTCCCCACAAAGCATGCACGTCCCATACCACACATCCCCAACCATCTCGGTTGTTATTGGCATTGCCCTACCAATGGCATAACCACTAGCTCCCCCAATCCCAAGGTAGAGTTCCACAACTGGAACTACCCACAAATGAGCCATTATCCCAACTTTATAGGCACTTGGCCAATTCACACTCGTAGAAGAATTGTTCGCTTGGTTGACCTCTAACACAACGGGACATAACATTCTCCCCCTCCTAAGTGAGAGGAAGACTAGGAGACAGTTTGGATACTGGCATCAAAGTGAAGCAAGATTCTCCCAAGTGTTGTCTTCATCAATACAATCTCTCCATCTAATCAACCATAGAGGAATAATCTGATTCCTAAGGGTATGATCCCTACGACAATGGCCACTAGTTTGTGGGGAACATAGACATATAGATCCTCAAGTCTCTTGAGCTCCTGGTCAAAAACTAAGTTATCTCATGCACTCATCACCTCTTCCTCTTTCAGTCTACTAACATGAAAGACAGGATGCACACGTACTCCATCTGAGAGACGCAATCTAAGTTGAAGCACTGTTCTTCATTGAGTCCAAATCTACGTACTTGGTTCCCCAACTAGGGAATACAACATTCTCATTAACCTTTTTCAAGATCATAAAAGGTACAGCGAATCTCAGAGACAATTTATAGACTTTTCCAATCCTCATTACTGGAGAGTCTTTTGGGATTCTTAAGTAAACCCATTGATCTTCTTCTAGGACTCTAGTTGATCGCTTTTGGTTGATTCAAAGACTACTAGTAGTCTATACAATGGCCTTGCGATCTCTGCATAGAATACAATAAACCTTCCATAGTACTCGACATGTTCCATAAATTTTTACACTCCCTTGAAATTAGTGGGTGGCAGTAGTTCTTGACTTTGCTTTCATCTGTGGAGATACCTTTTTGAGTCACAATGTATCCCAGTATAACCCCATGCTTTACCCAAAAAAGGCATTACAATGGGTTCAAGGATATTCGATATAATCAACACCTTGAAATATTTTTCTCGAGCAAGTAGGTGATCTTTCCACCTGGAGTGAGCACACAAATCATCAATAAAAACTTCCAATCACTTTGGTAGATAGTCTTTGAAAGCTATGCACATAAGCCATTGAAATGTTTGCCAGGGGCATTGGTTAGTCAATAAAAGGGCATATCTCGACAGGAAAGCGTGCTTCCCATAGTGGTGAATGTGGTCTTGTGTTGATTTTCACGTGCAATGGACACTTAGTTTTATACCAGAGAAACCATCTAAGAAGTTTTAGGCTTCCTCAATGGCAACTCTTTCTAAACTGTGCTTAATATACGGTTAATGATCTTTTTGCATGGCTGCATTGACTTTCTTTAAATCCGCACACACTCTTATCTTTTCATTTTCTTTCACCACAATGATAATGGGGGATACCAAATCAATGTGCTCGATTTTATAGATGAATCCTGCAGTAGTAAGTTTGTCAATTTCTTCTTACACGATGAGTGATACGTAATCAGTGTGCTCAATTTTATAGATGAATCCCGCAGCAATAAGTTTGTCAATTTCTTTTTGCATAATGGTGTAAGATTTAGAATTCATCTAATAAGGTCTTTGTCTAGTTGGCCTTGATTTTTCTATGATAGGGATTGTGTGTTGTACCACACCTGAAGCAGCGCTCCCTTTATATATGTGTACTTCTAGGAAAGCAAACCTTGAATTCTTTTAGCAAGTCTACAAGCTCCTTTTCTTCATTTGAGTCAAGTCCTTAGAAATGAACACTAGGTTGGGCTCCTCCCAAGGTTCGGCTATGTCCACTTTCTTGACTTCAACACATCCATCATATGAGATTTCCTCGCACCCTTCCTTCGAGCATTGAGCTCTAAGGCGAACACAACAATTCATTTACCCAATGTTTATTATGATTTATCATACTTTGAGGGACTAGCCTTAAGTCCATTACTAGCCTTAAGTCCATTACATTATCTTCTTTTTCCTCGATCTGGGCCAATATCCTCTTGGCTTCCACCTTTATAACTTGGTCATCTTTTCATAAAAAGATTTGATCGTGCATCAACCTAGCCTCCCTCATGAAAGGTCTACTAAGTATGACATCATATTAGTGTGGTTGGAACAAAAGGATTTTCAATTTAGTCCATTGTAAGACTACCATAGCCTTGCAAATGCTCCATCGGCCATTTTTATGATAAGGTCCATTCATTCTAAGGCCGATTTTTCCTATTTTTTCCTAGAATTTCTTTCTTTGTGATGATGCTCACTCATGCTCCACCATCTAGGATCGTAGTTGCTTGATACCCATTGTGGTGGATAGGAGTGACCACATTTGTGTCATCATTTTCATAGTAATGCCCTAATCTTTTGCATCCCTCCACAGGGTAGGATTGCTCTTAGCTTTCATTCAATTTTTCCTCGCCTTCTCTAATTAAAACCTTTGTTGTTTCAAGTTTCTCAATCTCTTCTTCCACAGTAGGTACTCTCCCACACCCTTTGGGGTTTCTAGCCTTTCTAGGGCTGCTTGCTTAAAGGCTTTTTGTATAGGGACACTATGTTGACTCTAACCTCCCGAACCCTACTTCTTTGTCACAAAAACATATCAGATAAGGACCATTGACTCACCCTTTCCTATCTTCTTTGGTCACCTCCTCTTACCTTTTTTAGAGGTAGAAGTTGATGATTAGACATCCACCTTATCTTTGTTCTCAACTTGTGGGCGAGGCACTAGTTAGCACAGTTAGTGCCACTCTACAATGTGTCCTGGTTGTATACATATCAAGCAGAGGCTTGTTGCAAGATTGGTGAAAGTTGTCGCTTCGCTGATTAGATGGTTGTATATGTAAACAGAGGCTTATTGCAATATTGGTGGAAGTTGTCGCTTCCCGCTTCTTGAATTATATTGATAGTCCTTGATTAGATGGTCAACTCCACACTTTGTACATGTAAATTCTAGAGTCGTTAATGCTTATATTGGAGCTTTTTGCTGAGTAGGAGTAACCATTTTGTGTGGGCACTCGGCTACCCAATAAGATCCTTGGTAACGATAACATTATAATGGGGCCCTTCGAGTTCGAGGTTTGAAACATGGGCACGGGTAGTTGCTCCTTGCATAACGTAGAAATTGGGCACAATATCCTCTGGCTCCTCATAATAGTCATGAGATTAAGTTTAGAATCACGAGGATATTCACTTTTTTCTAGTGGTTCTTCAACTAAAACTTGATTGATTGGGGTGATATTTAGTGAAGGTGGTTGTAGTGGCACGATAGGCAGTAGTGGTACGGGCACATCGGGTGCCCTATATATTCCCCATGTGTAATCTTGTCTTGGTGTGGTTTTAGTTCTAGTATAGGGCACATCGGGTGCCCTATATATTCCCCATGTGTAATCTTGTCTTGGTGTGGTTTTAGTTCTAGTATTACCATTATGGGGGTGTTAGTGACATTGGTAATGATAGGATTGGTCTATGTGCTAGCAACAGGGTGAGCAAGCACCATATTTACACATGGATCTTTCATGGTTTCCCAAGCATCTCTAATGTGCGCAATAGAGCAATCCTAGAGAAATGGTCTAAATCACAACTACGGGCATTCAATGCTTGTATGATTGTCTACATATTGAACACCAAACCAGATATCTTCTTGGGTGTAAGTGTGCATTGTTGGGAGGCTCCCTCACCTCCTTTAGCTTAACCTTTTCAAGGATGGTTGTGGTCAATTCATCAATAGTCATATATTTTTACGTACCTTTTCCTAGTGTCTGAGTCATGAACGACTTGACACTTGAGATGGCACAAACAAGGATGGAGTCTTGTTTTCCTCAGGTCGGGTATTTCTAACATGTTATCCTCAAATTTAATGGCCAATTTGCAACATGCATCCAATTAGTAAACCCATTTTGGGTTAACTAAACATCTCTTCTCCACACGAGAGATGGCTTATAATAAGTATCATGAATGCAACTATAAAACCTCATAAGGAGGGAAAAAGTGCCTTGGCTAGTCCTAGTGTGTTCACACACATCACTACCAAATATGGCTACAAAAATGTAGTAGGACTTACGGCCTTCCTTTATTTAAAAAATAAGTTACTGACGATAGAACCATTGCTGAGGGGAAATCAAAACTTGTGGGTAGATTTGAAAGAATAGGTAGAAGGATGACTTTGATCTAGGTCTAACTCTAATGAAAATCCGCCAACAACTATTGATGAGGACTTGAACTCGATCAGAGAAGCAGAGATGCTATCACAACTTGCATAGATTCTGGTGAATCATCTGGGACATTATTACGAGAGTGTTGACATGAATGCAATACTACAAGCATTGCACAAGGGTTATCAAGCTACAACTATCCAAGATGGGGAGGAGCGGGAGCTAGTATCATTACCAAACAATGTTGGGAAAGGTGGGGTAAACTGACCTTATAAAAAACAATCCTGATCGTAAAAATGATAGATGCAATGATAGCTAAATCCATAGGTGTTCTATGAAATCTGAAAATTAAGATCTCCTCAGTCTTATTTTGCCATACCCTTGTGGTTATGAACTTTTCTAGCTAACCCAACTCATATGACATCATTCTTGGAGGAAGACCTTTTATGAGAGAGGCTAGGTTGGTAAATGATTGAGCTAACATTTACTTGCTAAAGGATTTAAAATCCTTAAGGTTGATTTTCTCTCATGGAAAATGCATCCTATGGATGGTGGAATGATTTTGACACCTTGAAAGAAGCCACAATGGTACAAATCTGTGAGGCACTGAAAAAAGCAAAGAAAGAAAAGGAGGAAGACGTGTTATATGCATCTCTTTCCTCACATGATTTTTGCAAGAATTAGATATGATGGGTATGGTAGAGGTAAAATATGTTGTGGAAGATCCCAAGGGAGTACATGAGATGGTTTATGTGGTTAAGAAGTACATGCATTAATATTCTTTGTAGATCACGACGCCTTGTTATATACCTTGTCATCACAAACCATGCACTACTAGTAAAATTATGAGATGGTTGCTTTTATGGATGGAATTTAATTTTACTGTCACAGTTAGGAAGGGAAAATAACATGTTTTAGCATACCATATGTCAAGAATCCCCAACGGAGAACCTGCCCACCATAGGTGTGTTCAAACTCAACATTGTGCCCAAATGGAGCAGAGAGATTTTTTAGTATCTCACTAACAAATTCCCAACCTATAAGGCCCTAAATAAGGATAGGATGTGATGACTCAGTAAGTTGGTATCCCCCTATCAATTAATAGCCTAACAACTGTATAAATTGGGTAAAGATCATGTGCTAAGGTGTTGTGTAAGGGAAGGGAAAATTCCTCTCTATTCTAGAGGAAGAACATTGCAAAATTATGGAAGGACATTTCACTTACAAAGTGTGTAAAATGTAGCATCATAGCTAGCAAGATCCTACAAGCCAGTTTATGGTGGCCAATCATGTTTGGGAGGTTCTATGGAATTCTTTAAGAGGTTTGAGACAAATGTACCTCAAGAAAAGGACAAAATACCTCTAACCCCCATAATTATGCAACAAAAGTGAGGGATAGGATTTGTTAGGTCCATCATCCTGGTAGCTTGACAAAGTCAAGCTCGTTATGTCATTGTACCCACCAATCATTTCATTAAATGGGTAGAGGCCTGAGCTACACAAAAGGCCGATGCTCATACAATAGCCAATCCTTATATGAGCATGTGATTTCAAGATTCAGGTGCCCATTAGAGCTAGTCATAGTGATAGGGGGTCACACTTTGTTAATGAAGTGGTCGAACACATTTTGACAAGTTTCTTAATGGTGCAATGTAAACCTTTTCCTTGCTACTAGTAGGTAAATGGTCAAGCAAAAAGTACCAACAAAATTTTGTGCTCCATAATGACTAAAATCATGGAAGCTAGACAAAGTGACTGGGAGTACAGATTAAATGCAGCCATGTGAGTGTGCCAAATATCATATAAGGTGCCCCCACCGATGGAAAATGCATTATTTGAAAGAATATTAAAGTTGGAAAAGTTGGATGAAACTCACTTGTTATGGTATGATGGTGGAAAAGTATAGACGTGTTTGACCACAACCTTAAGATGAAAGAGCTTGAAGAAGGAGATTTGGTGTTGGTGTACTGGGTTAGGTCAAATAAATACAAAAAGCTAAAACTATGAGGGCTAGGGATATTTAGAGTCACACAGTTGACCCAACATGTATCAAGACAACCGATGGAGTGAAAATGGAAGGCTTCATCAATGATAGTAAACCAAAAAAAATTATGGCCCTTTGACTCTAGATATGCTCACTCAGCACCATAAAGGTAGGTGTGTCTATTTTAGGAATTTGTAACCCTACATTACATTAATTGACATAGGGGCCAGTCACAATCTGTTCTCCTATGAAACTTGGTAGTACAATATAGCCTGAGCTAGAGCCAACCAGCACTAGAACTCAGAGTATACTCTCAAGAGTAATCAATGCTTTGGGAGTCTTTAAAGCTTATATGTCAACTAGAAATAATCCCCTACCTAGGAAGGTAAATGTTGTGCCTGTATAGGTACGATAATGGAAGAGATGTTGCTGGGAAGATCATGGATTAGTGCATCAACATGCACCATCAATTGGGTTCACAAGACAGCACAACTCCAACATGATGGCATTTCCTCCACCATGCTACTGTGGGAAGATAAAGACAACAAATTAACCCAAGAAATCCAAACAGGGGCTAGGTTCATTCATTAATCATGGAAGTGACTGTGATATAATTGTCTCTTCTTTTGCAACTTGTTCTAACATATGACAGGTTGCTACCAAACTCGTGCTTTTATGGGAGTTGTGCTTTTATATACAATGTAAATGTTATACCTTTAAGCTATGTAAATTGATGATTTTATGGGAGTTGTGATTTTATATACAATGTAAATGTTCTACCTTTAATCTAGGCTCATTCATTATCATGGAAGTGACTGTGATATAATTGTCTCTTCTTTTGACTAGTATTTTATTATTGTTCTAACATATGACAAGTTGCTACCAAATTGATGCTTTTATGGGAGTTGTGCTTTTATATACCATGTTTTTGTTCTACCTTTAAGCTAGGCTCATTCATTAATCATGGGAGTGTCATAAATGGCCAAGATGTCATGCTACTTTGGTTTAAAATCTTGTATTCTTAGGGGGTCGTACTTTATTATAATGTAAATGTTTTCTTGTTGAACTTTTTTATTGAGTATGGTCTCATAAACATGAACATTGAATACAAATTTGTTCCTTGTACATGCTACTTTGGTTTAAAATCTTGTATTCTTAGGGGGTCATACTTTATTTTTACAATGTAAATGTTTTCTTGTTGAACTTTTTTATTGAGTATGGTCTCATAAACATGAAAATTGAATACAAATTTGTTCCTTTACTTGGATAATTCAAGTAATGATTTTATGATTATGTTGTCTTTAACTAGTGATTTTAACAGATAGCTTGATGCATAATCCACTTTTAGGATGTGCTCTTCATTATTTATTATTATGGATTAGTGACTGTGGAAATCAAAATTTTCATTAAAATTGACTACTTTTCATAGGAATTCAGTATCTATATGCTAATAATCAATATTTTCTGAATGCTTGACTTAGTGTAGAATATTTAAATGATGATACATTTAAGCTATGAATGATTGGCATTGTTAATGGATCATACACAAATGTGTGGCTATAATAACACATGGTGCATGGTGTTGACACTTGCCTTCTCAACTACAAGCATTCGTACTAACTCATGTTTTGTGTTAGATACTAGCTTTTCCCACTTGCATTTATGAGTGGATTAAATTTTAGATTCTTTTATATAATATCATCACTTTGCTTTAGTTTGTGTTTTATCTATTTTATGTTTGTACTGACTAATGGGTTGTTTAAGCTATTGAGAAAAGTTGTAATAGTTTTCATAACTACTTTATGATGGTCTTGCCTAGGCTAATGCACTATTTTATGTTATTAAAAATGCTTTTTACTCTTTCAATATGATAAGCAATTGTTTTGCTAACTACTAGTCCATAGCATGCATGACTTTACATGAATGTATTGATGACTCATAAATATTAAGGTCTTTCTTGCCCTTGTAATTATACTATAGTCTCTTAAACCATAAAAATGTCTCAAAATTTCAGTATAATAGTAAATCCTTCACAGTCTCTCACAAATTGTGAGCTCAAGATTCTCTGTTAGTTAATGCCATATAAGATTTACATTTCTAATTCAAATTTAGGGTCATTGAAAGTTGGCATCTAAAGGAAGAGTTTGAATCGAGAAGATAATGAAAAATCTGTTACCATATTATAGTAGTGACGTGTGTGAACACACTTAGGACCGCCGGGGCACTTTTTCCCTCACAAAGAGGTTTTTTCCCCCGTGCATTGTATATACGCCCATTATCTTCTAGGGCTTGTTATCTTTCATTTTTGGCACTCATAATACACTACTGTGTTGTGCTCAAGCTTCCTCATCTTCTTGAAGTTGTGTGTGCATTCCTGCAACCCTAATTCCAACAATTGGTATCAGAGCAGGCTTCCTCCTCCCGGGCAGCATCACCGGCACCTGCCGCTTCATCTCCTCCGATTGCGACGCTTCATCTCCTCCGATTGCGACGAGGTTTCACGAGCGTCTGCAGGTTAGTATATGCCGTGGGAGAGCCCGAAGGGCTTGTTCGTTTCAGAATTTTGATCTGAAGTCATTTCGCCCTCCGTTTTTGCATTCCAAGTACTGCGCAGGCAAAATCGTCCTACTGTGCAGATTTTCTGTCAAGATTAAAATCTGCAGGATAGGTGCCCATTCGTCTGTTTTGGGCTGTGCTACATAGCGCAGGTCGATTTTATATAGGTTTACCTCTTACAGACAGCATTTACATCTAGTAGTACAGTCATTGGCCATGGCTGACAACAATGATGTATTCCGCATGTTGGCTGCTGAGGATAAGTTGGATGGCACCAACTATCCATTGTGGGCATATATGATGCGACATGTATTGGTAGCAAAGGGGTTATGGAACATTGTGCAGGGTATTGATGCACGTCCTATTGTGGCTGGGAATGCTGCAAACACATCAGAAACAGGTACTGTTGATGATGGTGCAGGCACAAGTGCTGTAGCAGCTGTTCGAGAACCACCACTTTCAGCAGAGCAGATTCGTTGGGATGGTAGAGATACGCAGGCTCATGCCTTGATTGCGCTGTCTGTCAAACGTACCATTATCCCACATATTCGCTCCTGCAGGACTTCTAAGGATGCTTGGGATGTACTTGCCACATTGTATCAGGCAAGAAATGAGGCTCGTGTTGCTTACCTCCGAAAACAGTTGGAGAGTGAGCATATGAACGAAGGTGATTCTATGGATAGCTTTTTGACAAAGATCAAGGATTTCAAAGAGCAGCTCATTTCTGCAGATGAAATCCTGTCAGACAGTTCACTTGTGCAGACTGTTTTGAATGGTCTACCAGATTCTTATCAGGGTTTTGCTTCCACTCTTCGCTTGATGATGAAAGGCAATCCCAATGCCTTATCATTTGAGGAGTTAGTTTCTGTTTTGCTGCAAGAAGACCAGTCAAGGCAAAACAGGAATATTATGCGTGTCGCAGATCAAGCTTTCGTTGCTAGTCAGAGAAGCGGGAAAGGTAAAGCTGGCTTTTCTTCTAGTAAGCAAAAATCTGCAAATGCTGCGCAACCAAAGAAGGAAGACAAAGATGAGAAGGGTGACAAACAGAAGACATTTTGCAAGTACTGTAAGGGAAATGATCATGTCATCAAAGCGTGTCCTAAGCTGGCTGCGAAAGAGGCTAAGAAGAAAGAGGCTGGTATGGCTGTTGCAGATGCCTCTCCTTCTAACAATGAATCTGCTAATGTTGTTCAAGATACAGAATGGGCATTCAATGCGCAGTGCAGTTATGACCCATCTTTGCATGACACATGTATGTCTGCAGTAGATTCAGATGTATGGTACTTTGACAGTGGTGCCACTAAGCATATCACCTCGCAGCGCAGTTTATTCACTTTCCTTGAGTCTGCTCCCACAGGGAATACTGTCACTTGTGCCAATAACTCCTCTTATCCCGTTAAAGGAGTTGGACAGATTGTGCTGAATGTTGCAAATTGCAACACCTTTACACTTTTTGATGCATTGTATGTGCCAGGGATCAAAAAGAATCTGCTGTCAGTCTCCGCATTTGCCAAAACAGGTTTGGTTGTAAAATTTGTGGATGACAGATGTACTGTTCATGATCTCTCTTGTGGTGACATCATTGTAGCATCTGGTTCACTATGTCGAGGGCTGTATAAGCTCAATATGGATGGCAAATGTGTAGAGGATTCAGCTATGGATACGCAGGCTATTTCAAATGCAAAACTGTGGCATGCACGTTTTGGTCATCTGAATTTTGCAAGTTTGCTGCGCCTGCAGAAATCTGAAATGGTGTCTTCTTTGCCTAAGCTTCTTTGTCAAGCATGTTTGTGAGGGCTGCATATTGGGTAAAATGCAGCGTGCTTCCTTTCCCAAAGATGGATCAGTGAGAGCTGAACGCAGATTGCAGCTTGTTCACAGTGATGTTTGTGGTCCCATGCAAACTCCATCATTTGGAAACTACCTTTACTTCGTGACTTTCATTGATGATTTTACCAGGCATGCATGGGTATATCCTTTGAAGGCAAAGTCCGAAGTGTTTTTGTGCTCCAAACAGTTTTTGGTTATGGCTGAAAATGTGTCAGAAAGTAAGATGGGCACCCTCCGTTCAGATCGAGGGGGGGAGTATATGTCTTCAGAATTTAATGCATTTCTGGCTGAGCGTGGGATAAAACACCAATGTACAGTGCCGTATACACCACAGCAAAATGGTGTGGCTGAGAGAAAAAACAGGTCTCTCATGGAAATGGCAAGATGTATGGTTAAGAGTCAAAGTCTACCACATGGTTTTTGGCTTGAGGCTATCATGTGTGCCACTTATGTACTAAACAGGTGTCCCACCAAAGCATTACAGGTTGTCACTCCATATGAGGCTTGGCATAGCCGCAAGCCATCTGTTGGCCATTTACGTGTTTTTGGTTGCCTGGCATATGCATTAGTGCCTGTGCAACATCGCAGAAAATTGGATGACAAAGCTGTCAAATGTATTTTTGTTGGATATAGTGCTGAGAGCAAAGGCTATCGTTTGTATCATCCACAGACAAAGCGCATTTTGGTTAGCCGTGATGTTGTATTTGTGGAAGATGCAGTTCAGCCCTTGGTTTCATGTACTAAGGAGACAGATATCAGCTCACGTGATGTCTATGATACATTGTTGCCTCTTTTCAGTGGTGCACAGTCAAGTGCAATACCTCATGAGGCAGTTTTTCAGCCTATGCAGGTTTTAAATGATGGCACAGATCAGCCTATATCTGATGCACATGTGCATGATGCACTTGAGGATGAGAGACAAGAGATTGAGGGCTCTAGGAACATGCCTAGATGGCTGGTGCAGACTTTGCGTGACAGCAAGTTGGATGCCCCTTTGTCTAGTCGCACTCGTTCTGGCTCTCATGGTGCCTCTTATGCGTCAGATTGTTATGCATTGGCTGTTTCTAGTATGTGCGATGAAAGTGAGCCTGTTTCATTTGATGAGGCACAAAGTTCAGAAAATTGGATGGCTGCTATGCAAGCAGAATACGATGCTATTATGAAGAATAGTACATGGTCTTTATGTGACTTGCCCCCTGGCAAGAAGGCCATTGGCACTAAGTGGGTATACAAATTGAAGCGTAAGCCTGATGGCACAGTGGATCGCCATAAGGCTAGGCTTGTTGCAAAAGGTTATGCTCAAGAGAAGGGCATTGATTTTGATGAGACTTTTGCTCCCACATGTCGTATGACCACTGTTCGTAGCATCTGTGCATTAGCAGCTCATAATGGTTGGAATGTACATCAGCTGGACATAAAGACTGCGTTCTTAAATGGAGATTTGCATGAGGAGGTGTATGTATCGCAGCCTCGTGGTTTTGTTCAAAGAGGGCAGGAAAACAAAGTGTGCAGGTTAAAAAAGGCTTTATATGGTTTAAAGCAAGCTCCACGAGCTTGGTATGAAAAAATACATGCATATTTGACTGCACATGGGTTTCAGAATAGTCCAACAGAAAGCACTTTGTATGTTAAACGTGTGGATGGTGTACATCTAATCATTGCTCTCTATGTCGATGACATGCTGCTCACAGGACCAAATGAGAGTCATATTGCTGATTTTAAGGCTGATTTGAATGCCTCTTTTGAGATGTCAGATTTGGGGCATTTGCATCATTATTTGGGGATACAATTTAAGCAGTGTGATGGAGGTATTGCTTTGTGTCAGACAAAGTATATTGAAACATTGTTGCGGAGATTTGGCCTTGAAGACTGCAAGCCTATTGCTACTCCAATGGAGACAGGTTTGAAGTTGAGTCTTCATGATGCTGGAGATCACTTTGATGTCACACTCTATCAGACAGCTGTTGGTTGCCTCATTTATGTATGCATTACGAGGCCAGACATTCAGTTTGCAGTCTCACAGGTGAGCAGATTTATGCATAGCCCAGGCATTAAGCATTGGCAGGCAGTGAAGCGTATCTTTCGCTATTTGAGTGGTACTCGGCATCTTGGGTTGTTTTATCCCAAGGGGGGATCATTGCCGCCAGATTTACATGTTTTTTCAGATTCTGACTGGGCTGGTTGTTATGACACACGCGTGTCCACGAGTGGTTTTTGCTTCATGCTTGGAAGCTCATGCATATCATGGTTGAGCAAGAAGCAGCCTACTGTGGCCACTTCTAGTTGTGAAGCTGAGTACAGGGCAGCTTTCACAGCTACGGTTGAGTGTGTGTGGCTCAGACGCCTTATGGCTGATTTGGGTGTTGGGCAGCCATCTGCCACCACCATCTTCACTGATAGTCAGAGCGCATTGGCAGTTGCGCGGAACCCAGTGTTCCATGCTCGTACGAAGCACATTGAGGTGCACTACCATTATGTCAGGGAGAGACTCTCTGCAGGAGAGATCAGTTTGGCTTATGTGCCAACACAGGATAACCTTGCAGACCTTTTCACAAAGGCTCTGCCTCGTGAGAAGTTCGAAGCTTTTCGCAAAGCTTTGGGCTTACTCCCTTTTGTGGATTCGTCCACATAGCTAGACACTTCCCTATACATGAGTGCTAGCTCTTGTTCACCGCATCACTCCAGGGGGGATTTGTTACCATATTATAGTAGTGATGTGTGTGAACACACTTAGGACCGCCGGGGCACTTTTTCCCTCACTAGGAGGTTTTTTCCCCCGTGCATTGTATATACGCCCATTATCTTCTAGGGCTTGTTATCTTTCATTTTTGGCACTCATAATACACTACTGTGTTGTGCTCAAGCTTCCTCATCTTCTTGAAGTTGTGTGTGCATTCCTGCAACCCTAATTCCAACAAAATCTTTCTTTTACAAAATTTTAGTTTACATTAACATTTATTTGGCTACAGAGTTTGATCTCCATTGAATATTATTTAAGGGAAGTATTAACTCTACAACAAACTCTAGTTCTAGTAAAATTTCAATATTTTAACGCTAAAGTAGAAAATAACAAAGGCCACACATGATCCACTTCATAGAGATAATTTGATTTGAAAGACTAACTAAAAAGCTGGGTTTTTTATGGACATCACACAAGAAGCATAACTTGAAGTTAAAAACTAACGTGGTGTTGACTTGAGCTTAGTTTCTTAATAATTTAGATGACTACAAAAAGGAAAATTGCACTAAAACATTTAGAAGGTCAACATGTATAATCTCACTCACACAATCAAAAAGCTTCCCAAACATACATAATGTTAAGTTTAGCTAGTCAATCTAGCTATTAGCAATTTGTTTTGTGTAACTTAAATATAAAAGGAGAAAAAGGAAAGAAAGCAAGAAAGATATTAAAATAAAAGTACTTGAATTTACAAAGGGAAAGTAAAAAAATACGTATAGCTTAGCAAAATTCTAGTTTATGCTTGACTTGAGCCCTCTTATCAATTCCCTAGATAAAATGGGATTGAATCTATATACCTTTTCCCAAATCACACTCTCTTGAACAAGCAACTAGGGTAATGGAAAAAGTTACATTTTTTTTGGAAACAACCATGTCAATACTGCTACGAGTCTCCATCAAAGTTTCCTCGAGCTTTGCTTGGCTCAGGCATTGTTCACCCAATCCAGATGGCACCCCAAAGCACAAAGCTATAACCTCAAGAAAGAGGAGGGGAGATAATATAGGACTATATTGCTAGAACCAAGTATCTACACATGAGATGCAACCCCTAGCAAGGGATTAGATGACTTATCGCTCATCATCAAACAATCAATTTATGACCAATCTCAAGAGTAAGAGGCTTCATGACCATATCTATGTTAGTATATGTTAAATGCCCACCTCTCAGCATGTATCTCACATTGATGTATGGTACACATTTGTACAGGCCCCATTATGAGGAGAAGCCATTAGTGCACGTATCTTTAGTGGGAACCCTAGCTTAAATGCTGGAAGGGGTTGTAGTTGTGACCGTTGATGGTTAGGAGATGACGAGGCCCCCGACCCGAAAAGGTATAGGGAATATTCCTTGAAATATTCTCTCGGTACTAATTTCATTTAGTGGGCAGTGGTCGATTGGGACATGTTATGAATACGCATGCAGTGGGCATCATAAATGCCCATCGTGTTATGAATACACAGGCGGTGGGCATCGTAAATGCAGCATAGTCACCCATGTCTTGGATGCGTCCACCCCACTACTACCTGCAACACTATAAATGGACATAGTTGGCACAAGCTAAGGCATCCAATGCTAGTGAGTATATATTCCCTATATTCTCAGTACTCCCTCTATCCAGAGTCTATCTAGATTGCCATCTAAGCTTTACACTAGAGCACACGGGTGGACAACACCATCATATTGTACCTATCTCTTGTTTGTGAATGTGTATCTCAAGACCAAATAGCTAGCCTTTTTATATTAGTTCAGGGATATAAACGATTGGCCTACTTTACCTTTAAGGAAAAGTTCAAATGAATAGATCTTAGTGGGATTATCAATCCTGTCCATGGCCTCACAAATTTGATTAAACTTTTCTAAGTTCTGAATGGAATCCGAATTTGGTCATCATCCTTGAGATGTGGTTTTGCTTTGTTTTTTCCAACCCTGATTCCAATTTCAAATGCCATCCTAAGCATGCTTGTGCATATTCATGCAGCGGTGGAATGTAAGGGAGTGTTGTGTAAAAGAGCAATCAAGATTAATGCACACACATGGGTGTCCAAGCCAATGGAACTTAGAGATTTTTATGGAAACGATCCTATTCAACAACCAAAGAGTTATTAATGCATAATCATGGCATGAATAATTCTCAATGTGTGCATTTGAGGCCCTTAATAGGTGTAACCCCAAACTTTTATGACCCATTAACTAATCAATTTCCAAATCACTCCTTAGATCAAATTCCCCCCTCCAAAGGTATTACTTTGTTTTTTCCTTTCTAAATTAATTCCACCTATAAGCTAACACCCCTAGCCCTTTTTTTCCTAGCACCAACACCCCTTTCTCTAAGTTATACTAAACCTTAATTTAGTGTTTTTTTTCATTAACTCTTCTCATTTTCTAATCTTTGTTTGCTAATCTTAGCACCGCCATAACTAAATTCTCATGCTCTATCTGGTCTCTCTCCATTACCTTTATTAAAACCTTCCCACACATTGGACACCCACCTTTAAGAAGTAAACAATAATTAACAATCCTAAACATGAAAGACATATTTTAACAAACAAAGCCTATCTATAAGTATGCCTCCCTTCCTCAACATTGACCACCAAGCACACACCACCTCGATTGTCCACACAGGAAATGATGCTTGCCTTCCTTCCTCACTATTAACCACCAAGCACACACCACCTCGACTGTCCACACCAACAATGCAAAACAAGTGTAGTGTAAACACCACGTAAGTAAGGCTTGATTGGGATTCGAGAACCTGTGGTGGTGGGCGACGGGCATCAACGCCAAACCATAGTTGCTTTTTGATGGGCATCAAGCTCGTTTTTGAGCATTTTGGCGGTTAAACATTTGTAAACTTTTAAAATACCTATAAAAAATTATATTAAATACAAAAAAAACTTACTATATTTCATCAAACCTATCAATTTTGAAGGGCAAGGGTTTCCCGTCAAAAATCAAGCCTGACCAAACTTATCAACAGTTTTCAACACCTTGATCAACTTAAAGATAGTATCCACCTGCAAGACAAGACAAGTGTTGGCATCCTAAGTTCTAATCGGCTATAATGCCAACACTGAACGTGCCCTGGTGCACTGCATCTATGCTACAGCCACCCATTAGAACGCCGCCTCCGCATTGATAAGCTAGATGTCCCCATTGCATGTTGACATGACCGTGACCCTGAGCTCACCGGCTGATAAGGCCCACACCCACCACGCCGCTAAGTCCCTTTGGTTTTAACTATGTTAAGGTTTTTCAATTAGAAGAATAATTCAAAACTTCTTTTTCAAAATTTTACACTTAATTTTTTTTCACTTGAGTTAAGTTATTTTCGAATATCTAACATTTTAAACATTCAAAAACTTTGTATAAATATATTCATACATCTTCCATTTGAAAAGGTAGCCATGAAACATTGTCATATCTAATGATAAATATAAACAACCAAAGAGAGTCTTTTATTAATATAAAAAATTCTCTCATACAAAGGCATTTCAGATCAAAAGCCAACTAACAAGTGGCATTCTTTAATGTAAGGCTTGTTAGAGTGCTTAAATTACTATGGATAAGTAAAAAGATACATTCTTGCATGATAGATTTCGATAGGCAAAGTAAAGTAGCAATCTCCATATAGGATATTCTAAAAAGCATGGATACTATGGATACAAAATTTTGGGAAGATTAAAATAAAGGATTGATACCATGTGAAACATATTGTAATACTCCATCAATTGACACTTCAGTACCTACACAAAGATTAAGAAAATTAATGCTTTATATTATAGGTTAGTATAAGATTATAAGATCATGTTAAATTGCTGTGTTCAACAATCGATGGTCAAAAGGATTTGATTTTCCTCCGAACTTCATGGTCAAAAACCCGATATCCTGCATAAGAAAAAGTAAGAATATACAAATATTCTCAAAAAACCCCAATGTTAATCTTGCTCCAATAATACTTAATAGTGTTATGTAGTTCCAGAGATATGCCTTGATGTTTTAGAAGCATTCTTCCATGTCTCCATAGCTTTAATGATATCAAAATCTTCCACATTTGGACGTTCAATTGATATATGCAACAATGATTCCAAACTTCTTTCTTAAGTTTTTTTTTCTTAAATGCGTTTTGATGTTATTTTGTGTAGAAAAACCCCTTTTCACAAATCATTGTACTAGAGCATTGGATCATGGCGATTTGACTCGAGCATAATAAGTTTGGATATTTTTCCTTAAGCAAAGCATTCCAACTTACACGTGTCCACCAACTTTCAAACAAAGGGAGATTTTTTTCAATCCAAAGCTGCTTGCACTTTAAACACTTGAATTCTTTTTTTTATGCATCTCTCATCCACAAGGTTTACACGCATTTTTTCATTGAATGTCTCTTTTGGACGTGCATAAAAGTCAACCATGGCATTCATTTCATCAACCGCATATGCTTTTAAAAGCTTCCCACTTAGGAATGAAGATGGACATAAAATCTTCAAGTTGGCCAAGATTGCATTGTCCACAAATATTTGCTTTAAGGAATCCATTAGCAATGTGTATATACTCTTTTTGAAACCCTATTGTAATTACAAGGTCTGAACCTATGTCACACCTCTCAATTTTAACTCCTCTGAAATGATCACCTTTGATGGATGCTCTAAGTGCTGCAAGTTGACCATTCTTTGATCCATATTTGGGGATCAAAGAAAAACCCATGTTATCATGCTGCCATGCATTCATGTCAATCAAAGGATCCATAATGCATTTGAGTTCCATAGCACCAATTGTTGCATTTACCAAACCCAAAATTATCGTGACATCAACAAAAATATTTTGAAAAGTGTGTAACATGCTCTAGCAAGTTGTAAAGAAAGTGCAAACTATATATGGACTCAAATGTGCATACTCTTTCAAAAAGAGCAAAGTTCTCAACCTTAAGAAATTCCAACAAAGGCTCCGAAACCTCAATTGTAGTACACATCACCCTATGCTAACTTAGCCAACAAACTTTATGAATACCCTTCATATGCAATGTAGGGCAATTAATCTCTTCTTCCAATTTGGCCAATTTAGCAATACAAGTGGGACTTTTTTTTAAAGAATGAGTTGATATCATTCAAAGTTACATCAATTACAAGCATAATCACTGTGCTTTGTTGCATTGGCTGCAAATAAATGGGTTCGATGTGCCACACAATGGATAGACGTGAGATATGGACTTGATTTGTTTAAAATTAGCAGAGAGGGAATCGAGCGCGCACAGATAATTTTTGAAAGGTGATTTGGAAACTAAGCTTTTGATGGAGAAGCATTCAGTCATTGTCTGCACCTTTACAAGGGTGGCCATTATCCTCCTCGCTTTTCAACCATCAATGCCATGCACACTATTTACAAGGTTATTAATGGCCAGGTCGAGAATAGGTGATGGTGATGTGACGAGTTCCTTTTCACACCCATGTACTCCTTTTTGTGGCAGAAACCTCAACTTTCCTGCCTGCACCATGCTGCTGTCACCTAGGTCCTCGGTTTATGTATATACCATTATCATATTTACACATGAGGAGTCTAATTTTGGGTTATTTTCTTTACCATTTTTAATTTCTTCAAAATCCCATCCTTCTTCTTGCTGTTGGCTAGACTCAAATTTTGGTTCCTGTTCTTTCGGAGAGACACTACTATCC
The DNA here is from genome assembly GCF_041138505.1 of Cibotium barometz. Taxonomy (NCBI): domain Eukaryota; kingdom Viridiplantae; phylum Streptophyta; class Polypodiopsida; order Cyatheales; family Cibotiaceae; genus Cibotium; species Cibotium barometz. The sequence continues at coordinate 11,347,789 of NC_141088.1, read as the reverse complement.
TGAGACTCTGTGTCAAGAACTCCATGGGCACTACTGTTTCCAGTCCACACACCATGCTGAAGGGTGTGAGTCCTATTGCATTCTTATAAGCCGTCCGGAATGCCCATAATGCTGAATGCATCTTTGTGTCCTAGTTGTTCTTGTTTTCATTTACTGTCTTGATCAGGATTCCCTTGAGGATCTTATTGGACTCTGCTTGCCCATTAGCTTGTGGGTAGTACACTGTTGACTTCTTGACATGTATTATCATGTGCTGCTTCGTCAGTCCCTTAATCACTTCATTGATGAAGTGACTCCCTTGGTCACTGACTATCTCTATAGAGCATCCGAATTTTTTCATAATGGTTTCATAAAGAAACTTTGCTACGAATGACACCTTGAAGTCTCTAAGGGCCTTGGCCTCTACCCATTTGATGCAATAATCAGTGGACCATCAAGATATATTTGTTTCCTATCTTTGAGCAACTGGTTTGAATGGGCCGATGATGTCCATACCCCACTTTTGGAATGGCGTGGTAGGATTGGGTTATGAGGCATTTTGTCTGCATCACTTGGTTGCCCTAGCCTCTGGCACATGTCGCACTCTTTTGCAAACTTGTGTGTATCTTTTAATGCAGTTGGTCACCATAGACCTACCTGGAACACTTTCTGTCCACTGCTTATACCTCCGAAAAAATGCCCACTGCTTACATTAGGGAAAAAGGGAGCTCATTTTGGGGCCCTGTAAGAAATTCACTATTTTTTGATTTATTTCTCTCCTAAAAGACCTCAAAAATAGTAAAATACGGAAACGTGGCTCAGAACTGTCAGTAAGGACTACAGAACTGTCAGTTCAAAAAGGAATAAGATAATCTTTTGTCTAACTAACACGATTTTGCATTAAATATCTCCTTAGTTTTTTTTTGTTTCCCGAAGATTCCGCATCTCTTTTGATGACGTGTGCAGGCCTCTCATAAAGAATCCATCACTGAACTTGATGATTGCACTTTTTCAAAATATTTAGATGGATACCGCCACACTTCCACGATTCATGTTACAAAAAGACTATGAGATTGACAAGCAAACTTCGCAACCTCAGAAGCACAAAAAATGGCCGATACTAGTGAGTCACAATCTCAAAAGAAGCGATTACACCATTTTCACATCGACTTAGAAGAACAATATGCTCCAGCACAGAAAAGACAAAAGGATATGGTGCTGAATGCTCAACAAGGGGAAAATATGAGAAGAGAAGGGCTTCAACATATTGACTTATGGTGCGATGGAAGCATATATCCAAAATGTCTAGTAAAAAACTCTACACCTCCATTTGTCAATCCAACCACACTACTGAGGTTTGCGGGCGATGGACAAAATGGACTTCTTGGTTATATTTCAGCGCAGTCTGCATTTGCAGAAACATATAAAATGATGTACCTACAAGAAAAGGGGGCCAAGATGCAAGAGATAGCCATTCGTGCAAAATTGGAGCAGTAGTTGCAAAATGAAATTGAGGAGCATTCAAAGAGTAAAAAAGAGTTGACAAGAGCAAGAAGGAAGAGAACCGTGCTTGGAGATAGACTACGAAGCAGGAAGATTAAAAACATTGTAAATTTGAAGGCTGGGATTGGTGGATGCAAGCGAAGAATTCAGGAAGCAAGGCTAGTTTGAAATTTTTCATTTTGTATACTCAAAAAGGCTCTCAAATGACTATATCTATTTCGTTCATTAACGCAAAACAAGAATGGAGGTATTGATTGATATAGGTATATTGTGTTGTTACTATAGGAAACTATTGGAGCCTGCAAAAGAAAATATGGATCCCAACCTTCTTCCTGTTAAACAAATGAAAGGATTGCTTTCTTGTGGTGTAGCAAAAGGTTTGATTGAAGAAAAAAAATACAAAGCAATCACACGCAATGTTGTAGAGGACTTTATATCCAATAATCAAGTTGATGGCACTACAATCCAAGAGGCTCTTGATGTTAGTGGAGTTAGCAGGAAGGGATATAGTTCGATTTTCCATGCGATATCCTCAACTTTGAAAGATCAAAGGATTAAACGAGTTTTACTACCAAATCCAGCAACCGTGTGGAGGATAAGAGGTCATTTGAATGAAAGTATAGATGAGTTTATTAGGCAATATATCCATATTGAAGAAATATTTCATGTTGGTAAAGGAACCACTGTGTATGACCCTTGGAACAATATATTTGTAGATCTACAACAACTTCAAAGAAGAATGGTCGAGTTTTATGGAATAACATTTGAGGAGTGCAAAGGCATTTTGAAATTTGTTATCAAACTGGATGAGTGTGTGAGGTTATAAAGGAAAAGAAAATGGAAAGGATTACTATTACATTGATGAATGGAGCACTTGATACATCATTGACTAAAGCGAGTTCGAAGTATTTTAGTGTTGTGCAGTCAGAGAAACACATATGGTGGTTAGGCTCGTTCCAGATATGATCATTTTTTATTTCGTACTTGATTTTAGTCATTGTTTTCAAATCTTTTATAGTAAGACTTTTGTTTTCTATAATCACAGGTGAAGACAGAAGACCATGAAACACTAGATTGGGTGTTTCACCACACGGAAATACCAAGAATAATTAAAAGACAAGTGCAAGGAGAGAATCTCCATGTTGCAGGAAAAGGTGATTTTCAAGTAGAGTGGCACATGGCGGGGGATCTTAAAACACTTAAGTGCATGTATAACGTTAGTAAAGGAGGCAACTCAAAGTTTCCTTGTCTCTGCAAAGAATTAGCTTAAGTAATGGATTCCAAATGGTGGAAGAGAGCACCTAATAGAGATAAAGTTGACCCTGACTTCAAGGCCATTCTTGACATTCCACTATGTAATGTTCACATATGCACATTGCATGGTCTATGTCGAATTATTAAGAAATTGGTATTTTTGTATATTGGATTTGCTTGGAAACTCCGTCCCGAACGTACTTCTTTGACTTTTACGAGGGAAAGGTAGAGGATTAGGAAATTACAAAGATTCCGGAGCTGCCTCCCTCCTTCAAAATGTCTATCCTAGGAGGGCTTAACTCCATTCAAGGAGGACTAGATAGAAGATGAGGATACTATTGTGATAGAGAGGATTAGGGAGATCTCTTTTTGTTGCAGTTTTGTTCAGCCATGTTATTATAGGCCCTTAGGAAGGATGGGTGTAGATGAATCCCACCTCTCTTGAGGCTGTTGTAAATGTGAATAGATGAAATGTACTTGAGAATTTTGTGATGGGTTTTTCCCCGATGATATAATAAAATGCTTACCTTTATAAGTATCAGAGAGTAATTGTTTCAGCAATGCCATCTTTATACAAAAAGATAACAGATGTCAAAAGCGTGATACAATTTGTTCACAATTTCAATATATTGTTTGTTTAATATTTAATGACACCACTCTATCTATCCCAAGGACTTTGTACAAATCAGTTCAACTTCAACATATTGTTCATTTATACAAGATCATACCAGACATCAAAGACTTTGTACAAATCAGATCAACTTCAACATAATGTTTGTGCTATATTTGATGACTAAATCCTATTACTCCCAGGGCCTGCCAATCGAAACTCTCTTTTTGATCTTGATTGGACTCTTTTTCTTCCTTGTTGGCTTGATGTCGACTGTCTGTTTATCAATGCTTGCCTCTGTTGCTTGTCTGGGAGGGGTATCCTTGTCTTCAGCTATCTCCACGTGTTCTTCTTCTTAGATTGTGTCGCCTGATGCAATCATGGGTGGCTCTCGAAACCTTATGAGCTTGTGTTTTCCATAGCCCTCCAGACATTTGGGCTCCTTAACACCACATGCTAATGCATAAGAAGTGTAAGACAAAAAGTAAGAGGCCCTAGAGGCAGGCTTGCTTATTCACATAATCCCCAAATATATCTATGGCAGACAACCTCTCTATCAAAATGATCTTTTCCTTTTGCCATGAAAGATCATGTCCACCTAAAACCCTAGACAAACATTTAAAAAAGTAAACAATGGCTTCTCCATTGTTGATCAACTGCCTATGGTAAATCAAGATCTTAGCACTGCCTAGATCATGAACATAATGAGCTAGGCTTGACATTTTGCCAAACCCAGCCGGCCTGCTTCCACTTGTTCTCTGGAGGAATGTGTCATCCTCAATTTGTAGCTGCCACATATCAAAAGATTGGAGTGAGACAATACACAACCTACAAAACATTTAAACACAAGATAAAGTATTTGATTTGAAGTAACAAGATCATACCTTCTCATTTTCATCAGCAACAAGTAGTTCATCTTTCCAAAGATTTATTCCTCTCCCCTCCAGTCCAGCCTCTTCTTTAAGCTTTCCCTTGTATAGTGCTGAGAGATTCATAGCTTCCTGTGTGAGCTGGAAGGCAGCTTCATCTAGCTCTTGGAACTTTTCAGCCTCTTTGTTGAAACAAATAGTAAGGGCCTCTGCAGGATCAAAAGTTGTTTCCAAAGCCAGTAAGTGAATGGTCATCCTCTATGCCAACCTCCTTGTCAAGCCTTGAAGCCTGGGCAATAAGGGAAATGGCATAGTCCTTCCTCAAATTGAACATACACTCTATATAATGGAGGAAAACATAATCTTTACCACCAATCAAGACACCTCGAAGCATGGGCACTGCATAGTTGCTGCTCTGAACATCAAAATCTTCAACTGGCTATGCTGCCCTAAGAGTTTCAGTCCTCAGTTGAACAAGGCCAAGAGCAGCCACTTGCAGCCCCTCATCCTGGAGGTTGATATCTTCTTCCTGCTCTGCCATTTCTGTTGCCACAGGAACATCCTCTTTTTCCTTTACTTCAGATATGTCTTCTTCTTTAGCCTCCTGCCCTTGTTCTTCTAGAGAGTCATGATGACTGAAGACAATGTACATAAGGAATGCCATGGTTTCCTCAAGCACTCTACACTTTCTGGTGTGCAAGTTATAGTTGAATTTATATTCCTCAGGCAGGCTGTCAAATCTTCTATTCACATGGTACCTCAGCCTGTCAATGGAGACAATATGATTTATATGCACAAAAACCTTTTCACCTTCTACAATTCTTCCTGCCTCTGTCAGTTGTTTGAAGGTATCCCAATGGTCTGAAAGAAAATCTCTGTGATGCTCCAGTACAGAGCTCATAGTGAACTCCCTGTTGAAAATACTGTGGTATATGTGGAAGTTCCTTTGAGCCTTGCATTTGTAAAGAAACTCAAATAGGAGCAAATCTGGAGATTTGTCCTCTTCTGGTTCCTTTTATTTTGAGAGGGAAGACTCAGCTTTCTGCTCCAGTCTCTTCCTTTTGCCTGAACCAAAATTTATATATCATGAATTCTATATGCTGACATATGCAATCAGGGAATGTATAGGATATCACCAAACAATTCCCTACATGAGCACTCATGACTCACCTGGTGATTGCTGTGGTCTAATTATAGCAGCAGAAAAGTCCAACTTCCTCTTGAAAGGAGGGGCTGAGAATCAACTGTTCCAAAGCAAAAACTTTTCTCATCATCAAGGAAGAATTTCCCAGGGCCAAAGAAAGCAAAACAATGAGGAAGAAGTGAAAACCAAAAGGGACATAGGAATTTGCAGGAAAACGCGATGTAGGGCCATTTGGAAAATGTCAAGCACTCTCCTCGCATTTTGTTGCAAATTTTCCATTTCTGTTGATATCCATCTCCAATCAAATGCTAGGATCATCTCACAGATTCCTGGACAGTAGGCAACTGTGAGATGATCCTAGCATCAAGGAAGAATTTCCCAGGGCCAAAGAAAGCAAAACAATGAGGAAGAAGTGAAAACCAAAAGGGACACAGGAATTTGCAAGAAAACGCGATGTAGGGCCATTTAGAAAATGTCAAGCACTCTCCTCGCATTTTGTTGCAAATTTTCCATTTCTGTTGATATCCAAATGCAAGGATCATCTTACAGATTCCTGGACAGTAGGAGTTGATATGCAAGGGGAAGGGTGGAGCTGAGTGAAGCTTTTCATGAGGAATGTGTCGAGAAAAGGATTTTGCAGCAAAATGCGATATGGGTTAACTAGAGATAGGTAAAGCGCTCTCCTCGCATTTTGTTGCAAACTTCTAGGTTCTATTGATATCCATTTCCAATCAAATCCTAGGGTGATCTACCAGATTCTTGGACAATAAGATTTGGATATGTAACAAGAAGAGTGGAGCTGAGTGAAGATATTCATAGGAATCTGTCTAGGAAGGGAATTTGCGGCAAAATGCGATATGGGGTGATTAGAGATATGTAAACCACTCTCCTCGCATATTGTTGCAAATATTTGGGATGTTCTATGAGATTATTGGACAGCAGGACTGAGACATGTGACAAGAAATGCTGGAGCTTAGTGAGAATGTGGGATATGGGATGTGGTGGATGGGAATTACCCAGATATCTGGACATCAAGAAGTCTATAGATGGAAGAAATATATATCAAAAAACATTGAAAAGAATCTAGAACTCTGACCTTTCTTTTCCTTTTCCATGCTGTTGGAGTTGCACTGGTGAATCTTCTGCTCTTTCCCAAACTTGAGCTACAGCCTAGGTAACCTGGAGATCTGGCAGTGGTAGTAGTCTTTAGGCAGGTTGCAGTCTGGATGGAGTGTGTTGGGTAGGAAGGGATCCGAGAGGGAAGGAAAAGGATGATGGGAGGGTGCTGGCAGGGATGAAAGATTGGGAGGCAGGGGAGGGAAGAGTGGTTATGGAACTGATTATGAAATCATGATTGGCACAAGTTCCAAGGCAAAAAGTGTCCCATTCACATGTGCCAAGTTTCAAACTCCAAGAGATCTGGGTCCCATCCACACGTGTGAAAAAACGACTCCATTCTACACGTGTGAAAAAACGACTCCATTCCACACGTGTGGGATTTAGTATCTGCCTTATTTGTATTTTGCACTAATCTTTTCCCTCCTGTTTAATCTCTCCTATCTCGACCCTCCCATCTCAGCTCTTGCCTCCCTACCTCCCTACTCTGCACCATCAGCATCCTGACCAGCAGCACAGGTTCATCCCTAGCACAGGGTACTCATCAGCAGCACAGCACACCCACAGATAGCTTCCAGGTCAGTAGGACTCTCTATATCCTTATCTTCTTGTTTAATAGTATAACACACATACCTTTGGGATGTGATGTAGCTTGGATATTAGGATAAATATTATAGGCATTCCTTAGCTTTTTCCATTGCAACCACAAGCAGGAAGACTTTTGAATTGGGCTGGTTGAGTGAGAGATTGATCATCTTTATAGATTTAGCAATGTTTGCAGATCTTAAAGTGTGATAAAAGACAACATCCCTGCTTACCCTCAGCTCACGTGTAGCAGGGTTATAACACCTGTATCCCTTTTGCTCAAGGGAATATCCAATAAACATACATTTTTCAGCTTTCGGATCCAGCTTAGTTCTCAGCTCATCTGGCACATGCACATATGCAATGCATCCAAAGACTTTCAGATGAGACAAATCAGGTTTTCTGCCAGTAAACTTCTCCTCTGGAGTTACATCATGTATGGCTACACACATGTATGGCTGCAGTTGGAGTCCTATTCATGATGTATACTGCTGTAGAAACAGCTTCAGTCCAATAGCTATGCGGCATATTCTTCTCTTCCATCAATGCTCGCGCAATCTCAGCAATGTGCTTGTTTTTCCGCTCAACAACTCCATTTTGCTGCGGAGTGTATCTGCATGTAAACTATCTCCGAATACCATTCTTCTTCAAAAATTCAGAGAACTCATTGGAGAAGTACTCTCCCCCTCCATCTGACCTTAGGCACTTTACATATTTCCCTGTTTGCTTTTCAACCAAAACTCTGAAATTTTGAAAGTGAGTGAACACCTCACTCTTCTCCTTCATGAAATATACCCACACTTTCCTCGTGTGGTCATCAATGAATGTCACATAATACCTGCAGCCTCCCATAGACATGGTCTTTGTAGGACCCCACACATCTGAATGCACAACATCTAGTGCATTTCTGCTCACATATCTGTTACGTGGAAATACATGCTTTGTTTGCTTTCCAAATTGGCATGCTTCACATATTTTCTGCATACCTTCCACTTTAAACTTTGGCAGCCCTGTCACAATTCCTTTTGTCTGCATAGACTTCATTCTCTGCACATTCACATGTCCAATTCTTTTATGCCAAATGTCTATGTCTGCAACAATTCCCGAACCATTTGCAAACATCACAGCACTCATTTCAGGCATGTCTACATTCAACGTAAACATTCTGCCCACTATGTTGCCTTTTGCAACCAACCTGCACTTGTCTTTAAAGTCTTCAACATAACAACCATCAGGGTTAAACCGAACCTGCAAACCCTGCTCAATCATCTGGCCAATTGAAACCAGATTCTTTGTTATATTCAGAACGTGAAGTACATCTGCAAGGTACTTCACTTTGCCATCCTGCATAGACAATGGCACATCTCCAACATGGGCAATTGGATGAGCAGTGTCATCCCCTGTTTCCACAAAACCCGGTCTTTCCGAGTTTTTCATCTCCTTGAACCACTCCCCATGACTTGTCATGTGGTTCGAAGCACCTAAATCCATATACCATACATCATCTTTTTGTGCTGCATCAACATTTTCAGACATGGCATTCACGACATGCTGCATAACAAACAACCTTTCATTATCCTCATTATTTCTGCTTGAGGATGCATAGTTGTTTTGCTGCACTTTCCCATTTTGCATGTCAGCCTGCTTCTTATAACATTCTGCCTGCACATGTCCAGGCTTACCACAATAATAGCATTCACGTGCATCATTATACTGCCTTTGCCAATTTCCATGGCCTCTTTGACTCCCCCTACCTCTAAATTTGCCTCTTCCACCTGCGTGTTGTTGTTGTTGTTGTTGTGTATTCTGGGACTATTGTTGTTGCTGTGCTGCTGGCCATAATTCTGATTACCTGTTCGGCCACCTCCTTGAGTGCGTCCACGACCTCCTCTACCTCATCCTCTTCCTGAACTTGTGTAGAAGGCATGTTGCTCTGAACTGTTTTTGTTTTGTGAAGACTGTTGGTCTTCACCCAAGCTCTTCTCTTCTTCTATAATCAGCATAGACACCAAATCTGTAAACTTGGGAATGTTTTCCCGAGTCTTGAATGCCTTGTATTGTGGCCCGAGACCACGTAGACAGACCTCCACCTTATCATCATCATCTACTGACACACCAATAGATGCAAGGGATTCCACAATACCCTTTATCTTCAATGTATAGTCATTCATAGACATGCTCTTTTTTTCCATAGTATGAAGTTCATTCTTCAACTGTATCTTACGTGCCTTGGTATTTGTTTCATAAAGCTTTACCAAGGTGTCCCGCACCTCCTTGGGGGACTTGGCATCCTGAATGTGCCCAATCATGGTGTCCTGTATACTAATGGAGAGCCAATACATAACTTTTCTGGCTCCTTGGTTCCAGTCTTTAAACTCTTTCACATCTGCAGCAGTCGGATTTATGTCCGGTATCTCTGGTGCCTCTTCATGCTCACCTTCTATGTAGTCTCAATAGCCCTTTTCCATCAGGAAATTCGTCAACCTGAACCTCCAAGCATGGAAGTTATTCTTATCAAGCTTCTCAGCCACAATCTGGGTTATCCCATCATTTGACATCTTGTTAAACACACAATTTTACCAGAAACGGCACTCTGGTATGTCCTGCACAAACTGCTGTATTTTTTATAGCGGTACTGTAGTACTCTCAAATGTCACAACAACCAGTGACTTCAATGTGCATACATACACCCAGTGGAAACTGTTGACCTCTTTGCAGCACCCACAGTGTCTGCACAGTCAATCTGTCTTCCTGCAGTTCTTAAAACAGAGTTCTGCAGAGAATCGATGACTTACCTGCAGTGCTCGAAATCGCCCGTTTTCTGAAAAACGGAGGTCCAGACGCGCCCGAAACGCGTTTTCGGCCCCGATAGGACAGTATAGTTACCCTATAGCTTTACTCCCACGAAGAAAGCTCCTCAATCAGAGATCATTTGCCGGTGCCTCCCGTAGAGCTCCCGACAAGGGTGTAGGCACCAACACAAATAGGGAAGAGTAGTTGAAGCTCTTACCCTCATACCGCTTCCTGTGGTTCTCTTGCTTGCAGCTCAGCCCTTAACAGGATTTGATACCATGAAAAGATGCAGGGGGGAAAAGAGCTCAAGCTCTCTTCCCCCCTGCATCTTTTCAATAATTACATTTAAGGGTAAAATTTTATTTATGGGTTCTTCCTTCAGTCTGTGCACTCTTCTTGCCTTCCATAGACTCAATCCATCCTGCATCAAGTTGCAAACACAATGAAATGACTGAAGTCATGTTCCAGCATGCTGCCTCATGAATTTACAGGAAAACATGAGGAGAAGGCTTTAGGAATTTCAAACAGCCGAAATCGCGTTTTGTTGCAAATATTGAACTGTTGCTTCATCCACCCCTGTCATTGTGGTTTTGTGTCTTTCCAAGTTGTCCATGGCTGTACTCTCCTTGCATAGACTCAATCCATATTGTATTTAGTTGTAAAGATAGAGAAATCACTCTAGGAATGTACCAGCATGTTACTTCAGGTATTTGCAGGAAAACGCGAGAGTGAGCTGTTAGGAATTTCAAACTGTCGAAATCGCGTTTTGTTGCAAATTTATAAATGTTGCTTCATCCACCCCTGTCATTGTCTTTTTGTGTCATTCCATGTTCTCCATGGCTGTAATCTCTTTCCATTGCTTTGTATACAGCTTGTCAGAGTGATGGCAAGAACCAAGTCAACTGCAAGGAGTGCTAGCAAAGGGCTAGGGCTTGCAGCAGCAGCAGCTGGGGCAGGTACCAAGGAATTTAGTGTGCCTCCAAAGGGAAGAGGTGCACATGGCAGGAAGGGGAAGCCAATGAGCCTGCTCCAGCAAAAGGCCAAGAGATTGAAACATGGTGCAGGTGTGCTAAAGGAGATCAGGAAGCAACAGAAAGCTATATGCTTTGCAATCCTCAAGGCACCTTTTCAGAGACTAGTGAAAGACATATGTGATAGTTGGCACCTTGGTTTCAGGTGGAACATGACTACCATTCTTTCCTTACAAGAAATGGCAAAGGATTACTTGGAGAAATATTTTGAAGATGCAATGCTGGTAGCAGCCCATGCTCACAGGGTAACTCTAATGGCCAAAGACTTCAACACTTTGTCCAGAGAGTGAGATGGAGGTATGACAAGTTGGTCCATCCTGTGGAATGGCAGGACATCAAGATGAGAGACATATTATTAATTCCACCTACAAGAAAGTCGAAGGTAGATGAGGTTAAGGTTGTTGAAGTAACCCACTCAAAGAACACCAAAGGGAAAGCTGCTTATGAGGAGTCACTGAAGCAGCAAATAAAAGAATCCAAATCTATTATAGATGTGGAGACTGTACAGAGGGAGCTGCAGATACAGAGAAGGTTGCAAGAGCTGGGCCCTAACATAGTTGTCCATATTGAGGATGAAACTTCAATGAATGATTTTGACTTGACAAAACCATGCTTGGCAGCATTGGCTCATAAGAATGAGTATTGCTCAGATACTATCATTCTTGCAATGCTCTAGTAAGTGTCTATTATTTTACATTTGTTTGCAAAACAATCCTTCTTGTACCTCCTTTACACCCTACCCTAATTATTTTTTGGTCCAATGTAGCATGATGAGAAGCTAGCTTAACCACTCTGTACAGCATATAATTCATAATTATTTTACATTTGTTTGCAAAACAATCCTTCTTGTACCTCCTTTACACCCTACCCTAATTATTTTTTGGTCCAATGCAGCATACAGTTCATATTATTGATCCTGCCATTTCCTCCAAGTTAAGAGATGCAAAGGAAACTCCCATGGGTATTTCCAATTGGTTCAGACACTGCAATTTTGATGTTATCGATGTTTTTCTACTTCCATACCATAACAGGTATGTGGGTGACTGCTTCTTTTGGGATTCTTCTTTAAGATTGAGAACTCTTGTAGCCTTTGATTTCTTAATGCTTTTTTCCTTACGCAGTGACCACTGGAGTTTTGCTTCTATTGACATCCAGCAGAAGCAATGCTTTATATTCAACTCTCTTAAAAACACACACAGAGAGCTGAAATTGTAAGTGGTGTGTGTGCTTTTTTTAACTTCAAACTTCATTATTTTGATTTAATGCACACTAACTGAATTATATGTATTGCAGTTGTATTAGAAGGCTTTTAGATGCATTGGATCACTGTCCTCCTAATGTCAATCTTTTGGATTCAATAGAGCCAATAAATTTAGAGGTAAAAAGTCATTCCCTCTACTGATGTCTATTTCATGCTATGCCTTTGAACCTATTGAATAATTTTGTTTTGTTCAGATGTTAACAGTTTCTAACATATCTTTCCAACTGTACAAACACCACAACAAGATGATTCAAGTAGCTGCGGGCTGGAGAGTGCTGATCAGTGCCAAATATATACTTTCAAGCTATTTTGAGATAGGACAACCAGACCTTGTAAGAAAAAATAATTTTCATTTAGCTTCAAAATAATTGATATTGGTACAAAGTGTTCTAAATCATCATATGCCACTGCAGATGAGAGAAGATAGCTTCAGCTCAAACTATGTATATAGTTTCAGAGCTGATACAATTTGGAAGTTTTTGAAGTATGCCTCTCCCAAACCTATTGTACTAGCTACTGTCGAGTTGGGTGAGAGCTCTAAAGTTCGAGAAGGTGTCATACACCTTGATGACACAGATGATGCTGATGTGGTGCCATAGGAAAAAGGACCTAGTGCTGATGAGGACAAGCCACAGGAACAAGGACCTGCTCTGCTGATGTTGTTAAGGAGAAGATGGAGCATCAGCAAACAGATGCTCCAGGGGCAGTAGAGGAGACAATGGAGCAGCACCAAGAGACTGTACAGGACAGGATGGAGCAGCAGAAAATAGATTCTCCAAAAAAAGATGATACGGAGAGCTTGGACCATGTAGAGCAGCCTCTGGGGATCAGGCTATAGATAAATAGAAAATGGTTGTCAAGAATATGTTCTACATGTACAATTAAACACTTCTATACAAAATTTTACTTTATTGAATACAATACCTTTGTTTATGGAGTCTGTGTTATCTCAATTTTTAAATTTTCAATGTCTTTGCATTTTATTGAACTCTCTCTTCTTTTGAGCACTTGCAAAAAAGCAATATGAATCAATAGGGTAAAGTAAACTAATAGCAGTGCTTAATGAGACTAGGATAAGTCAGATGGTGTACCTTCTTATTGTTGTAGATAAATAAAAAGTCCTTTGAAATAGAACCTTATGTCTCAAACAGAATGTCATTGCGCAATTGAGCTAGGGAGCAACATTGTCTTAATGAGATATTGACTAGCACATCACCATTCTCAACAACATCAATATCAAGAAGTTTATTTTCTGCACCAAAAGAATCTTCATCTTGATCCATTGGGACTAGTTTTGTGCCTAGCATTCGACTGCGCTTATAATAAAAAGAAAAAATAAAATTTTGTGATGCAACCATGTACTTCAGTTGCATAGAAGGTTGGACAACCTCACAAAACACTGAACTACATGTCTTCTTATCCCAACCTTTATCCAAAAATTGTGGCATGCATGCCAAACTGTTGCTTTAACTGTGAACATTGTTTTTGAAACCTTCACTGGAAAGATATTAAACAAGTCTACAAAAACTGTGAGAGGCATGCATAAAGAAATTTTTATTATCCTTGTGGCAATATTGGGCCCCAGAGCTTTCTGTACTTCTTTGAAAAGCTTGGCCCTATATGCCTCTGTAACACTAAAATGTGGGAGAGGCCAATCCACTGAATTCCATGCCGAAAGGTCTTGTTTTCTTAACACACCATATGTGTTAGCATTGTCCAGCAAACTGATAAAAATGATCAGTAAAAAATATACCGGATTGAGCTAGCTCTGTTGCACATCGACCTTGGTATTGTTGTTCTCCTATCGATCCATGCAAAACATCTATAAATCCCAGAATACAATCGATGTTTTGCCATGTCTCATACGATGAAGGGTATAAATCTGAAATAAAATAACACAAGAATGTCAATAAGCAAAGAAAGAAAGCTTCATCTTAAAAATCCATACACCTCATAAAGAACAAAACCACAATAGAAAAATATACAATTAGGCCTGTGTTGCGGAAGATCATTTGGATGGTCTCGCAAGACAAGTTCTTTATGCATGTACACATGCTGAATCAAAACTTCTTTCACCGATATCTTCCCTCTGGTGATTTTAAAATCTCGTACTCTTCCCTTCCATGATGCCAAGAAAATGTTTTTTGTCTGGGGTCTCTTTCTTTTTCTAGGTTGCATGAGCACCCATGCTCCTTTCGAAACACTAAACCTTTCCCAAGTTCCTTCCGTTTTGACTGTACTTGAATTCTCTACCGAAGAAATAGAAGAAGCAGGTCGACGGGGTAAGGATGTGTGGTATAATTCTGCCTTCATAGCATTATCATCCACAGAGCGTCTTCCACAAGAACAGCCATAGGTTTTATTCACCATGGAGACCTTGTGAATCTGTAACAACAGCAAAGTAATGTAAACAAGATAACAAAGTGAAGTTTCAAGAAAGAGAAAGTGGGCAGACAGACAGTTGAAAAGAAACATCTTACTCTAAGCCAAACAGGATCAAGGGAGCAGTTTTGGAAAAGAAGAGGTTGCTGCACAATGAGGCAATGGTGTAGAATGGTAGACCTTTCGAAGGAAAGGCAGCACAACATTTCAAAGTTCAAAGGAAGGTGGAAGCGGGAAGGCCCTTGTCAGAGAAAATGTCAGACTAGATTCTGTCAAAGATCTTGTGAGAATAAAAAACCAATCTCCACATTAATGTAGCACGCTTGTACCTACATAAAGTATTGTTTCTTTTATCTATTTTCTCTTATTTTTGTGAATTTCTAACGTTACATTGGCCCTCTGTTGATTGGTTGAGAGCTTATTTTTTCAAACCGTAAAAGGCCCCAAAATGAGCTCCCTTTTTTCCTAATGTACCTTGATGCGCTTCTGCTAGCACTGCTTGTTGCTCATGCTCAGGGACACATCTCCTTAGTGTTTGGTCGATGCCCATCTTGTAGAGATTCCCAGCCACCACCATGAATGACTTTCTTTGGAGAGTCATCTTCTTTCTTTGATCTTTAGACATGTGCTTTGGAAAGGACAAGTTAGACAGGAATTGTAGCATTTCGTCATAACAGTTAGGTCTCTCTCCTTCTGTGAGGAAAAGTTGCCCAGCCACCACCATGAATGACTTGCTCCAAGAGTCAACTTCTTTCTCTGAATTGGACATGTACTCTGGAAAGGACAAGTCAAACAGGAATCGTAGCATTTTGTCATACCAGTTAGGAATATTTCCTTCTGTGAGGAAAAGCTGCGCATTTGGGAAATTGTCTTCCACCTCTTCTGGTTCTTCTCTTGTTTTTAGTCTTGATAGAAAGTCTGCCACACTACATGCTTTTTCCTAGGGTTGTGCCTTATGTTGAACTCAAATTCTTGCAACAAGAGCATCCATCTGGCCAACTTTCCTACCCGGTTTGGTTTCTTTATTAGGTACAGGTGGATTTAGGCTCAACCTGGCCTTCGTGCACTTTTCCAAGCACATTATGAGGTGTGTAATGTGTTCTTTTTTCCCAAACACACTAAAGTCATCGACAAACACGGTCAAATATTCATATAATATTTTGTGAACCATCCTTTGGAATGTAGCAGGAGCATTTTTTAGCCCGAATGTCATCACATTGGAGGCAAATGCCCCCCATTCTGTCACAAAAGCAACCTTTCCTTTATCTTCCTGGGCCATTCACACTCGATTGTACCCACTGAATCCATTAAGAAAAGAGTATGTTTTTGGCCCCGCTAAAACTGCATGCTGCAAGGAATCAATGAACGGTAATGGGAATGGGCCGGATATAGTGGAAGCATTTAGCTTGCGGTAGTCGATATTGACTCTCAGCTTTCCATTCTTTTTTAGAACAATGACTATTGATGATGGAACAATGACTATCGATGACAGCCATTCTGCCCTATCCACAGGATAGATGAACCCTACCTTTAGTAATTTGTCAATCTCTTCCTTTACCTCTTTGGCATAGTTTGGGTTCATTCTATATCTGCTCTGCCGCCTGGTAGGGTTTGGATCTTTCAAATTGATTTTATGTTGGTAGAAACTTGGATCAATCCCCATCATGTTAGAATAGTTCAAGCAAATACATCCTTGTAAGACTTCAGTAAATCCAGGAGTCTCCCTTTGAACTTGCGACTCAACTTGGCACTAATCCTGACTTTCTTGGGCTGCTGATCATCCCCGAGATTCACCTCTTCAAGCCCATTTTCTTGAAATCTTATATTCCTTTTCTTGAGCTTGGCTTTCTCCTGCTTAAGTGCCACCATGGATTTTTCCCGTTCAACCTACAACTCTTCCAGATTATCCTGACTGTCATTTTTCTCTTTACGAGTACTTCATTTAATATCACTTTCAGATGAGCCACCAGAACCTTTGGGTCATATCTTTGCATAATATCACTTTCGGATGAGCCACCGGAACCTCTAGGTCATACCTTTGCACAATCCTCTCTATGTCCACTTCAAACAGTGATAGCAAATCTCAATTCTCCTTCAAGATCTGCTCTTCTTCATCATTTTCTATGCCTTCTATAGGTAGTTTAGGCCAAGATCTGCTCTTCTTCATCATTTTCTATGCCTTCTATAGGTAGTTTAGGCCTTCTACATGCATTGGTCGACTTGCTGGGTTTAACAAATCTTTTCCTACCACCCATTGAGATGCAGACTTTATTTTTGCCTCTTCTAATTATGATCTTGTTCATCTCCCAGTTATGCTTTATTTTTCCGCTCTTGAGCCATGGCCTTCCTAGGAGCATGGGATATGCACCTACTATTTCAGTCATCTTGAGAACAATAAACACATCAGTGAAAATACATTTTTTTTCTTCTATCTATTCTCCTCTAATTATCCCGACGGGTCAGTTCCTTCTCTAGTTAGCCATGCGAATCTAGAATGGAGCGGGCTACATGTCAATAGTCCCTAGTTTTTTAGCTAGGATATCTGATATTATATTTATTCCTGATCAGGGTAAAAAATAAGATGCCTCTATGAATATATAAGTGTAGGTGGGTTGACGATTATTCCTTCTATATATATCTAAAATTATAAAAAATGGGAAAAATGTTTTTAAAAATGCCCTAAAATTTTAAAAATTATGCGATTTTCTAAAACCCTTTAAAACAGACAAAATTTGGGCGAATGTTTTAAGATGTCGGGTGAACGTTTTTTTTTTTGAGAAACCCCAAAAAATAGCCAATTGGCGAAGATTAGCCCTTATTTTTTTCCTTGACCTTGATCCTCCATCCAGAATGACTCTTGTCAATGTTTCAACTTTGATCTTGATGGTTACTTTTGGAACGGATGTATCACAGTCCTGGTCTGTGATACATTTCTGCATTTAGTGTAGGATATTCCAGTTCCTATACCAGATTCTCATTTGGCACTATGGCTTAAAGTAGCTTTTGCCTATAATTGGGAACTCGATTCAACATTTGATCTAACGTTATGTTCAATTTCATCTTGCTGAGATCCTCCCACAAGTCATATTCCTTTTGCTGCTTTTCTCCTCATCAGCTAAGCGTGCCTTGACTTCTGTACATCCTTCTTTATTTCTCTTTTGCTTTTGTTTCCTATTCCTTACTTCCTCTTGTCAGTATTCTTGTCTAGATTTCCTTCCTTCTCTTCCCTCAGCACTGTACTTGGCCCCAGTTGGTGCATCAACAATTGCCTTCTTTCATGCATTAATCTCTTCTTTTTTCTTGATTAAGATTTTCATGTCCGGATTTTCCAAAAGATACTCTCATTTATATGCTTAAAAAAACCAAAAAGTAATATTTTCTTAGAAACACCTTAGATGGCTCTTTTTATCATGCTACAATGATGATACAAATTTTTTCTTATATATATGTCCCTTTCATTTTAATAGGTATGTGTTTTTCTTAGTGCTACTACAAATCAAGGCCATTACAAAATTTAAAAGCCTCCTTTGGCACTTTTGAAAATCGTATTTTTTCTTAACTGTACATGATTTTTTCTCAAATCTCTTACACATGTAGAGAAATGCTAACAAAAAAGCACACTATTTACCTTTCCATTTCTTGAAAAATCTTATATAAGCCTTAATCTAGTTTTTTGACCGAATCCACTTTTCTCACTCAATTATAAGACTAATGGAAAACCTCATGGCATGGTCTTGGGTGTCCACTTTCTTCACTTTGTGAAGCGTTCTATGGGCAGTTCTTCTCCTTAAGTTTTAAACACTATGATGATCTAATGTTTGATAAATAGATAGAAAGCCCCTAACATAAGTTCCCATTTCGTAACCTGAAGAACCAACACACATAAATGCACAACCTCATCTTCCCATACCTCTACCTATGAGTATCTCCTTTTTATAATGAACGTTATACCGTCCATATCCTTCTCTAGTTGGCTTGGCAAATGGTCATTGTTAAAGTATCCTCTATAGTTGACCTCACCACTTTGTGTGTCTCATGTTGCATATGAGAATCCCTATGATTAAAAGGGGGTTGGACATAAAGCAAGCACGAGTGAGAGAGCATATTTTTGTTTTTAAATTATGGTCTCAGTCTGTGAGCATGATTCTGTGAGCAGATCCGAGTTTTATAATTACATTCTTTCACAAAGTGCCTAGAAAGAGGAGTAGAAGGTGAAACATGGATGCAATAGGGACACAAGCTCAAAAGGCATAAGGAAAATAATAAATATAATGCCAAATTCCTTATACATAGGTGAAATTATAATTATATAAATGACCTTCCCTCTTCTAAAGATTGGTGGCCACTCTTGTTTTTCAAACAAGAGTAGATCCCTCAAACCATCAAGCCAAAGGAAAGCTCTAAATTCTCCTTGTAAGTTGGAGATTCTTCTCTTTTCTATTTCATTTTATGGTTTTTTTATGATTTTTGTCTTCTCTAATATGCATATGATGTTATGCCTCATTGAAAAAAGGCATTCTCCTCTCTTCTTTAAGTAAATCCAACCATTCTTTATCCTAGATGAATGATTAATGGATAAAATCAAGTTTTTCATAATGTTTCTCTTAAATAAGTAGAAAATGTTTACATTAGAATGATTTAAATACTCTTGGTAAAATTCTAATTAATTTTGGAGAGTTAAAAATTGAAAAATGGTCAGCCATACAAAGGAGCTTATGGCAAAATTTTTTAAAATTGCGTAAAATAAGTTTTACTTTTTTTAATTCAAAAAGAGTAATTCCCATCATATATGTATGCTTAAAGTGTTATTTTTCATCCTAATTATAGAAAAATGCATATTAAAAATATTTTATTAAAAAAGTGTTACCTTCTTTAGAATTAAATTCTATACATAGAAAGAAGCATATTGAAATTGTTATTTTGATTATAAAAGTGTGATTTTAATCATAAATGATTTGTATGCATAAACATATGCATAAAAGATATTTTTTATATTAAAAGTGTGATTTTTATCATAAATGATTTTTTATGCATAAATGGATGCATAAAACAAATTCTTTTATATTAAAAGAGTGATTTTCATCATAACTGATTTGTGTGCATAAACATATGCATAAAAGATATTTTTATATAAAAGTGTGATTTTCATCATAAATGGTTTGTATGCATAAACATATGCATAAAAGATATTTTTATCTTAAGTGTGATTTTTATCATAAATGATTTTTATGCATAAAAGAAATTCTTTTATATTAAAAGAATGATTTTCATCATAAATGATTTGTGTGCATAAACATAAAAGATATTTTTATATAAAAGTGTGATTTTCATCATAAATGATTTGTATGCATAAACATATGCATCAAAGATATTTTTATATTGAAAGTGTGATTTTCATCATAAATGATTTTTATGCATAAATGAATGCATAAAAGAAATCCTTTTATATTAAAAGAGTGATTTTCATCATAAATGATTTGTGTGCATAAACATATGCATAAAAGATATTTTTATATAAAAGTGTGATTTTCATCATAAATGATTTGTATGCATAAACATATGCATAAAAGATATTTTTATATAAAAGTGTGATTTTCATCATAAATGATTTGTATGCATAAAAGATATTTTTATATTAAAAGTGTGATTTTTATCATAAATGATTTTTATGCATAAAAGAAATTCTTTTATATTAAAAGAGTGATTTTCATCATAAATGATTTGTGTGCATAAACATATGCATAAAAGATATTTTTTATATAAAAGTGTGATTTTCATCATAAATGATTTGTATGCATAAACATATACATAAAAGATATTTTTTATATTAAAAGTGTGATTTTCATCATAAATGAATTTTATGCATAAACTAGATGCATAAGAGAAATTCTTTTATTCTAAAAGTGTAATTCCTACTAAATTGGATTTATGCATGGAAAGATGCATAAAGAATTTATTTTAATCCAAAAGTGTTATTCTCATCAACTTGATTTTATGCATAGAAAGATGCATAAAGAAATCCATTTTTATTTCAAAAGAGTTATTTTCATCAATTTTGATTTTATGCATAGAAAGATGCATAAAGAAATCCATTTTTATTTCAAACGAGTTATTTTCATCAATTTTGATTTTATGCATAGAAAGATGCATAAAGAAATCCATTTTTATTTCAAAAGAGTTATTTTCATCAAATTTGATTTTATGCATAGAAAGATGTATAAAGAAATTCATTTTTATTTCAAAAGAGTTATTTTCATCAAATTTGATTTTATGCATAGAAAGATGCATAAAGAAATCTATTTTTATTTCAAAAGAGTTGTTTTCATCAATTTTGATTTTATGCATAGAAAGATGCATAAAAGATTGATTTTTAATTCAAAAGTGTTATTCTCATTAAAATGGAATTTATGCATAGTAAAATGCATAAACAGTTTATTTTTAATTCGAAAGTGTTATTTTTCTTAAAATTGAATTTATGCCTAAATAGATATTAAAAAATGGACTTTTTTAAAAGTGTTATTCCTACTAAAGTTGTGTTTATGCCTAATTAGATGCGTAAAGAATCTTTATATCAAAAAAATTAGAGATGGCATGTGAATCGTGATATGAATGAATGATAAGGGATGTGAATGAATGATGGCATGTGAATCGCATGTGGATGGATGATGTGGTTTGATGTGTGAATGATGTAGATTAATATGGATATGGATGTATGAATGTGGATGTGAAAATGGATGTATGGATGTGGATGTGGATGTGGAAATGGATGTATAGATGTGTGGATGTATGAATGTGAATGGGGATGTGGATGTATGAATATGGATGTGGATGTATGAATGTGGATGTGGATGTATGAATGTGAATGGGGATGTGGATGTATGAATGTGGATGTGAAAGTGGGTGTATGAATGTGGATGTGGATGTATGAATGTGAATGGGAATGTGGATGTATGAATGTGGATGGGGATGTGGATGTATGAATGTGGATGTGGATATGGATGTATGAATATGGATGTGAAAATGGATGTATGGATGTGGATGTGGATGTGGATGTGGATGTATGAATGTGGAAGTGGATGTATGGATGTGGATATGGATATGTATGTATGAATGTGGATGTGGAAGTGGATGTATGGATGTGGATGTACGACTGTGGATGTGTATGTGAAATGATGTGACGTCGATATGAGTGAATGGATGAGATGTGATGGCATGTGAATTGGGATGTAAATAAATGATATGTGATTTCAATGAATGTGATGTGATGAGATGAAAAATGATGTGATTGGATGAGAATGAGTACTCATATGAATGGAATGTGGAATAACTAATGTGGACTGATGAGGGATAATGTGGAAAGACGAGAATTCAGTATAGAAACTGTATTTGTGACCTGTTTGTAAATGACTGTTTTATGTCAAGAATACTGGGGAAGCATTTTGACCGTCTTGTAAATAAGGTCATGGCGATCTATCTGTTAAAGTTGCAACTGCTGATGTGACGGAGAGTCAATGGAGGACGTCTCGCGTAGCAAGGTCGGCCGAGGTCTTGACCAACCTCGGTTTGATTAAAATGGTGAGCTTTCGGTACAGTGGATGAGGGACCAAGGAAGCGGCCTATGAATGAAGCGCTAGGAGACCTGCGAAAGATCCTAGAGGGTGCTGACCATACGGTGCTCGGGCTCTGGGTCGTCGATGAAGATACCCACAAGTACGTCAGGGAAGATATTGGATCAAGGAGTAAGAGTTGTTTTCTGAATTCGGGTGTGGATCTGGTTGATTGACCTTGCTGGTCCTCAACGGATGAGTCCATGACTCTTTTATATGGATCTGTTGGTTGATCTTGCTGATCTTCCATGGAGATTCCATTTTGTTATGTGAATATATTGCGGGTTACTATGAGCTAGGAACTATTGAAAAGGCCCTTGAGTGAACAGGTGGTGAGCATTCTGGTTGCCAATGATGCCATAAGTACACCGATGAAGGAATGATTGGAAATAAGGATTCAACCAGAGATTTTGAGGATTGTGATCAGTGACACAATGGTTTCATTAAAGGATTATTTTAAAGATAGTTGATGCTGAGAAAAAGGCAATTTCATATTGGGTGTGTAAGTGGTTTGACTAGTTTTATGTTTGCATGAACATCCGACTAGGGGGCCTAGGAACTCTTTTCCCTGGTACCCGGGATAAAACCTAACCAAATTCCTAATTGGATCCCATCACTACAGTGGTTGGGCGGTTGGCTAACCCATGGGACTGGATGGGGTTAGGCTAGACTGATGGATCCGTAAATCGAGAACTCAATTTCTGTTTAGTTCGATAGATGAAGTAAATTTCAAAAAAAAATTGTTCTATGGAAAAGAATCAACGGCTGTGCCTCTCATTGAGAAAAAATTGTTCTATGGAAAAGAATCAACGGCTGTGCCTCTCATTGAGAAAAAAAGCCAAATATGTCAAAAATTATTCTATGGAAAAGAATCAACGGCTGTGCCTCTCATACAATTTGATATTCAAACTGAAATTCATAAATTAGTAATTGGGTCTTGGAATCCCTGACTTGCTTGAGGCCTAGACATGATGGTATTTACCTTATAGTTCCAAGAACCATGTGACTACCCGTATATACCGAGGGTATAACTGCAGCTCTGTACTGGTAGTATATACGAGTAAATCTAAGACTTGAAATTATAAGCATTAATGCTATCCAGATGATGAGTTCGAATGTGGTTGATATGATTTTTAAATTTTGGTTGAGAGAACTGATGAGTTGATTTGGATTCTGATTGAAAAATGACAATCCCTGAAATTTGGTTGAAATGTAATAAGCTGAGCAAAACCGCAATGAGGATGAATGGGATGAGTCCCTGTGATGATGTTCTTAACTGGAATGATGTTAATGACTTCAGCCAAATCACTATGAGATTACTCGATTGTGCTGGCAGATTGCTACTGTTAACTTTTGTCCAGTGGATCAAGTTAAGGGATGATAAATTAAAAATCTAAAAAATTGAAATCCCCATGGAGGACTGTTCAGATGGAAAAAAATTAGTCTGATGGACCATTATTGTGTTAAAGATATGAATGAGATAATTCTGAATGAATTGTTAACTAATAATGCGTTCTATATGTGTATCTTTATCCCTTGATTCTGTGGGGAGCCGACCTATTTAGAGAACCCCGGAATCAGTTGAATCAAAAATCGGATTGAATCATAAATAAAGAGACTTAACAAGAATTTTTGTATTGATAGGAACGTGGATCGAGGTCGTCGCCTCGTGGTAGAAACGTTAACCCCCAACTCGATGAAGAAGAGCTCGACCTGGATGTTCGTAAAAATCTTCATAGTTCGCAGCCTGGACCTTTCAAGGGGAGAAGGGAAAAACTTGGGCGAGGCTATGGAGAAGTGGATCAAATCAATGGAAGAATACTTTGATGTCACCGGGTACAATGAGAAGAGCAAAATGGCTCTTACAAGGCTGAAGATAGTGGAGACAGCTAGAGTGGCATGGAGAAACCACTGTGAGACAAACCGTCTCGACCGAAATACCCAAACCTAGACTGATCTCGAGGTTTTGTCCTCCCGGCTTTTTAGAAACAAAGATGAACGAATTCTTAGAGTTAACCTAGGGGAGTAAAACTATTGAAGCATATCACCAAGCATTCGCCCTCCTCCTCAAATACTCGCCTCCGCTGAAAGAAGAACAGCTGATGGCCAGGTTCATTCAGGGACTGAACGAACCCTTGAATATCCTGGTGAAGAATGCCAAGCCAGTTTCCATGGCCAAAGCAGTTCGGATGGCAAAGGATTTTGCCAAAGCCTTTGATGTCAAAGTCCCACCAAAGCCAGCACCATCACCTTCCCAGAAGATGATTCCAACCTTCCTCCGCCTAAGAGATATCAGGGTCAAACCTAGGATATGGGAAGTTTCAGAATGGAAGAAATGTCCTTTTTCCAAAACTCAATCCCCTGGATTTCAACTTCAGAAGTTCCACCCTTGAACAAAAGAGTGAAATGTTATAACTGTCAAGGGTTTGGACATCGCAGCATGGATTGCCCAACTCCTTTTGGATCAAGGTTTTCAGGGCAGGAAAATCAGGAATCAAGATTCTAGACTCCAGCCCCTTCCATCCAGAGTAATCAGGGTTCTATGTGCCAAAATCAAGGAAATCCTAGAGGCAGACCCTCTATCCAACCAGCAATTTCAATCCAAAGTAATGCAAGACTTCCACCTCAGAATAGGGGAAGTCAAAGAGAGTTGTTCCCAAATCGGCTGTCCACTTCCACTTCCAAGGCAGTAACATTGGAAGTGATTGAAGAAGAAGAAGAAGATGAAAGAGATCATACTCCACCTGCGAGATGAGGACATCTCGCTTTTTTTAAGTGGGGTAGAATGTAAGATTTCTCCCCAGCCTCTCAGGATGTCCAGTATCTTCCCATGTAGTCAAATCCCTCTTCAGAAATATAAAAGATCTTGTTTCTACCAGTTTTGGCTTAGAGAGAGAAAATCTTCTAGAGAGTGGTAATTCAGTTTTTAAATATTTTTGGATGGAAAAATATCTCTTCTTATTAAAATAAGTTCCCCCGAAACAGAAGTTCAAAAAGATATTCAGAAGGTGCATTAGAAATCAAGTATAATCTGTTCAAGAGGCCTTATCCTAGGGGTCAAGATTTTTTTAAAGTTTTAAATTAAGGTTCCTATGGACTAATCAGATTCATCCAAATGTAGGGAGGAGATAAATGGAAGAATAAAAGGAAAATCCCCCAAAAATGAGTAAATACTCACATAAGATGAAGAGTTGACTAAGGACAAGGTTAATAGTTAAAAAAGAGAGATATTTAGAAGAAATGATGCATTTTTGACACCTCAGTATGGGGGAATTCCCCTCATGAAGGAGGTGCCTATTTCACATGTGTGGAAGAGTTTTAAACTCCCAAATAATGAGATATTTTTATCTCTGCTCTTAGGTTTCAACTAGATCCAAAAAGTGGACTAAACTGACCCAAAATGGTCAAAAATTGACCAAACTAATCTAGAAAATTCTAGAATCAGTTGGCTTGGTTAGAAACTCACTTTTTCCTATAGATAGAAGCCTCCCCCTTTGTTGAAGCTTAATGGTATTTTTGCACTGTTACCTTGCTTCTCCCAAGAGCCAAAAACTATGAATTTACTCATAATTCATTAGTTTTTGACCTTCCCTCTTCTAAAGATTGGAGGCCACTCTTGTTTCAAACAAGAGTAGATCCCTCAAACCATCAAGCCAAAGGAAAGCTCTCAAATTCTCCTTGTAAGTTGGAGATTTTTCTCTTTTCTATTTCATTTTGTGATGTGATGTGAATCGGGATAAGAATGAGATGAGATGTGAAATGAATGAGAAGAGATGTGATGTAAATTGAGAAAGATGTGAAATGAATGAGGTGTGGATGTGAATATGGGTTGATGCGAGTGGATGAGATGTGATGAGAATAAATGAGGAAAGATGTGATGAGATGGAAAATGATGTGATTGGATGAGAATGGGTATACATATGAATTGGATATGGATTGAGTAATGTGGACGGATGTGGAACAATGTGAAAGACGAGAGTTCATTAAAGGAACTATATTTATGACCTGTTTTTAAATGGCTGTTTTATGTCAAAAATGCTGGGGAAGCATTTTGACCGTCTTGAATGAGGTCGTGGAGACCTAGCTGATAAAGTTGCAACAGCTGAGACGAAGAGTCAACGGAGGACGTCTCGCATAGCAAGGTCGGCCGAGGTCTTGTTGGTTCGATTTAAATGGTGAGCTTTCGGTACGGTGGATGAGGGACCAAGGAAGCGGCCTATGAGTGAAGCGCTAGGTCACCTGCGAAGGATCCTAGAGGGTGTTGACCATACGGTGCTCGGGCTCTGGGTCATCAAAGATACCCACATGTACGTCGTGGAAGATATTGGAACAAGGAGTAAGAGTTATTTTCTGAAACCAAACATGGATTTGGTTGATTGACCTTGCTAGTCCTCAACAGCAGATGAGTCCATGGCTCTTTTATATGGATCTGTTCGTTGATCTTGCTGATCTTCAATGGAGATTCCATCTTGATTTTTATAAGTGAATATATTGTCGGTTACTATGAGCTAGGAACTATCGAATAGGCCCCTGAGGGACAGGTGGTGAGCGTTCTGGTTGCTAATGATGCCATAGGTACACCGATGGAGGAATGATTGGAAATTAGGATTCAACCGAAGATTTTGAGGATTATGATCAGTGACACTATGGATTCATTAAATGATTGTTTTAAAGATAGCTGAATCTGTGAAAAAAGGTAATTTCATATTGGGTGTGTAAGTGGTGTGATTGGCGTTAAATTTGCATGAATATCTGGCTAGGGGGATGGGAACTCTTTTCCCTGGTACCCGGGACAAAACCTAACCAAATTTCTAATTGGATCCCATCACTACAGTGGTTGGGCGGTTGACTAACCCATGGGACTGAGGCTGGGGACTGATGGATCCGTAAAATAATACTCAATTCTGTTATAGTACGATAGATGAAGTAAATCCCGAATAGTAATTGTTCTATGGAAAAAGAATCAACGGCTGTGCCTCTCAATGGGGAAAAAAGCGTTGGTCCTTATGATCCAAGTGCAAGTTTCTTCCTTAATTTGACCAAGTGACTTGCAGGTTCGGTCGGATCAGTTTGGTAAGTAATGACCCCTGACTACGTTAGAGTACAAATATCCTAGTGGAATCGCCCGTGCTTTCCGGTAGGGGGAAGTTTTTTCGGGTTCGGTTTTTGAAGAACTAAGGGATTAGTCTCTTGACTGGATATTCATGGTGGGTGAAACCCCAAGTGAACGATCCTGACCCGCGTAAGAAGCGCTACTTTTGCTACTAGCACCCCCGAATTCGTTGCGTGGAGGGGGCAGGGATCTTTCAGTGAAAGTGTTGTGTACGGGGTCTCTTAAAAGTTTTTGTAAAATTTTTCCTAAAATTTGAAGGTTTTTATGAATATTAAAATTCAAATCCCTTAAAATCTGCCGTAGATCAAAATTTCCATTATGATGGAAATACCATGGAATTAATATGCTTTATAAGGTAACCCAATACATCATGAAGTTAGTCTCCTTAAATGGTCTTTTCCCAAAGTGAAGAATGCAAGGGAAGGAAGATGGTGTAAATACAAGACATAATTGATTTTTTAT
Organism: Cibotium barometz; assembly: GCF_041138505.1. NCBI lineage: Eukaryota > Viridiplantae > Streptophyta > Polypodiopsida > Cyatheales > Cibotiaceae > Cibotium > Cibotium barometz. The sequence goes on along the minus strand of NC_141088.1, from coordinate 11,320,080 downwards.
GATTAATTAGAACTAAAGAAGTTATTCTCATTCTAGTGGAGGGCATAAAGCTATCTGAATCGTGATGGCCACAGGGGTGTGAAGATGTGTACGGGGGCCTCGTACAGGCCATTTTTGCACCCCTTTGGCTCCCTTTTAAAATATTTTATAGTTTTTTCCCTGGAATTTGAAGACACACCATTTTATATGATTAATTAGGGGCTAAAGAAGTTATTATCATTCTAGTTTTGGGCGTAAAGCCTTCAAAATCGTGATGGCCAGAGGGGTGCAAAAAAGCTGTGTACAAGGGCTTCATGTAGGCCATTTTCGCACCCCTCTGGCCCTTCTATTTTTTTTTTAGTTTTTTCCCTAAAATTTGAATGTTTATTTTGTTTCATGTTGTCAAGGAAAAACACGTTTATTTCACTTGAAAACCAACTAAAATTAAATGGCAAATATTTTCACATTACAAATCAAACACATGTACTTAAAAAGCATCATTCTGCATTGTATTGATGTGAAAAGTTACATATGGGATTTGGGAATATTTTTTACAAGTGAGGTTCGGCACTTCTTAGCTACGGGGAGCTCGTCGATTAGAATGGCAGTGGTAATTTATTGAGGTGAGTCATGGCCAAGGGACCCTAAAATTCCTAATCGGGCAAGCACCTTGCCTCTATATCTGCTCCCAAAAGTGGTCACATGACTAACAGCTTCCTAACTAGGATTACAAAATTGGCGACCCACAATAGTGGCCATGCATAGTTGCTTTGAGAAGCTATTCAATGCAAAAAGGGGGAAGCTGGCATCTGGTGTGAATTCTTTGTGAATAATCACAAAGTCATTGGGTGGGAGGTGTCCGATGTAGTGGGCAAGAGCCGGATATGGACCTGCAGTAGATCGTGTTCCCCCGCTCTGCATAGCAAAACTGTCCATCTCTAGCACCCTTTGTTGGTTATCATCTTCATCTGCATCAGCCTTCCTTTCCAAGTCAATGTTGGACTTGGATTCGTCAATATTATGTGTTGGAGTTGGTGTCCAAGGCACAATTTCATGAGATACACTTTGTTGCGCCACTTGGAACTCCTCCTTGGTGATGTTTGCCTGCTCTACATTCCTGGCTGCATCTAGAGCAATCACCACTGTCTCCTCCACAGAGTCTGGGAGGAGGTTCTCCGACCCACAGAGTCTGTGATGAGTGGGAGGAGGTTCTCCTCCATTTTTCCTATGTTGGAGTCGTCGAATGGGAACTCCGCCTTCACCTTAAGATGCTCAAGCACTCATCCATGTGGAGGCCATAATGACTTTTCAATGTCTTGCAAAAAAAAAAGCTCCCCCCTACCACAACCAGACATAGAGAGTCAATCTCTATCTCAGGAAGGGGGGCAAAGTCATCTTCATCTTCTTCAATAGCGGTGCTGCTTCCACTGGCCTCAAAGCGACGCGGATTTTCTGCGAGCACCAGCGCACCTCCTGGGAATTGTTTTGCGATGATGACGCTTTCATTGACACCTATGTGCATTGCACTTTGAGGCTCTTCCTTGTCATGGATGAATCCTCCAAGTCATAGTTATGGCATTTCAACCTCCTCTTCCTCCTCTCCTTCTGAAAGGAAGAAAAAAAAAGTAGGCGAGCCATGATATGAAGCGATGGCCAATGGCACCTCTATTGAGCTTGCGTACTTGCTTCTTGTCAAGCTCTAGGAAGTGTCCCGATTTCATAGCCATTGCTTCAAATCTTATGAGCCTCTTTTGGAAGGGGCTATCGTTGTGTGGTTGATGTACTCTAGGAGGTTGGAGGGCACCCACAATCTATAATCAGTGGCCAAAGAGACATAGTGGGGATTGATGTGGGTGTCCATGTAAGATAACGTGTCCACAAATAATTCTTCATGGAGGCGGAGTGTGGAGATCCAATCGATCTTTCAAGTGAACATTGCGTGCAAGTGTGTGGCCTCTGGAAACTCGCTCTCATGGAGGAAGTGCATGAAGCGCTTGCAGGCAGTCATGTGCTCTGAAGCTCGAGAGTGGAGGTGGCTTGTGCTATTGAGAATGAGTGAAAAATGACACATAAGGCCTTCAAAGTACTATTTATACTAGATAGTGGCCATTTCACATTGGACCAAAAAAAATGGTTGCTTTTTTAAAAGATGAAACCACCTCTTCAAGAAACCAGACAACATATTTTAAATACCGAAGTATCTCAGAAAATTATTTTTTATACAAAACTTCGGTGGAGGGATATCACAAAATTTTTCGAGTGGAAACTCATAGCTTAGATTATTTGAACTAAGGTGACATCATTTGGCCCCCAATTCGAGGACAACTTGGTGTTTGCTTCCATCCTCCTTCTAACCTTTCACACCCAACACAGTAAGTTACTCCAGAAAGGGGTGAACAAATACAGAGGTTTAAATGTCAAACAATCCTTACCTTTCTACCCAGCACATTGAAGCAAGCATTATTGATTCCCCAAATCCCAAAATGCATAGGTGATCACGGAGGTTCAAAAGGCTCCAATGCTTACTTGCTTAGACAATCTCTACCCCCACATTAGGTAGGCCTATAGAGCTTACCAAACCCATTGACCTGTGTCAGGACTACATATTTGTGGGTGTAGAAGAAAATATTTCGACTAGCAAGGTTAGAAGGGGCACTGTCAGAGAATACACCATCCCCAATGTGCATGTGTACGGCATAGAATGTTCCTGTTAGGCTCCTTATGGGCTGCACCTCAATGATATTAGAAGGAAAAATATCTAGAAATGAGGAAACTGTCAAATAAAGTTGAAAAGAACAGTTCAAATACCATGTACACTAACATACCAAAGTGAAAGGATACAGTTGCAAGGGAAACGAGGACTATGACAATGTGGGCTCAAAGAAATTTCCAATGCCAAGTACACATGTTGCACTAGGGCCACCAATCCATCATGCCTTGTTTCCTTGAATCCTAGTAGACGCCCCTTCCAATGGTGGTCAACCACATCTCAACGTCAAACTCGATATGCGGTCCAGTGGCACGGGCTGCAAATACACCCAATCTCCCTTTTGAAATTGTTTTTCAACCCAAGCACTATGTTCATCCTTGGTATTGTGCATGAGCAGAGCCCCAACCTCGTCCCTTGGCCTTCTCCTCGACAAAGATACACTACCCTTCATAGTGTGTTCTGCTAGAAAGGTTTTAGGGGGGGAGAGAAAGAAGGAAGGTTGCACAGTAGAGGTTGTTGGGGAGAGGGAGGTAGATGTGGGTGTGAGGAGATTCGAATGTGTGCACACACACGTGATAGAGATAAAGAACGTTGCAAATCTGAGCACAGTAGAGAGAGAGAGAGAGAGAGAGAGAGAGAGAGAGAGGGTTGCACTGATAGAGAGATAGGTTAAAGATCTACTTACAGCAGAGAGAGAGTGAAAGATCCCTGCCCCCTCCGTGCAACGGATTCGAGGGGTGCTAGCAGCGGAAGTAGCACTTCTTGTGCGGAGTAGGATCCCTCACTCGAGGCCTTGCCCACGGATATCCGGTCAAGAGACTAGTCACTAATCCCTTGGTTCTTCAAAAACCGAACCCAGAAAAACTTCCCCCTATCGGAAAGCACGGGCGATTCCTCCAAGACATTTGTACTCTAACGTAGTCAGGGTCATCTGATCCGACCAAACTTGTAAGTCACTTGGTCAGATCAAGGAAGAAACTTGCACTTGGATCATAGAAACCAACGCTTTTTTCCCCATCGAGAGGCACAGCCGCCGTTGATTCTTTTTACATAGAACAATTACTATCCGGGATTTACTTCATCTATCATACTATAACAGAATTGAGTCTCATTTTATGGATCCATTAGTCCAACCTAACCCTATCCACTCCCATGGGTTAGCCAACCACCCAACCATTGTAGTGATGGGATCCAATTAGAAATTTGGTTAGGTTTTGTCCTGGGTACCAAGGAAAAGAGTTCCCAGGACCCCTAGCTGGATATTCATGCAAATTTAACACCACTCACACCACTTACACACCCAGTATGAAATTGCCTTTTTCACAGATTCAGCTATCTTTAAAATAATCATTTAATGAAACCATAGTGTCACTGATCATAATCCTCAAAATCTTCGATTGAATCCTTATTTCCCATCATTCCTTCATCGGTGTATCTATGGCATCATTGGCAACCAGAACGCTCACCACCTGTCCACTCAGGGCCCTTTTCGATAGTTCCTAGCTCATAGTAACCGAAAATATATTCACTTATAAAAATCAAGATGGAATCTCCATTGAAGATCAGCAAGATCAACCAACAGATCCATATAAAAGAGTCATGCACTCATCCGTTGAGGACCAGCAAGGTCAATCAACCAGATCCATGCTTGGTTTCAGAAAACAACTCTTACTCCTTGTTCCAATATCTTCCATGACGCACGTGTGGGTATCTTCGGTGACCCCCCAGAGCCCGAGCACCGTATGGTCAGCACCCTCTAGGATCCTTCGTAGCAGGTGACCTAGCGCTTCACTCATAGGCCGCTTCCTTGGTCCCTCATCCACCATACCGAAAGCTCACCATTTAAATCGAGCCAAGGCTCGTCAAGACCTCGGTCGACCTTGCTATGCAAGACGTCCTCCATTGACTCTCCATCAGCTGTTGTTGCAACTTTATCAGTTAGGTCACCACGACCTCATTCACAAGACGGTCAAAAAATGTTTCCCCAGTAAAATAGTCATTTTTAAACAGGTCATAAATACAGTTCCTATAATGAACTCTCGTCTTTCACATTGTTCCACATCCGTCCACATTTCTTAATCCATATCCAATTCATATGTATACCCATTCTCATCCAATCACATCATTTTCCATCTTATCACATCTTTCCTCATTTATTCTCTCATCACATCTCATCCACTCGCATCAACCCATATTCACATCCCATCACACCTCATTCATTTCACATCTATCTCAATTTGCATCACATCTCATTCATTCACATCCCGATTCACATCACATCTTATTTCATTCATTCACTCACATCGATATCACATCCTTTCACATACACATCCGCATCCATTCTTCCACATACACATCCGCATCCATTCTTCCACATACACATCTGCATCCATTCTTCCACATACACATCCACATCCATTCTTCCACATACACATCCACATCCATTCCTCCACATACACATCCAGATTCATTCTTTCACATACACATCTTATCACATCCTATCACATCCCCTACACATCTTATCACATCCATTCACATTCTATCACATCCCATGTACCTCTTATCACATCCACTCACATTCTATCACATCCCATACATCTCTTATCACATCCATTCACATTCTATCACATGCCATACACATCTTATCGCATCCTATTTTCACCTTATCTCATCCATTCACATGCTATTCCCATTTAATAGCTTTTTCAAGGTTGATCCCGATAATGAGACTTTTTCTAAATTTTTGCCAATTGCTTGGCCTAATTAAAGGTTCTTTTTCTCGACGACTATTTTCATATTCATTCTCAATTTCTCAAATGAATTATATTCAATATTCCTCTTTTGAATAAAAGGATTCATGGGAAGATGGAACTCCAACCTGAAAAAATCCTTGATGTTCGAGAGAAGGTTCTTAGGAATAGAATTATGAGAGAATTATTAGTCAAATGGAAGTTCAATCCTTTTGAAGATGCCACCTGGGAGAAAGAAGCCGAACTGATGCGGGATTAGCCCCAGTTTGCGAGATGAGGACATCTCGCGTTTTTCAAGTGGGAGAGGATGTAAGATCCCTCCCCACCCCCTCAAGATGTCTAGTTTCTTCCCTTGTAATCAATCCCCTTTTCAGAATAATAAAAGATCTTGTTTCTACCTGGTTTTGGCCTAGAGAGAGAAAATATTCTAGAGAGAGATAATTCAATTTTTAGATATCTTTGGATGAAAAAATATCCCTTCTTATTAAAATAAATTCCCCCAAAACAGAAGTTTAAAAAGAAATTCCTAAGGTGCATTAGAAATAAATTATAATATGCACAAAAGACCTTAGCAGCCTAAGGGCTCCTGTTTTCAGAAAATTTTAGATTAAGGTCCTTTGCCAATGATGTTAATCCAAATCTAGGGAGAAGATAAATTGAAGAATAAAAGAAAAACCCCCCAAAAATGAGTAAATGCTCACATAAGATGAAGAGTGGACTAAGGACCAAAGAAAAGAATTAAAAAATTAAATTTTGATACCTCAGTGTAGGGATCTCCCCTCATAAAGTAGGTGCCTTTTTCTCATCATTACCCCCAATTTTGAATCAATAAAATGAGATATCTTCATCTCTCCTCTCTCCTGTTTCAAATTTAAATCCAAAAGGTAAGCTGAACTGACCCAAAAATGGTCAAAAATTGACCAAATTGATCTGGAAAATTCTAGAATCAGTTTGCTTGGTTAGAAGCTCACTTTTTCCTATAAATAGAAGCCTCCCCCTTTTGTAAAAGCTTAATTTATGCACTGTTACTCTACTCTCCTGTCCTGAGCTATCTACATTGAAATTTTTAATAATTCAATTGTTTTTGGCCTAATCCTCTCCAAAGTGAATTGGTGGCCACTATTGCTTCAAATAAGAGTAGAACCCTCAATCCTTCAAGCCAAAGGAGAGCTTACAAGCTCCATGTAAGTTAATTTTCTTACTTTGTTTTCCAATTTTAATGAAAAATCTATGGTTTTCTTGATTTTTATGTTTTGCAAATGATTAAATTAAATTCAAATGCTATGCCTTTGATGAAAAGGCCACCCCTTCTCTTCTTTACTTCCAACCTTTCTTAATCCTAGAAAGATTAACTAAGTGATTAATTAAACTCTTCTTATTGTTTACTCTCTTGAATTTAGAAAATTGTGTACATTAGAGTTCTATAATTCTAAATTGGGTTAATTAAAATAAGTGAAGAAAGATAAAAATGAGAAATGGTCAGCCATACAAAGGAGGTTATGGAAAAATTTTCCAAAATTTTGTGAAAAAGAAAGTTTGTTTTTAAGTTATTTCAAAAGAGTAATTCTCACCATTTTTGCATTATTCTAATTACTCCATGTACATATTCACCTATGAATATGCATGGATATCACTAATATTAATTATTAAATTTGATTTCTATGCATAGAAAGATGCATAAAGAAAATTTTCTATTATAAAAGTGTTATTCTTATTAAATTTGATTTCTATGCATAGAAAGATGCATAAAGGAAATTTTTTAATTATAAAAGTGTTATTCTTATTAAATTTGATTTCTATTCATAGAAAGATGCATAAAGGAATTTTTTTGTTACAAAAGTGTTATTCTTATTAAATTTGATTTCTATGCATCAAAAGATGCATAAATGAATTTTTTAATTATAAAAGTGTTATTCTTATTAAATTTGATTTCTATGTATAGAAAGATGCATAAAGGAAATTTTTTTATTACAAAAGTGTTATTCTTATTAAATTTGATTTTTATGCATAGAAAGATGCATAAAGGAATGTTTTTTTAAATATAAAAGCGTTATTCTTATAAAAATTGATTTTTATGCATAAATAGATGCATAATTTTTTTAAATTTTAAAAGTGTTGTTCCTATTAAATTTGATTTTATGCATAAATAGATGCATAAAAGGATTTTTTTTATAAAAGTGTTATTCCCATTGAAGTTGATTTCTATGCATAAATAGATGCATAGCATAAAGAATTTTTATATCAAAATTAGAATTCTCTAAAATTCTATGTTTAAATTCTATGAGTATTTGATAAATGAATAATTAAATACTCTAAGAGAAAAATTTCTATTGTTTTATATTCACACGGATTAAAAAGAAAATTCAGGAAATCTATCGAGATCGAAATATTCAAATAAATGATTAATTTATTCCTCATTGGAATTCGTAACTAATGTAAAAATTAGTTAAGTGAATATTCAAAGAAAGAAATTCAGTAAAATAGTAACTGAATTACCAAACCTTTTCGAGAAAGATAGTTCAGGAAAAATCTTATCCGACTCGAACCTTGAATTAGACTATGACCAAGACCAAAACTCTTTTGTGAGGAAAGAAGGTGTGACCAGTTTAGAAAAATACACTCAAAACTCCTGCCAAATCTGAAACTAAGTTTGAGACCCTTCGAATTAATATGTGGATCAAGGTTATAGAATTCGAGGAATTCTGGTATGAAATTCAGAATTCCGATCAAGAAGTTTTGGGGATACTGATTCAAGATTTATTCAAAAGAAAATCAAACTGAAAAGTTGCTTAGAAACCCTGTTCTCTTAAAGGATTGTCTTACGCTAGAATACTTCAAACTTTTTTGAGTGAACTTTTTTCCATCTAGTGTTGTTAGTTCTTTCCTCCAACTTAGATTCAAGAGAATGGTTAAGGCTTCAAAGCAGTGTGGTCACCCAAGTGGTGCAGAGTCAAGCATACTGGAGCTGAAAAAACAATGTGCATATGAATTCTTTCACAAGAGTAGATTCCCATGACAAGGGACAAAAGACCACGAGTGCTGCTATGTATTTAAGATGTCAACTCTACTAGACCATCATTGCATGCCAACCTTGTGAGTAGGATGCATCACTATGGGAATGAAGATTTAAGGTAGACGTGGGTAAGCTGATTTGACCACGTACACAAGGTTGCAAGGTGGATCATGATGGCGGCACATGTTTATGACCCCAGGCATACTTTGTGATAGAACTTATACAATGTCCATGCTGTAAAAAGATTTTACATATACTCATACATTGAAGTACATAGTTTAGCGTTCAGAAGCTTATGATAATTTCCACTTGCGAAATGAAAGAGGAAGACATAGATGCACAAGAAATGTTTTGGCAAATGTTTAATGAGGTAGTGAAGCAAAAGAGGTTGCCTAAACCAAACTTTGTTGGGTCAAGAAAATTGGAGGGTTATGAGGTCTATTTACAGTGGCAAGTTAGATAAGAGAATGGAGGGTAAAGAAAGATCATGCTTGTTTCATTGAGAACAAAGTCTTCACATACATACATAGTAATACGTGGTCAAGAATTACCAAAACGAGCATAAGCTTTTGTGTAGGCAATGGAGGTGTGCAAAAAGCGAAGAGGATGCCTTAGCTAAATATAGATACATAAGAGCATGGTGGGGTAATGCAAAGTGGAAGACATACATATTCTTGCTATGGATTATTGGATGTGCTAGTGGAATGTACGGTACCCTCATTGCGGAAAACTTCTTCTTGGGGTGAGAGAATCAATGTTGGTTTGTGGTAGTTATGTATCTATTTAATTTTTTTTCATGTTTGCCTTGTTTTATAGGTTGTGGATGACAAAAAAACCAAGCACATTCCACGGACGAACTTGACAGAGTGCAAGCACGCAAGTTGGCTCGTGGTGGCAAGGGCTTCAAGGGGACCATCTCTATTTACGACGTAGCAATATGATAGACCTAGCCAATGTACTAATTCAAAGTGCAAAAAGGCATGCATTTGAATAAGGGAAGCACTTAGGATCTGGTCCAAGCATCATAAAGTTATTAGAGGTGTGCTAAAATAGAAGTGGATTATCACTGAGCCCAAGCACTACAAGTAGCTTCGTGGGAGAAACAGCTAGAGGAACTCCTATGTTCCACATTCCCAATGTCATGGGGGCGACAATAAGACAATGCACCATAAATGATGTCCATAAAACATAATAAATGAGGATGGAAATAGCTCCCATAGGCTATGTTCCACATTCCCAATGTCATGGGCAACAATAAGAAATGCACCGTAAAACATAATAAATGAGGATGGAAATAGCTCCCATAGGCCAGAATATGTTACAGAAAATCAACCTCGAAAGGAAAAAGGAAAAAAACTTGACTTTCCCCCAAAACAACAAACAAACATAGGTGTACAAAGAGAGGAGGAGGAAGGAATGTGAAGAGTGTGGGAATTAGAAATTCATGATACAATGTGCACAATTCAATGTACAAAATAAACAACAGTCACTTGTCAAGCATGGCTAGGTGGCCAAGGAAATGTAGAAAACAAATAAGGCAATCAGGAAAAGGGGTCCCAACACTGAGCTTTTACGGAATGTGCGAGTGGACCTATCGATAATGTAGATAGTTTATGTGGTTCTGCAATACAAGCATGGACCACACATGGTCCACATGCTCAACAATCACAAATGCACCTATGCGACCTCCAAGTGTTTGGCCAATTCAGAAAGGCACAAATCTTACAAGCGATAAGGTGCAAGCTCTTGAAGGAGACGGATTTATTCTACAAAAGGAGAGTTTACAAGAAGAGAACACAACAAGAAGCACAACCCCAAGATACAAACAGGAGTATCGCAGATAGCAGCCACAAGGATTGTGAGACCCCACTGCCCCCTCCGCGCACTGGATTCCCGGTTGCTAGCAGCAGCGGAAGTAGCTTCCTCTTGCGCGGGGTAGGGTTTCCCACTCGGGGCCTCGCCTTGAATATCCGAACACGAGACTAATCTGGTGGTTATTCCGAAACCGAAACCGAGAAAATTTCCCTTGCCCGAAAAACTGGGACGATTTCACCTTTTTTATTTTCTTAATGAATTTTCTAATGAGGTCAAGAGACTAAACTATCTTTCACCTGATTAAACCAGATAGAAGGAAAACTATCACTGACTTAGTTTGAAGAAATCAACGCTTTTTCCTAATCAAAATCAGGCATAGCCGTTGATCTAATCATATGAGGAAATTAATGCTTTTTTTCTAACCGAAATCAGGCACAACCGTTGATCTACTCATTTGAGAAATTCTTCAGGTTTTATTTAACTACTCGAACTCTAAGCATATTCCTATTATTTCAATTTAATTATTAAAACTCCAGTGATTCCAGCCTATCCGGCCCATGGGACTGGAATCGGTAGAACCAGACAATTACTCACCCACCCGTAAATTGAATGCCTTTCTTAACTTTTGCTTTCGAATATAGATACACACACACTCTTCTTTAAAACTTTAATATATAAAATAATCCATTGACAAACAGTTATTGGTTACAGATGTCATAACTCAAAAATTCCATCCAGTCCCTTGTTTCTCAAAAAACAGTATCACTCTGGACTCTCCGTTGAGACCACTGGTCAGCAACAACAAGATCCAACAGATTACAATAATCATTTTGTCCATCATACATATCTTCCACGACATACGCATGGGTGTCCTAGGCACCGCGAGCCCGTGCATAGCCTGGTAAGAACCCTCCAGGATCCTACTTAGGTGTCTTGGCACTTCACTCAGGACCGCTTCATCGGTCCTTGCCCATCGTACCGAAAGCACACCATGTTTCAACCATACCGAGGCTGGTTAAGACCTGGGCAGGCTTTGCCACATGAGATGTCCTTTGAACACTCCCCACCAGCTGTTGCAACCGAACTTCCCTTAGAAAAACATATACCAAATGCTCCCTCCAGCATTCTGACGTAAGACAGTCCTTTAAGAAAACAAGGTTTCTATCCAAGTTTCCAATTTGATTTTCTTTTGAATACAAGGAGTATTTCAGTATCCCCAAAACTTCTTGAATGGAATTCTGAATTTCATACTAGAATTCCTCGAATTCTGTAACCTTGATCCACAGATCAATTTAAAGGGTCTCAAACTTAGTCTTAGATTTAGCAGGAGTTTTGAGTGTATTTTTCTAAACTGATCACATCTTCTTTCCTCGAAACTGACGAAAGAGTTTGGTCTTGGTCAGTCTCTGATTCACGATTCGAGTCGGACAAGATTTTTCCTGAACTATCTTTCTCGAAAAGGTTTGATAATTCAGTTACTATTTTACTACATTTCTTTCTTTGAATATTCACTTAATTGATTTCTAAATTAGTTATGAATTCAACAAGAATAAATTAATCATTTATTTGAATATTTCGATCTCGATAGATTTCTTGAATTTTTTTTCCAATCCGTGTGAATATAAAATGATAAAAATTTCTCTCTTAGAGTATTTAATTATTTATTTATCAAATACTCATAGAATTTAAACATAGAATTTAAGAGAATTCTAACTTTGATATAAAAATTCTTTATGCATCTATTTATGCATAAAAATCAACTTCAATGGGAATAACACTTTTGTTAAAAAATCCTTTTATGCATCTATTTATGCAAAAAAAAATTAATTTTAATAAGAATAACACTTTTAAAATAAAAAGAATTTCTTTATGCATCTATTTATGCATAAAAATCCATTTTTATAAGAATAACACTTTTATAATTAAAAAAATTCCTTTATGCATCTTTCTATACGCGTAAAAATTCAATTTTAAGATTAACACTTTTAAAATAAAACAATTTCCATTATGCATCTTTCTGTGCATAAAAATCAATTTTAATGAGAATAACACTTTTATAATAAAACAATTTCCATTATGCATCTTTCTATGCATAAAAATCAATTTTAATGAGAATAATACTTTTATAATAAAAATAATTTTCATTATGCATCTTTCTATGCATAAAAATAATTTTAATGAGAATAACACTTTTATAATTAAAAACAATTTCCATTATACATCTTTCTATGCATAAAAATCAAATTTAATGAGAATAACACTTTTATAATAAAAAATTTTCCATTATGCATCTTTCTATGCATAAAAATCAATTTTAATGAGAATAACACTTTTATAATAAAGAAATTTTAATTTTAATGAGAATAACACTTTTATAATTAAGAAAAATTTCCATTATGCATCTTTCTATGCATAAAAATTAATTTTAATGAGAATAACACTTTTATAATAAAAAACAATTTCCATTATGCATCTTTCTATGCATAAAAATCAATTTTAATGAAAATAACACTTTTATAATTAAAAAAAATTCCTTATGCATCTTTCTATGCATAAAAATTAATTTTAATGAGAATAACACTTTTATAATTAAAAAAATTTCTTATGCATCTTTCTATGAATAGAAATCAATTTTAATGAGAATAATACTTTTATAATAAAAAATTTTCCATTATACATCTTTCTAAGCATAGAAATCAATTTTAATAATTAATATCTGATATCCATGCATATTCATAGGTGAATATGTACATGGAGTGATTAGAATATTTCTTTTAGATGCAAAAATGGTGGAAATTACTCTTTTGGAATAACATAAAAACAAACTTTCTTTTCCACAAAATTTTGGAAAATTTTGCCATAACCTCTTTTGTATGACTAACAATTTCTCATTTTTATCATTCTTTATTTAACTTAAATTAACCCAAATTAGATTTATAGAACTCTAATCTATATAATTTTCTAAAATCAAGAGATTAAATAATAAAAAGAGTTTAATTAATCCCTTAGTTAAACTTTCTAGGATTAAGAAAGGCTGGAATGTAAAGAAGAGAAGGGGGTGGCTTTTTCCTCAAAGGCATAGCATTCGAATTTAATTCAATCAACTGTAAAACATAAAAATTAAGAAAACCATAGATTTAAAATTTGAAAACAAGTAAGAAAATTAGCTTACATGAAGCTTGTAAGCTCTCCTTTAGCTTGAGGGATTGAGGGTTCTACTCTTGTTTGAAGCAAGAGTGGCCACCAATTCACTTTGGAGAGGATTAGGCCAAAAATAATTGAATTATTAAAAAATTCAATGTAGATGGCTCTAGGCAGGAGTAGAGTAAGAGTGCATAAACACCATTAAGCTTTTACAAAGGCGAGGCTTCTATTTATAGGAAGTTCCAGATCAGTTTGGTTAATTTTTAGGTCAGTTCAGCTTACTTTTTGGATCTAGTTTTGAAATAGGAGAGAGGAGAGATAAAATATCTCATTTTATTGATTTAAAATTGGGGGTAATGATGAGAAAAAAGGCGCCTACTTCATGAGGGGAGATCCCCACTCTGAGTTGTCAAAATTCAGTTTTTTAATTGTTTTCTTTGATCCTAAGTCCACTCTTCATCTTATGTGAGCATTTACTCATTTTTGGGGGTTTTTCTTTTATTCTTCAATTTATCTCCTCCCTACATTATTCGTCGATAAGAACCTTAATCCAAAATTTTTAGAAAATTTGGACCCTTAGGCTAAGGTCTTTTGATTTTAATAAGAAGGGATATTTTTCCATCCAAAGATATCTAAAAACTGAATTACCTCTCTCTAGAACATTTTCTCCCTCTAGGCCAAAACAGGCAGAGACAAGATCTTTTATTATTCTGAGAAGGGGATTGATTACAGGGGAAGAAACTGGACATCTTGAGGGCTGGGAAGGAATCTTACATCCTCTCCCACTTGAAAAATGCAAGATGTCTTCATCTCGCAAACTGGGGGTAATCTCGTATCAGTTCGGCTTCTTTCTCCCTGGTGGCGTCTTCAAAAGGATAGAACTTCTATTTGACTAATAATTCTCTCAGAATTCTATTCTTGAGAACCTTCTCTCAAACATCAAGGATTTCTTCAGGTTGGATTTCCATCCGCCCTTGGGTTAAAGAAGTTAAGAGTTCATCATTAAGCACATGATTCGGGCTCGGTACATACTTCTTAAGTAGGTTGACATGAAATATATTATGTACTTTGAGATAAGGAGGCAGAAGAAGTTCATAGGCTAAGTCACCTACTTTCTTTGTAATTAGATATGGCCCACAGTATCTGGGGGATAACTTCTTGTACTTCCCAAGAGATAGAGAACTTCTTTTGGGGCGTACTCAAATGAAGACCATATCTGCTTCTTTGAATTTTTTGTCTGACCTCTTCTTATCTGCATACTGCTTCTGTCTATCCTGGGCAGCTTTTATATCCTTGTGGATTGACTACATCTGCTGCTCCATGTTGTCAAGCATCTGTCTGGACATCTCGACCCTAATCAATGGGTCGGACCAAGTTAATGGTGTTAAGCAGTCTTGTCCATACAGAGCTTTGAAAGGGCTCATCCCGATACTTCGATGATGAGAAGCATTGTAGGCGAATTCGACTAGGTGCAGATAGCTTAGCCACTTCTTGGGTTCCCTGCCATAGCATGACCGAAGTATATTTTCGATTACTTGGTTCATCCTTTCTATTTGACCATTGGTCTCGGGGTGGTAAGCTGTGCTGAGATCCAAGAAAGTTCCTACTGCTTCAAAGAATGCAGTCCAAAATCTTGACGTGAATTTGGGATCTCGATCACTTACTATTTTCCTGGGTAGGCCATGTAATCTGAAGATTTTCTTGAGGAACACTCTTGCCACATCCAGTGCAGTAGTGTAGGTTTCTT
The DNA here is from genome assembly GCF_041138505.1 of Cibotium barometz. NCBI lineage: Eukaryota > Viridiplantae > Streptophyta > Polypodiopsida > Cyatheales > Cibotiaceae > Cibotium > Cibotium barometz. Next base: position 11,304,922 of record NC_141088.1, on the reverse strand, counting down.
TTACTGGAATCAGATGGGCAACTTTGGTTAGTCTATCAACTACCACGAAGATGGAGTTGTAACCTGATTGAAGGTAGTCCAGTAATAAAATCCATACTAATACATTCCCACTTCATCTGGGGGATGTCTAATGGATGTAACTTCCCAGGCATTTTTACTCTCTCGGCTTTCACTTTCTAACATAACAGGCATTGACGTACATGATTAAGTACATCCTTTTTTAGTCCAGGCCAAAAGAAGCTTTTCTTTACAGACATGTAGGTCTTGATGAAACCTGGATGTCCTGCTACTATAAGGCTGTCATGGGCTTCATTCAGAATTCGACCCTTAGTCCCCAAATCATTTGGGAATGCATAGACTGCTATTATAATACATAATTCCTTCATCCAGGCTGTACCCTTGAACTCGGTTCAACTCCTGAGGAGTTTTGCTTTCCTACACAAGTAGGGTAGCAATAGGGCCAAAGAATCTATCCTGCATGATCTTCTCTCTTGCTTCATTAATCAATGGATTTGATACCACTGTGATTGCAAGCAAGGAGGCTTTTCTGCTGAGGGCATCTGCTACCACATTTTCTTCTCCTGGGCGGTACTTGATTTCAAAATCAAATTCCTGCAGGGTCTGAATCCATCTTCTTTAGTGCATGTTGAGATCCTTCTGCGTGAAGATCCACTTTAAGCTCTGATGATCTGTCATCAAAGTGAATCTTTGGTAATGTCTCCACAACTTCAGGGCATAGACGACTGAAAGTAGCTCCAGATCGTGGTGGATAGTATAATTTCTCTCATGCGTTCTGAGTTTTCGGGATTCATAGGCCACTGTATGACCTTCCTGCATGAGTGCACCTCCCAGGGCAAAACCACTGGCATCAGTTTACTACCTCAAAGGGTAGAGAGAAATTTGGCAACTTCAGAACGGGATTGGTTATACCAAGGCGGTCTTCAGCTTATCAAAAGCACTTTGACACCTGGCAGACCATTGAAACGGGGTATTCTTCTTGAGAAGATTAATCAGGGGGGAAGCTATGAGAGCATACTTAGGTATAAAAATTCTGTACCAACCAATTAATCCCAAGAATCCCCTGACTTCTTTCACTGTCTTTGGTTCAGGCCAATCTATGACTGCTTGGACTTTTGCGAAATCTGGAGAAATTCCGTCTTCGGATACCAGAAAGCCCAAGTATTCAACATGGTCATCAGAGAAAGTGCATTTGCTCTTTTTTCAAAGAGTTGGTGCTTCCTTAGAATCTCAAGAACTTTACGGACGTGAGCTTCATGGTTAGCTGCATTCTTTGAGTAAATCAGAATATCATCAAAGAAAACAAGAACAAAACCATCCAAGTATTCTCTGAGAATGTCCTGCATTAGGCAATTGAATGTAGCTGGGGCATTTTTCAATCCAAACGGCATGACAGTAAATTCATAGTGCCCATAAGTAGCGAGTATTGATGGCTGTCTTCGGGATATCTTGATCATTAATCCTGATCTGGTAATACCTTGATTTGAGATCTATCTCTGTGAAGATCTAGGCTCCATTTAGCCTGTCCAGAAGCTCATCAATTTTGGGGATAGGATACTTATTCTTAATTGCTGAGACCTCTGTAATCCACACAGAGTCTTAACGTTCCATCCTTCTTTTTTTGAAAGAGAACTGGCGCTCCCCAAGGTGAAACACTGGGTCTTATAAACCCTTGTTCTAACAGCTGCCTAAGCTATTCCTTGAGTTCAATGGCCTCAGGGACTGGCATTTTGTACGTCCGCTGGGCTACTGGTTGAGCTCCGAGGGTCAATTCTATCTCATGATCTACTTCCTGAATTGGAGGCATCTCAGTTAGCTCTACTGGGAATAAATCATTATACTCAACCATTCTGGTTCTTTAGCTTTTAACTTTGTGTCTACCGGATTCATTTTGACAACATAAATGAGCTGCTTCTTTCTAAGTCCTTTCAGTAACCTAGAAGCTTTTACTAATTGCAGATCTGGGGATCCGAAAATTCCAGTTCCTTGAACTTTGTTCCTGTGAAGGTCACAAAAGGAAATGGTTCCATTTGTGACAGTGAATGTCAACTTGATTTTTGTGGAGCCAATCCATTCCAAGGATTCTGTCAAAAACTCCCAAAGGTAAGACTCTGAACTGGCAGTCAGTTACATTCCCATCTAGATTAAATTGAATACAATCTATCTCATGGTGAGTGAAAAGAATCTTCCCACTGGCCAATTCAACTTGCATAGGTTTCCCTGATTTCTGTTCTAAGACTAGCTTACGCAAGCATCCTGGGGAAATAAATGAATGAGTACTGCCTGAATCAATCAAAAGCTTGAATGGCTTACCCTTATACTCAGCTGGAGGATGGATGATAGAGAATTGACGATTTGGCCCTTGGTTTTCAATCGCGGCATAAATCAGACCTCTTTCCTCTTCCACTACTTCTGCTATCGCAACTGCTCTGGCTGCTGCAGATTGGGGTGGAACTCTTTCTCTTTGGTTACCCCAGTTTTGGGAGGGAGTTCTAAGACTACTCTCAACAAAGGTAGATGGCTAAGCTGGAGTCCTCTTGGGATTGTCGTGATTTTGGCGAGGCGGTGACTGATACAAAGAGGCTGATCCTTTGCCATTCTGACAGCTTCTGCCATTGAGACTGGTTTGGCATTTTTTACTAAAGTGTCCAATGGCTCGTTCATCCCTCGAATGAATCAGCTGCTCTTCATCCAAAAGTGGAGAATACTTGAGGAGAAGGGAAATTGCCTGATGGTATTCTTCAATCGTCCAGAATCGTCCGGCTATCGTGCTTCAGTTCCAAGAACTATTTCATTTTGGTCTCCAGGAAGCCTGGAGAACAGAACCTCTTCCTAAGGTAAGCTTTAAGATTTGATGAGGTCTGGGTATTTCAGTCGAGACGGTTTGTCTTGCAATGGTTCCTCCATGTGACCCTTGCCGTTTCCACAACTTTCAATCTGGCAAGAGCCATTTTTCTCTTCTCGTTATAACCGGTTACATCAAAATACTCTTCCATTGCCTCGATCCATTTTTTCACTACTTCTTCTAACTGTTCTCCTTCACCCTTGAAGGGACCAAGTTCGGATCGGTGCAGGGCTTTATGAACGTCCGGATCTAACTCTTTATCATTGGTAAGAGGATCCGGCTGCCTAGGCCACGCACCTCATGATTCTGACAAAATGATAATTTTTATCAAAATCAACAGATTTATGACTATTTTATTTTTGAGATTTATTTCTTAAACAAATAAATATTCCATCATAATTCTTGAAAATAAGATTCACTCTGATAATTTTATTAACCAATATTCACAACCACGAAAACAATTTGGAATCTTTTGCAAAACATCATTTATTATCAAAAGTTTTTGATATATACATAGAGCGTCTCGGCTCCAAAAGTCACCACCTCAATTGCGTACGCATAAAAAGGCGATACTGCGATGGAACATGCTATGTTATACACGATTCATCAAAGTTAATGGTGTTGTAACTCTTCTCCTAGGAATAAAGCGGCTAAGAAGTCTAAGAATATGACAAGAAATACTAAGATTTTGGGGTAAGTGATTATAGAGTTAGACATAATGAATAACATAATGAATAACTCCTAGCCTTATCAAGATCATGGTTAGCGAGATATTCTGTCTGAGTCTCTATCATTGGTTGGTATTGACATTAATACTTCGCCCTCTAGAGAACCACATATGCTTACATTGCTGTACTCGATCAAGGAAGTATAGATCCTCAAAGTGACGAGTGAGTCTCACTCTACTTTCTCGGGTTGTAGCGGAGTTGATGAGATTTTCGAAGGCAAAGGTGATCATATCTTGACTCTGGGAGAGTCTAGGAATGCTAGACAAATTTGGGGTATCCATCTAAAAATCAAGTTCAATTTATGAGTTTTTAGTTTATGAAGTTCATTTCAAACATAATCTTAATAAGTGAAAACATTATTTCCCAGATTTACTTTAAAATTTTAGGCAATTTCTGCTCTGCTGTTTCATAAGTTTACAACCTGGCTCTGATACCAGCTGCTGTGAGACCCCATTGCCCCCTCCGCGCACCGGATTCCCAGTTGCTAGTAGCGGTGGAAGAAGCTTCCTCTTGTGCGGGGCACGGTTTCCCACTTGGAGCCTCGTCTCGAATGTTCGGACACGAGACTAATCTGGTGGTCATTCTGAAACCAAAACCGGGAAAATTTTCCTTGCCCGGAAAACGGGGACGATTCCACCTTTTTTATTTTCTTAACGAATTTTCTAACGGGGTCAAGAGACTAAACTATCCTTTACCTGATTAAACCAGATAGAAGGAAAACTATCACTGACTTAGTTTGAAGAAATCAGCACTTTTTCCTAACCGAAATCAAGCACAATCATTGATCTAATCATCTGAGAAAATTAACACGTTTTTCCTAACCGAAATCAGGCACAGCCGTTGATCTACTTATTTGAAAAATTCTTCAAGGTTTTATTTAACTACTCAAATTCTAAGCGTATTCCTATTATTTCAATTTAATTATTAAAACTCCATTGATTCTATCCGGCCCATGGATTAACCACTCGAATCGATAGAACCAGACAATTACTCACCCACCCGTAATTGAATGCCTTTCGTAACTTTTGCTTTCGAATACACATATGCACACACTCCTCTTTAAAACTTTAACATATAAAATAATCCATTGACAAACAGTTATTGGTTACGGATGTCATAACTCAAAAATTCCATCCTGTCCCTTGTTTCTCAAAAAACAGTATCACTCTGGACTCTTCGTTGTTGAGACCACTGGTCAGCAATGAGATCCAGCAACAGATTACAAAATCATTTTGTCCATCATACATATCTTCCATGACATATGCATGGGTGTCCTAGGCACTGCGAGCCCGTGCATCGCTTGGTCAGAACCCTCCAGGATCCTCCTTAGGTGTCCTGGCACTTCACTCAGGGACCTCTTCGTTGGCCCTTGCCCATCGTACCGAAAGCACACCATTTTTCAACCATACCAAGGCTGGTCAAGCCCTGGGCAGCAGGCTTTGCCGCGTGAGCTGTCCTTTGAACACTCCCCGCCAGCCTGCTGTTGCAACCGAACTTCTCTTAGAAAAACATATACCAAATGCTCCCTCCAGCATTCTAGTGTAAGACAGTCCTTTAAGAAAACAGGGTTTCTATGCAAGTTTTTAATTTGATTTTCTTTTGAATATAAGGAGTATTTCGGTATCCCCAAAACTTCTTGAACGGAATTCTGAATTTCATACCAGAATTCCTCGAATTCTGTAACCTTGATCCATAGATCAATTCGAAGGGTCTCAAACTTAGTCTCAGATTTGGCTTGAGTATATTTTTCTAAACTGGTCACATCTTCTTTCCTCGAAACTGACGAAAGAGTTTGGTCTTAGTCATAGTAGTCTGATTCACGGTTCGAGTCGGACAAGATTTTTCTTGAACTATCTTTCTCGAAAAGGTTTGATAATTCAATTACTATATTATTGAATTTCTTTCTTTGAGTATTCACTTAACTGATTTCTAAATTAGTTATGAATTCCAATGAGGAATAAATTAATCATTTATCTGAATATTTTGATCTCGATAGATTTCTTGAATTTTTCTTTTTACAATCCGTGTGAATATAAAACGATAAAAATTTCTCTCTTAGAGTATTTAATTATTCATTTATATACTCATAGAATTTAAGAGAATTCTAACTGTGATATAAAAATTCTTTATACATCTATTTATGCATAAGAATCAACTTCAATGGGAAAAACACTTTTATTTAAAAAATCCTTTTATGCAAAAAATCAATTTTAATAGGAATAACACTTTTAAAATAAAAAGAATTTCTTTATGCATCTCTTTATGCATAAAAATCCATTTTTATAAGAATAACGCTTTTATAATAAAAACAAATTCCTTTATTAATCTTTCTATGCATAAAAATTTAATTTTAATAAGAATAACACTTTTGTAATTAAAAAAATATCCTTTAGGCATCTTTCTATGCATAAAAATCAAATTTAATGAGAATAACACTTTTATTTAAAAAAATCCATTATGCATCTTTCTATACATAAAAATCAATTTTAATGAGAATAACACTTTTATAATTAAAAAAATATTCCATTATGCATCTTTCTATGCATAAAAATCAATTTTAATGAGAATAACACTTTTATAATAAAAAATTTCCATTATGCATCTTTCTATGCATAAAAATCAATTTTAATGAGAATAAGACTTTTATAATTAAAAAAATTCCATTATGCATCTTTCTATGCATAAAAATCAATTTTAATGAGAATAACACTTTTATAATAAAAAAATTTCCATAATGCATCTTTCTATGCATAAAAATCAATTTTAATGAGAATAACACTTTTATAATAAAAAAATTTCTATTATGCATCTTTCTATGCAGAAAAAACAATTTTAATGAGAATAACACTTTTATAATTAAAAAAAATTCCATTATGCATCTTTCTATGCATAAAAATCAATTTTAATGAGAAAAACACTTTTATAATTAAAAAAATTCTATTATGCATCTTTCTATTTATAAAAATCAAATTTAATGAGTAACACTTTTATAATTAAAAAAATTCCATTATGCATCTTTCTATGCATTAAAATCAATTTTGATGAGAATAACACTTTTATAATAAAAAAATTTTCTCTATGCATAAAAATCAATTTTAATGAGGATAACACTTTTATAATTTAAAAAAATTCCATTATGCATCTTTCTATGCATAAAAATCAAATTTAATGAGAATAACACTTTTATAATAATAAAAAAATTCCATTATGCATCTTTCTATGCATAAAAATCAATTTTAATGAGAATAACACTTTTAAAATTAAACAAATTTCCATTATGCATCTTTCTATGCATAGAAATCAATTTTAATGAGAATAACACTTTTATAAATAAAAATATTTCCATTATGCATCTTGAAATCAATTTTAATAATTAATATCAGTGATATCCATGCATATTCATAGGTGAATATGTACATGGAGTAATTAGAACATTTCTTTTAGATGCAAAAATGGTGGGAATTACTCTTTTGGAATAACATAAAAATAAACTTCTTTTCCACAAAATTCTGAAAAATTTTGCCATAACCTCCTTTGTATGGCTGACCATTTCTCATTTTTATCATTCTTTATTTAACTTAAATTAACCCAAATTAGATTTATAGAACTCTAATCTACATAATTTTCTAAAATCAATAGAGTAAACAATAAAAAAGAGTTTAATTAATCCCTTAGTTAAACTTTCTAAGATTAAGAAAGGCTAGAATGTAAAGAAGAGAAGGGGGTGGCTTTTTCCTCAAAGGCATAGCATTCGAATTTAATTCAATCAATTGTAAAACATAAAAATCAAGAAAACCATAGATTTAAAATTTGAAAACAAGTAAGAAAATCAGCTTACATGAAGCTTGTAAGCTCTCCTTTGGCTTGAGGGATTGAGAGTTCTACTCTTGTTTGAGGCAAGAGTGGCCACCAATTCACTTTGGAGAGGATTAGGCCAAAAATAATTGAATTATTAAAAAATTCAATAGAGATGACTCTGGGCAAGAGTAGAGTAACAGTGCATAAACACCATTAAGCTTTTACAAAGGGGGAGGCTTCTATTTATAGGAAAAAGTGAGCCTCTAACTAAGCAAACTGATTCTAGAATTTTCCAGATCAATTTGGTCAATTTTTGACCATTTTTGGTTCAGTTCAGCTTACTTTTTGGATCTAGTTTTGAAATAGGAGAGAGGAGAGATGAAATATCTCATTTTATTGATTTAAAATTGGGGGTAATGATGAGAAAAAAGGTGCCTACTTCATGAGGGGAGATCCCCACTCTGAGGTGTCAAAATTCAATTTTTTTAATTGTTTTCTTTGGTCCTTAGTCCACTCTTCATCTTATGTGAGCATTTACTCATTTTTGGGGGTTTTTCTTTTATTCTTCAATTTATCTCCTCCCTGCATTTGGATTAATCTTATTGGTCCATAAGAACCTTAATCCAAAATTTTCAGAAGATGTGGACCCTTAGTCTTAGGTCTTTTGTCTTTTGTACACATTATAATTTAATTCTAATGCACATTAGGAATTTCTTTTTAAACTTCTATTTTAGGAAAATTTATTTTAATAAGAAGGGATATTTTTTCATCCAAAGATATCTAAAAACTGAATTACCTCTCTCTAGAACATTTTCGCCAAAACAGGCAAAAACAAGATCTTTTATTATTCTGAAAAGGGGATTGATTACAGGGGAAGAAACTGGACATCTTGAGGGGCTGGGGAGGAATCTTACAAGGATAAGAAATTCTCTCACTTTGTCAGCTTTGGTCATTGTAAGAAGGATCGTGAAGAAAATGGAGCATGAGGTGTTTGTAGTAGAGACTGATTCTTCAAGGATGCAAGGTGAGAGTCATGATGTCACAATTGCAAAGCTATCATGCTATACATGTCCAGATTTTTAGATGAGAGCATGTGATGGACATCCGTTTGTTGTATGTAAGCATATGTATTTTGTCTATTTGCATATACTTGGTCTTAATGTAAACAATAACATGTTTATACACCAGCCATATCTCAAAAAGGAAGACCTAGCACATGTATTTTGTCTATCTGCATGTACTTGGTCTCGATGTAAACAATAACATGTTTATACACCAGCCACATCTCAAAAAGGATGACCTAGCACATGAATTTTGTCTATCTACATGTATTTGGTCTTGATGTAAGCACATGTATTTTGTCTATCTACATGTACTTGGTTTTGATGTAAACAATAACATGTTTATACACCAACCACATCTCAAAAAGGAAGACCTAGCTAGGATTTTAAGTACAAAAAGTTCTATGCCAATGTAAGCATGAAGTGCCGCGCGGGGGGGGGGGGGGGGGGGGGGGGGGGGGGGGACCGAAAAGTGAGCACAATTGAGTGAGAAGATTTCCTTTTTTTAATAGTTTGGGTCTGTTAGCATGATTGAGCAAGCATTTTGAGCTTTGTGATTGATTACACTCTTTCATGAAGTGCCTAGAAGAGACAATGCCAATAGAAGTATTAAGAAACATTCCAAAGTTAATTGTGAATTCAACAAATTAATTCACAAACCATGCACCACTTTTTGCTCATCAATGTGAAAAATGTATGGCATAACATAAAATTAAATGAAGTTATAAAATGTAAAAGGAGCTTCTTAGTCATAATAAACAAAGACAAAAAACCTAGATTGATCATAATAAATTTCTACAATAGTGAAACTGAGATAATGTCCATAATGTTCAAAGCTCTAAGTGTAAGAGGAGCTTCTAAATCTAAAATAAACAAACACAAGAATCAAAACATGGAATGATGTTCCAAACAAGAAGGCATCAATGGTATTCTAGGTTGTTTGGCTTTGTTCTAAATCTCCAAAAGAAATATGTATGTTAGTTAGAAGAAATTATATTTCAATGCACATTAGTGGGAATAACTTTACTTAAGCTTAGAAATACTTATGACCTTGCAGAGTAGGGTTCTAGTAGGTGCTCGTAAATGTGCTCATCCTTCTCTCACGTATCACATTGCAATTCATATATGCTACTACAAGACCAAGTGTCCCAATTCTAGAGAACAAATCCACAACAGAATCCCCAGGCTTGCTGAACAATGAAACAATATACTTGTAGAACTTATGGCCTCTCTGGAAACCACCTTTCCAAGAAGAGCCCTTTCTTTTAAACCAAATCTTTAGGAGGAACTCTGGTGATTCAATAAATTATCATTCAAAATCAAACTACATGATAAACATAAAGATAATGATAACTAAGTACATACATGTTGAAACAAATTCAAAATTAAATAAATTCTTGACAAAAAACAAAGATAATTGAAACTAAATACATACATATCATGAATGAGTTCATGCTCCACATCAAGTTCCTCTCAAGGTTCAAGTCTTTAACTTGATCACTATGAATTGAGAATACATTTTTTAATGAAGAAGAGCGTACAATGGAAGATAAGATAAGGCATGTCACCTATGTTACACATTTATGAAGAAGAGCATACAAATGCAGATAAGATAAGGCATGTCACCTATGTTACACATTTAATAAGATAATGAAAATAAAGTATTATATGAAATTAGCTTCTATGTAGACTTCTATGCAGAAAGGTTACCTTTTTTGCCATTAGTCCCTTTTTTCTTCCGACCAGTGGTGTACACTTCACAACCTAGCAATGCACCACTACAAAACCTTGAATTGAGGCACAATGCTCCACCTTTGTAGCCTCTTTCATTGATTATAGGCATGCAAAGAAGCCAGCATCAGAGAGACAAAAGTTGGTAAATTTAAAGGCTGAGGTTCTTAGATTATCATCAACCCTATTCCAAGATGGAATCTTATTTATGGAACAACCCTCTACAACAATGTCAGTTGGAAAATCGCTAAATATTAGCTCAACACAATGATCCACCATCTTCCCTTTCACCTTGCCTTTAGTACAAATTATATTCAATGCTTCCATAATTTCACTCATGATGGTGGAGGGTTGCTTCCAATTTTGAACATCCAAAGCAAGATCTATATTAAAGGCAAATATAATTCCTATCACAATTTTAAATGTTAGCATGGCTAGGTCAAGTAGGGATCTTCATTGTGATATATGTATGGAGAGTCAACTCACCTTTTGGTTCCAAAATGTCTATTGGTGGATCTCCAATGTTCTCAATTTCCTCTCCACCACCAATGATACTACTGCCTCTTGCTTGCCTACAAGGTTTGTTCTAAAAGTTTTCCTAGGTTCATAGGTGGCATGAGTAATGTGGATGTCGATGTAGTAGACTAGGCATGGGATGTAATGGGAGTATTCTAAACATACGATACACATGCAAAACACATGTTACATCATGTAATTATATTAAGACACATGAAAGACAAACGATTCTCACTTACCTCATCCGTAATCTCATGTTGTGCTCGTAGAAGTAATGCAGACTTATGTTGTTGTTGATATAGATCCATCTCTTCATTTGGTGCTATATTTTTTTCCATGTCCAACCACCATGGACAATGATCTCTCTCAGTACTAGAAATAGCCTATGTATAGGTGTAACAAGAATAAGAGAAAGTTACAATTGACTATGGTATTACAGAAACTCAAAGGATACACACTTAATCTTCCCAATTGCAAGTCTTCATACATATATGTTGGTGTATCATTACAAGCCCATATAGTTGCTAGCGGAGGTATGCTCTCAAGTGAACCCACACTCACAAGCCACCTGCTTACTACATAAGCTGATTTTAATAGGTGTCAGTAATGATTAATTTAAGAGGTTAAGAAGTATATAGGACATAGTTCACCTGTGAATAACACGTTGTGTAGCCTTACAAAAATTGGGTTGATTCTCGATGTCATTGTTGAATCTAATTCTTCCTTAATGAGTCTTGAAAGCCTTTTAAAGTACTTTCTTCAATTAGTCATGGCATACTATGTGTACACATTGTCATTAGGGAGCCTCACTCTATCTGCATTACATATGTCATGCAACAAAGGTACCCCCAATTCAAAAATTTGAAGCTAACCCCCAATTCAAAAATTTGAAGCTAATAAACAAACATGTGCAACCAATCTTGTATCTTCCTCTTGTCATTAGGTAAGTACTCCAAGGTTTGTATAAGAGATTGGGAATTGTCAAGCATCCCCACAAAAAAGGATTTGTCTTCATTTTTAATGCAGGCAACAATAATCATGTTCAATTTCTTCTCTATGGCAATGTGTTTGCTTGGCTCATGCCAAGGCAAAGAAAGGATAGCACGCCAATAACACTCACCATTGCGAGGATCTGCAAGCCTCACATACTTCCATGCTTTTCCTCTATACATCACCTCTACCTCTCCGATGACCATTTGTTTGGCCTCATCATCCATGCCCTTTGTCTTTTCATCCACTTTTTTTTCCATTTCATCCCTTGATAGAAAATATAATATGATAAAATAAGAACAATTAACGTAAGTTCATGTTTTCACTTTGCAAATGGAAGACATATATGCAAGTTACAAGTAGGAAATTACCGTAAAAACAAGGTGTGTGAGTATTTGAATTGGAATGTTGTACCAACCCTTTTGTCCTCTTGCATCAACTATCTTTCTAGACTCTGCTTCAATCCATTTCTTATCTTCTTCATCAAATTTAGAATAAGAGTAGTGTCTGATTCCCCAAGTTTCCTAATCTGAAAAAGATTATCTCCAAATGTGTTGGGAATATACCCAAACTCATTGATCCTATCACACAAGACAACATTTCAATCAATGACCCAAAATGCACATTGGTCAATCAGATGAGAGAATAAATAAGTTCAATCGGGAGAGAGAAATTTCTTACTTGTTCAATCGGGTGAGAGAGAAAAAGAGTTCCCCAACATCATTATTCTCAAATGAAACAAAATCATTTTGGTATTCTACAATAACAAGAGCACAATTATAAATAAGTAAAAGACAAGATTTGACCATCGACATAAACAATTATAATATAATACTCACCTCTTTTAATGCAATCCATGAATGATTTGTGGTGATTGTTTCCATCAACTATGTGGATCATTTTGCTCCTACGGTATGGACCCCACTCTGCATTTGTGTTCAAGAGTTGTTCAAACCTATCATTCATAGCCTTCCAAGACTCCCTCCTCTCATCTGTCAGGGGTGTCTCTTCCCTCTCTAAATCAAGGATGGAAAAAATAAAGGACCCCTTACTTTCCAAGTAACCACCCATCTTCATAAAAGACCTTGAAAGAGTTTTCTCTATTGATGGACTTAATTTTTTAATTGGTTTTGTCAGAGTGAGCCTACATAGAGGGATTTTTGGAGGTGGTGTCATTAAATTCACCCTAATTATCTCTAGGAAACCTTGAGGTATACTAGTTTTCAAGAGCTTACCAAATATCTCTTTCCTCTTACCCATAGTTTTTGGCACATGTCTCCTGTGCACTTTCTTGTTGAGCACTTGATTCTTCAACAGATTCCCCTCTTTCCTGATTTCCTCCTTCAATACCTTATGCACTCTCTTCTTCATCCCCCTCATCATTACCTCATTCACTCCCTCCTTCATGAGCTTCATCATCCCCTTCAATACTAACTCATTCCATCTCTCCTTCCCCATCCCCTTACCCTTCTTTCTCTTCTTCCCCTTCTCTCTTACCTCTATTCCCTTCCTCACCTTCTCTGGTACCTCCTTCTACCCCTTACCCTTCTTTGCTTCTCTTCAATGTCAGTTTCTCCAAGCTCAAAAAAACCCCAAGCAATAGTAGATGAACCTTCTGCTGCTTCACTTTGACACACCTGCACAATCTTTTTTCTCTTACTACAGTTAGGTCTTGGAATTTCAACCTCCATGTTTTCACACAATCGTTTAGGTTTAGAGCAGCATGACCTTGTAAAATATCTACTACCCTTTGACAAGCTAGGTGAACATATTCTATTAGTGACATGAGAAAAACATAAGCAGTGACATGTTTTAAATTTTACTGGAAATAGAAATTAAATGAAAATTTCATTTTGTTTTTCTAAAAATTTTGGGATGGGGAATTCATTTTGTCATTGGGTGAGTGATAACAAATATCCATACACATATCTCAAAATTGCACCCATGACCTTGGTACTCATAATGTGATGTGCACCCACGACCTTGTAACAAATACATATTTTGAATACCATGCATTTAAGAAGATGCTCAAAATGTATAAATAAAGACATGTAGAAAACGAGAAAAATTTACTCAATTCGCATTGCTAATCAAACACTAGCTATACCATGTAAGTTTCTCTCCCACTATTTATGTGAAGCCCCTATCTCCAGATACAATGTAAGTTACTCAATAATATGTTTTTGAATTAATTCTTCCTCTATCTATGTGAAGTCTTTGTCTTTAATTGATTTCGACAAACCTATGTGAATCGAACAATCTTTGTGTTTTTGAAGTCCTTGTGTCTAATTTAAATTTCATGTGATTAGGCCTCTAGTTTGATTATGATTTAGCAGTGATCTATTAAAGCTAATTTAAATTTCATGTGATTAGGCCTCTAGTTTGATTGTGATTTAGCAGTGATCTATTAAAGCTAATCAATCTCTCTAGATTGAACCACATAAAAAAAGATGGGTTCTTTAGCTCACAAAATATTTATACTGAAAAACAAGCCAGAGAGTAAGCAACTTTAAGAAGCCCCCTCAACTTCCATGAAGTGATCAAAAGCATGATAATTCCCATTCACCATGGAAGGGATATTTTCTTGCATGCATCACGGTCTCGTGTTTTTAGACATGGTCACTTTTGTGTGTCAAGAATAGCACAATTGTTTGGTCACAATGCAAGCATGCAAATAGTATCATAGTCTTGTGTGTGGAGCACCATGTGTACTTTGAGATGGAATGGAAGGATTCTCATGTTCTTGACGAAGGGGTTTAATCTTGTGCATTGTAAGGATGGAGTGACATGGTTGTTCATAGATAGCTCAATCTATGCAAAAGAAAGATGGCATAGTTGTGCAGTTTTGTGTGATTATGATCATAGAATGTGGTCTCGTGTAAATCACGTGATTGAAGTGGAATGATTGTCATTTTTCTTGCACAAACTTTGAGATGTACATCTCGAGAACAAAAGTGATAGAGTAAAGATGATTTGCAGCTTGCATGGTAGTCTTTGAGGATATTGTCAACACGATGCGGATATTAAAAATACACATATATATATACCCAGTATTTCATATGAGTCGATTGATGTGGCTTATATGTTAGACTTGCCACAAGACTATCGTGTCCACCTTGTATTTCATATGAGTCGATTGAAGTGTTATCTTCACGATGGTGATAATCTAGTTGATGGTATGTTTGCTTTGTAGGAACCTGATCAAGAAGATCATGGACCAACTTATAGATCCTCGAATGAAGAGAAAGACAATTGAAAAATTGTATTCTTCGGGAGTTCCTTATAAAATGGAAAGGACATCCCTTGATAGATGTAACTTGGGAAATGGAGTTTCGGTTTCGTAAGCATTACATTCAGTTTATCATTGTGGATGATGATTCCTAAAAGGGTAAAATAATGTTAATGACCCTTCACGTGGGACGCGTACACACTGATACGTGAGATTTATATGCCAGTAATGCATGGGACACACAGACACTATATATGAGAAAACCAATGGCGACATACGAATGCACAACACCACTTATATTATTAAGTGTGAATAGGTAATGTTCATGGGTGATGGTTGTAGGCTAAAGACCCAGTGGTGTGTACCATGGGGGTACGAGTGGGAAAAAGCTAGGTGGAGATGTGTGGCTTCAAGGTTTAAATGTTAGAGTTGCCCCTTAAGGAAAGATTCATAAATTTATAATGTTGTTGCCTTGGCTTGACGGCTCGGGGGGGTCACTATATGTAAAATATCCCTATCGCGTGCGTTCAAGGCCTATATTTTAAATCCCTTATTTGTGAATTTTTAAATCTATATAATATCCCCTTTTCTTTATGAATCTGTAAATTTTTTTGAAAAAATTTTAAATCATACCCTTATGTAAATATATTTCTGTAAGTTTCATAAATTAAAATTATGCTTCTGTTGAACGCACGTGATATTCACATTTTTTTGTGAGTGACCCCCCCGAGCTTGACGGTTGCCAAAAATGAAGATATGTGCTACTATGATATTATGCAAAGAGGGTGAAGCACTCATGCATCACATGATGTTGTGCAAGCCAACTCCTTAATTAAATGTGATGCATGAGACATAGCTATGATGTGTCACACATGGAGAAGGAGTTAGAGCGCGTTCACACCCCCCCCCCCCAAAGTTTGGAGAGCCTGCGACCGCCAGCTCCAGTGAGAATACTGGCGGTTGAGTAGCAGTTTTTGGATTTTCTCGTTTTGGACTTTAAGGATTATTGTTTTTGGGCTTTTCTGAGGTGGGTTTTCTGGTTTTGAATACAGCAATGATATTATGATATCCCCTTTCCCAGGGGAATGGTTAAAAGCTATGCCGCAGACTTTCTCCGTGAAAACGTGCGCTTAAATCCTGCCTCTTCTGTCCATCATACATGTCTTACTCGTTGGTTGTAAAATATCAAATCCTGCCCGTCCATCCCAAGATGTCAAATCTTGCCCGTTAGTTGTTAAAAATATCAAATCTTGCACCGAAAGTTATCAACTGATTAGCAGTCGCATGTTTGATAGAGAGAGAGTTCGTTCACATGTAAGTAAGGCTACATCATTAATGGGACAATACTTCCAAGGGTTACTAGTGTACTTCAAAACATTAGCGGTTTGTGACCCTTCAAGTTGTTGATGAGGAAGTAGTCTCGGAGGTCGCTAAGGACACATTACCCTCGTGTCACGGGTGCCCAACATGCAAAAAGGTAGAATCTCAAAGTTAAGCCCACACCAAGGTAAGAATCCATAGTAGAATCTCCTCTTTCAAGCTTTGAGTTTCCATGATAACCCATGTTTTAGTAAAATAAAACACATGCATACCCCACATGTCAAAAGCTTCCAGAGGACACATTGGCATGGTGGTTAGGGATCCACACATCGTGGTGGATAGGAGTGCAGGTTCAATCACATGTGAATCCGAAACGAGAGCTTTCACTGCACAATTTCCAATGTTGAATACAAAGCCTTGATTTAGATGGAAAGTTGACCCTTCACCATAAAAAGAGAGAAAACAAGACCCAACCCTAGGTTAGAATGTTTGGATTTGAAAATTACTCTCAATTTCAGAATCCAAGATTAAGAAATTGCTAGATTTTGATTGGCCTTGGTTTAATAAGAGATATAATCTCTATAAAAAATGGCCTGCCTTTGTGTGTGCACACACACATATGCACAGAGAGAGAGAGAGAGAGAGAGAGAGAGAGAGAGAGAGAGAGAGAGAGAGACATGAAAAAGAAAAAATTGGAGTTTTTTTTTGGGAGGAGAGGGGGGAGGGAGATGTGGTTGGGAGGGAATTATTCTTTTAAGCTTTTGTATACTTTTTTAGTATTTTTCCTACATTGTTTCTTGATGAAATATTATAGATTGCTTAGGCCTACCTTTTATAAAAGAAAGATGAATTCTTTTCTTAAATGACACGATGTTTTCTATTTTTAAGTCTTCCATTAGTAGTGTACAAGTTACCATTCACATGAGTGAAGGTCTGGATGAGCAAGATTGCATACCCAATTTTGTCAATGGTGAGTTTGTGCATAATTTGGAATGTATATAACTTGGAACCTTATGCTAATGTTGGGAGCTAAATACGAACAACATTTCAACATCACTGTAATTTGGTTATACCTTTCATATGAAATGAGTGCCCAGATTCAAATTGTGTCACTTACATAAATGCTACCATTTTTGAGTGTGTAATAATGTTATAATAACCCTTGAATGTCCATCAAGCATTATTCATAAGACTCAATTGCTCATAAGCATCCAATCTATACATCACATAAGGTGCACCAAAGATTGCTAAAATTACGTACATATCACATCTAAAAGTAAAGTTTGAAATCACATTTCCTACTTTAACACAAGGTAAAACTCAAGTACATATAATTAGGTCTAAAATCACACTTTCTATTTTAACAAAGGTTGAACTCAAGCACATATAATCAAACTCATCAGTTACTATACAACACAACAATTCATGTACACGCGTGCATTTTGAAAATACACATTACCAAAAAAGCCTTCATTGAAAAGAATAAACCCATTTTTTATTGTGTTTGTGTCTTGCGTTAAAGAGCATCACCTCCATACTAGTGTACGTATATGCCATCTCGAGGGGGTTCACTTAAAAATATATAATTTAATAGAAGGTGTTTTTTATTTTACATTTTGGGATAAACTTTTAAAGAAATTACTTATGTAAGGATATTTTTAAATGGACTAAAAAAAACTTGTAAGTTTGTATAAAAAAGGCGTCCTTTATTTCACAAATAAGGGATATTCAAAATACCCCTTGAAGGAAGATGATATATATGTTTCTTTATAGTGAGGACCTCGAGTATGTCATTCATACATGACACTTGTCACTTTCAAGAAACTTAAATTGTTGATTAGGTCAAGGTTGTATTTATTCAATAACTATCTCTTCCCCCCACCCCCACCCCACCCCACCCCCACCCCACACCACACCACACCACCCCACCCCACCCCCCCCTCTCTCTCTCTCTCTCTCTCTCTCTCTCTCTCTCTCTCTCTCTCTTCTTGTAAAAACATCAACATATATGTGAATCCACACTCATGATTGTTCATTGGGCAATTTCATAACTGTAACCATTCTGATCATTCAAATCATGTAAGAATGCATAGCTATACTTCAAGTTATGAAATGAATGCATGGTTTGAAGGTTATTGGTGCTCTTAAAGGATCCTTGGTCCACTTAGAAGAAGAATGCATGGTTTTGTGACAATTAAGTGGAAAGATGCATGGGTTTTGAAGGGTTTTGGTGCTCTCAATAGGTTTATTAGTCTCAATTGAAAGCAAGCTTTACACATTTAAATGGAGAATCACTTGAAAGATTTACACTTTATGAACAATGTGTAGAAAAAAGCATGTGTGAAAATGTATACCTCCATGTGTAGAAAATGGAAGTAATTGTTACAAAATTTAAGAACTTGAAGGTAATTATATGCAAAACGCCTCAAATTTTGTTGATTCTGAGACCTTCAAACATAAATCCAAAGGCATTTTAAGAGCTTAAGGGTTGAAATACATTGAACTTGGTTTTTTCCCCCTCTTAACATAGCTAGTTTAAGAACCTCCTTGTGGGGTTCTGTTGTGTATGGGGGACCTACTAGCCTTCTCAGTTTTACTATATAAGGTGGCCTTGGGATGGGTGAGTCTTCAAGAGAGTGAACTAGTGAAGCACAAAAGGCACACTTGATCACAAATAAGGATAAGTCATGGCGGCCTTTCTTTGCGTCAAGAAGAGTGGCATTAATGTCAATGTTGCAATGCTTATGGTAGTGTATGCATTAGCAAGCCTTTCTCTTTGTAAAGCGTGTGATGTGTGCCACACCACTCCCACTCCCACGAACCCGACTCCCACTCCAACTAACCCGACTCCCACTCCCACTAACCCGACTCCCACTACGCCATCATCGACGAGCACAACGTGCCCGGTTGACATAGCTAAGATAGGGGTGTGCAGCCCTCTGTTAGGGGGGGTTCTCGCGGATGGCAAAGGAAGCGAATGCTGTGCGCTGCTCGGCATCCTGGGCCTCGATGTGGAGATTTGCCTGTGCTTAGCCCTCGATGTCAACATCCTCGGCCTCATCACCATCGATGCAAAAATCGACGTTATCGTCTCCATCCTCACCACCTGCGGCTACACAGTGCCCCAGAACTTCTCCTGCCCTAACTAAGCTGCTGCCCCAGATCCACCTCTACTTAATTATTATTGTGTGCAGCCATGCTCTTATCGTTTTTATATATCCTCGCAGAACTTACTCGACCCCATGCTTTCTCTCGTTTTCTTTTCCTTTGATTTATCTCAAAGCCTGGTTTTTCCAGATCGTGGAGCCCAGAAGCATTGTTGGTTTGTGCGTGTGCGTGAGCGAATGAGAGGGCCACGCTTGTAATTTTTAAAATATATATATATGATCTATTTACTTGTGTGTGAAAATAAGTGAGCGTAGCCCTTTTTACTTTGAACAAATAGGGTGAAATGCCAGGGACCTTCTAACGTTTCCTTCTGTGTAAGATACACGCGCATCTAATTCCAAAGGGCCCAATATGGGACCAAAATCTTGGTTCGCTATTAATTAATTAGATGAGACAAAAGGACTTTAGACCAAGGTTTAATTTAAAAAAATGGAATGTTCCGAGAACCACCTCAGTGCGAGTATAAAAACCACCGAAACGTCACGAGAGAGGGAGAGGACATAGCGCGAGAGAGGATCCGGTGAGGAGAGGAGCAGGCGGGGTGGTGGCGGAGACGAGGAGAGGATCGAGGCGGGGTGGTCGATAGAAGCGGGGTGGTGGCGGAGACGAGGAGAGGATCGAGGCGGGGTGGTCGATAGAAGCGAGGCAGGGTGGTGACGATTAAGGTTTAAACCTTAACGATTAAGGTTCACTAGGTCATTTTTTTTCAATAAAAAATCAAAGAGAGTTGGCTGGGTCGAAAGCTACGAAGCTATGAAGCTTAATTAACTAAACATTAGAACCTTATTTAATTAATCGAGCTCGTTAGAGCTGGATTAATTAATTAATGGGTGTAGCCCGAATATGGTTAATATACTTGCGTTTGGTTAACTAGTGAAAATTGAAAATGGATTAATTAGTTGAGTAGATTTTGTTTTTTTTGTGAAGGAGTTTGTAAAGCTTTTATCAAACGTCACGTTAGCATGAGAAAGCACGACTTTCCCCAAACCCTATCATGACTACAAGCAACTGCCTTAACGAGAAAAAGCCATATATGTATGTGTGTGTGAGAGAGAGAGAGAGAGAGCCTGGTGGTATTATACTGGAGGGAGACATGTAGGGGTTTTTAAGAGCCAAACGGCTTCCTCTCTCACATGTAGGTCAATGACACCTTTGTTTGCCCAATTCTCTCATTTTTGAGACTCACCACATCCTAGCCAACACCTCCTAGCAAAAAATGAGCTCCATAGGAAATTTACATATTTTTTTTTGCTACCATTAGGAAGAAGCTTTAGAGAAGTTTTATTGTGCATTAGAAGCGACGAGGTAAACACTTCTTTAAAAAACATACACATGCATTAAAAAAAACAAACATACACATGCATGATTTCTTTTCTCTCTCTCTCTCTCTCTCACACACACACACACACATGCACACACTCTCTCTCTCTCTCTCTCTCTCTCTCTCTCATACACACATATTCCCTTACTTGTATATGCTTCTCTCTTTCACTCTCTCTCTCTCTCTCTCTCTCTCTCTCTCTCTCTCATATACACACACACATTCCCTTACTTGTATATGAAAGCACTATAATTTAGTTTTGAAACATTGACACAATTAAGTGTGAGCTAGATTGGAACTTGTTCTATAACTACGTTCCTAATATGCATCTTAAGCAATCATGATGATATGGCAATATGACATCTACCTTGTAAGTCACGAGTAACTTCTAATCGGGTGCTTTCGTGGAGCGAGCACTAGTGAGCGAGCAAGATGACACTAATGAGATTCACATATTTACTAAAGTGCCTATATTTTTTGACAAGCAATTTTATAGATCATGTAACATTCAAAATATATCAAGGGTAATATTGAGGTAATAACAAGTAACATTATAGTGCTAGTTAGGAGAATCTGAAATAGATTGCATTTCATGATAAAGTTAAAAAGTTAAAATTTCTACCACATGGAGATGCCTATACTCGTATTTCTACCATTAAGAAACAATGATCGCATATCCTTGGTCAACCAACAAGGACTACAACATCAAAAGAGGCAATGGAACTTTGGCCTAATATGAAGTATTAGGGTAGCTCCTTATAGCTTTTGTGAGCATGTTCTTCAAAACATAGCTATTTTTGCTTGATGGATGTGTATATGGTTATTACATCCTGCCCAAGCAAGTAATAAGTAACATTATAGTGCTAGTTAGGAGAATCTAAAACTTAACTAACTGAACGGATCTGACCGAACCCGTAAGTATCAAAGTCAGATCAAGGAAAAGATTGCACTTGGATCATAGAGACCAACCCTTTTTTCCTCATTGAGAGGCAAAGCTGTTGATTCTTTTCCATAGAATAATTTTTATCTGGGATTTACTTCATCTATCGTACCATAACAGAATTGAGTCTCATTTTAGGGATCCATCAGTCCAGCCTAACCCCATCCAGTCCCATGGGTTAGCCAACCACCCAATCACTGTAGTGATGGGATCCAATTAGGAATTTGGTTAGGTTTTGTCCTGGGTACCAGGGAAAAGAGTTCCCAGGTCCCCTAGCCAGATATTCATGCAAACTTAAACTAGTCACACCACTTACACACCCAATATGAAATTGCCTTTTTCATAGATTCAGTTGTCTTTAAAACAATCATTTAATGAAACCATAGGGTCATTGATCATAATCCTCCAAAATATCTGGTTGAATCCTAATTTCCAATTTTTCCTTCATCGGTGTACCTATGGCATCATTGGCAACCAGAACGCTCACCACCTGTTACTCAGGGGCCTTTTCGATAGTTCCTAGCTCATAGTAATAACCGGCAATATATTGGATTCTCCGTCGAAGATCAGCAAGATCAACCAACAGATCCATATAAAAGAGCCATGGACTCATCCGTTGAGGACCAGCAAGGTCAATCAACCAGATCCATGCTCGAATTCAAAAAACAACTCTTACTCCTTGTTCTAATATCTTCCACGACGTACGTGTGGGTATCTTTAGTGAACCAGAGCTCTCGAGCACCGTATGGTCAACACCCTCTAGGATCCTTCGCAGGTGACCTAGCACGTCACTCATAGGCCGCTTCCTTGGTCCCTCATCCACCGTACCGGAAGCTCACCATTTTAATCGAACTGAGGCTAGTCAAGACCTCGACCGAGACCTCAGCCGAGACCTTGCTATGCGAGACGTCCTCCATGACCTCATTCACAAGACGGTCAAAATGCTTCCCCAGCATTCTTGACATCAAACAGTCATTGAAAAACAGGTCATAAATACAGTTTCTATAACGAACTCTCGTCTTTCCACATCAATTCTCATTTATTTCATATGTATTCCCATTCTCATCACATCATTTTTCATTTTATCACATCTTTTCTCATTTATCCGCATCAGATCTCATCCACTCGCATCTACCCATATCCACATCTCATCACATCACATTCATTCACATCTCATCCATTCAGACCACATCACATTCACTCACATCACATCTAATTCATTCACATCTATCCCGATTCACATCCCATCACATCATATTCATTCATATCCATCACATTCACATTCATTCATATCCATCACATTCACATCCACATATATTTATGACACATCACATCTCTTTCCATCACATCACATTCTTTCACATACACATCTATATCCATTCTTTCACATACTCATTCACATCCATTCTTCATATACACATTGACATCACATTCTTTCATATACACATCTATATCCATTCTTTCCCATACTCATTCACATATCCATTCTTTCACATACTCATTCACATCCATTCTTCATATACACATTCACATAACATTCTTTCACACACACATCCATATCCATTCTTTCACATACTCATTCACATCCATTCTTCATATACACATTCACATCACATTCTTTCACATACACATCCACATCCATTCTTTCACATACATATCCACATCAATTCTTTCACATATACATTCATATCCATTCTTCACTTATACATTTACATATACATTCATATCCATTCTTCACTTATACATTTATATATACATTCTTTCATATACACATCCATCCATTCATATCTATGTGATTCACATCATATCTCATCACATCTATTCACCTCACATCTCATCACCTCTATTCACATCACATCCATCAATCCATTCACATCTATCTGATTCACATCACATCTCATCACATCTATTCACCTCACATCTCATCACCTCTATTCACATCACATCCATCCATCCATTCACATCTATCTGATTCACATCATATCTTATCACATCTATTCATAGAATTTAAACATAGAATTTAAGAGAATTCTATTTTTTGATATAAAGATTCTTTACGCATCTATTTATGCATAAAAATCAACTTCAGTGGGAATAACACTTTTATAGAAATCCTTTTATGCATCTATTTATGTATAAATTCAAATTTAAGAAAAATAACACTTTTGAAATAAAATTAAATCCTTTATGCATCTTTCTAGGCATAAAAATCAATTTTAATGAAAATAACATTTTTGAAATAAAAAGAAATCTTTTATGCATCTTTCTATGCATAAAATCAATTTTAATGAGAATAACACTTTTGAAAGAAAAATAAATCCTTTATGCATCTTTCTATGCATAAAATCAATTTTAATGAAAACAACACTTTTATAATAAAAATTTCCATTATGCATCTTTCTATGCATAGAAATTAAATTCAATGAAAACAACACTTTTATAAAAATTTCCATTATGCATCTTTCCATGCATAGAAATTAAATTCAATGAAAACAAAACTTTTATAATAAAAAATTCTATCATGCATCTTTCCATGCATAGAAATTAAATTCAATGAAAACAACACTTTTATAATAAAAATTTCTATTATCCATCTTTCCATGCATAGAAATTGAATTCAATGAAAATAACACTTTTATAATAAAAATTTCTATTATGCATCTTTCTATGCATAGAAATTGAATTTAATAATTAATATCAATGATATCCATGCATATTCATAGATGAATATGTACATGGAGTAAATAAAAATATTTCTTTTAGAATTCACAAATGATGGGAATTACTCTTTTATAATAACATAAAGATAAACTTTATTTTTCACAAAATTGAAGAAAATTTTGCCATAACCTCCTTTGTATGGCTGACCATTTCTCAACTTTTACATTCTAATATCAATTTAAAATTAATCCTAATTTGAAGTAAAGTACTCTAATCTACTTAATTTTCACTTTCTAAAGAGTAAACAATAAGAAAAGTTTAAATCAATATGTGAAGTGGCAAGGGCGATGCTTAATGAAAAGAGCATGCCAGATTACTATTGGGCAGAAGCATGTGCTACTGCAGTGTATATATTGAACAAAACACCTACAGCAGCCATTCATGGAAGCACGCCAGAGATGCGGCTCACAGGTTACAGGCCAGACATTGGACATCTTAAAGTTTTTGGATGCATAGCTTATGTACATGTGCCTGATGAAAGAAGAAGGAAGTTGGATCCTAAAGCAGAGAAATGTGTATTTGTTGGATATGCACAGGATCGAAAGGCATACAAATGTTATAACCCTCAAACTAGACAAGTGGTCATCTCACGAGATGTGGTATTTGATGAGCTTGCTAGTTGGTACAAAGCAAAAGATGAGGGTGTCATTGAGTCACTTGAGGCAAATGTGCCTGTGAACCTGCCATCAACTAAAAAAAACAAGAAATCAGAAAACCATAGATTAGAAATTAAAAAGTAGAATTTTTAGCTTACATGGAGTTTTGTGAGCTTTCCTTTGGCTTGAGGGATTGAGGGTTCTACTCTTGTTTGGATCAAGAGTGGCCACCAATTCTTTTGGAGAGGATTTGTCAAAAATAATTGAATTATTAAGTGAATTTAATGTATTTGGCTCTGGGAAGGAGTAGAGTAACAGTGCATAAACACTATTAACCTTTTATAAAGGGGGAGGCTTCTATTTATAGGAAAAAGTGCCTCAAACCAAGCAAACTGATTCTAGAATTTTCTAGATCACTTTGGTCAATTTTTGACGATTTTTGGGTCAGTTCAGCTTACTTTTTGGAACTAGACTTGAAATAGGAGAGAGGAGAGATGAAATATCCCACTTAATTGATTTAAAATTGGGGAGTAATGATGAGAAAAAGGCACCTCCTTCATGAGGGGGAATCCCCACTCTGAGGTGTCAAAAATCAGTTTTTTAAACTATTTTCTTTGGTCCTTAGTCCACTCTTCATCTTATGTGAGCATTTACTCAGTTTTGGGGGGATTTTTCTTTATTTCTTCAATTTATCTCTGTTATGATCCATGTTATTTGACGAATGATAGTCATGGTCATTTAATATTTGATTTATATTTTTTTTATGATGCCTATTTCTCATGAACACGTTAGGATTGATTGATGCGATGTCAATTGATTGTTACTACTGACATGGTTTATGTTTATGAGTTTAGGTGATGAGGTGTGCAAGGGTACCAATTTAGGTGTCGCACGGATGGTGGATTGAGTCGTGGCGTGTGGACAGATCTCATTATTATATTCACAATATTTTGTGGCTGTATTATGGCGTTTGATATTATTTTGACATCAGTGTGATGTGTGTTTGCGCACGCATCAATTTATTGTACAGTGTGCGTACGAGCACTAGTTGATTTATTTTGTAATGTGCATATGTGCACAAGTTTGATTATTGTATTAGAAAATTGTGCAAACCTTAGAAGGCTTGAGGACAAAGGCTAATTGAATAGCAAAGGCTAATTAAATAGCAAAGTCCAAATATGGATGTGTACTTTATTTTTGGCTCAAAGCCTACTTTTGGAATATATCACAAATACCCACGCGAGAAGAAGCCACTCACGTTGGGGGGGAGATTGCACCCAGCCTTGTGTTGATGGTGATGTTTTTCTTTCTCTTGCCTTATGTTTTGTTATGTGTTTTTAATTTTTCAATTTAATTCAAGTAGTTGTTTTAATATTTGATATATTTTATGAGTTTTTGATTATTCTCTTCAAGAAGATTAAAGGGTCCCGTGAGACAGTGCTATCAGAGCTTTGGTGTAATTTAATCTTCTTGAAGGCAGTCAAAAGAGGTGAAAGAGACAAAAACAGAGGTGATTTTGGTAATTTTCTTGAATTTAAATTAAAGAAGAACACGTTTAGGGATTTTTGTTTATGTATGGATGAAATAAAGCTTGTTTTTAACCATTGGATAATCAATCTCCATCAATCTATTGCCCAAAGGGTTAAAACTAGGTGGAAAACCATTAGTGGGTTTTTCCAAAACCATTAGTGGGTTTTCCCAAAACCATAAAACCACCTTCCTCTTCACTAATCCTCTTCTTAATCTGTCTATACGGATTGAAAGAGCAAGGAAAGGAGCGCTGAGAGCCATAATCAGAATTTCTAAACCTTCCCTTTGCTCAGTTTCTATAATAGAGGGATGAGAATTGTTCAAGAGTTGTTTTCAAAAATTACTTTTGTTTTTTTTATTTACTTTTTCCTCCTCAATTGATGCGCTGGGCACAAATGGGCAAGCTTAAAGTAATATATATATATATATATATATATATATATATAATCCTTCTTCTTCTCCCTCAAATCTTGGCCCGGCTGCGTGAAATTCAGGAGGCACTGAATTTTTTCTTTTCTCCCTTCTTCTCCTTCCGCGCTGAGCGCTGCGTGTAGTACTCAAAAAGGAGGGGTAAGATAGCTTAAACGTATAAAGGCCTTGATAAAGCTTTATAAAACCAAAATAATATATATATATATATATATATATATATTTTGTTGCTATAATTTTTTTAAAAAAAAGCTTATTGAAGTGCTGCGTAGATGAATAAAGCTTTAACAAAGCTTTATAGAGATAAAGCTTTATAACAATTAAAAAAAATTAATTTAATTTTTTTTTAAAAAGCTTCATATTATTATTATTATTTATCATTTTCCTTCTCTATTCATGCGCTGAGCGCACCCTAGTAGAAGGAAAATTATTTTATTATATATATATATACATATAAAGGCTCTTGCTCTATCTGCCGTCCGTTGATTGTTTCTCCGCACCATTTAGTGAAGTTGCTTTAATTTTGCACAAGTGATTGAAGCTTTAATTATTAAAGGGTACATGGATATTTCTTTTAAAAAAAATTCTACATTTATGTATTGAGCTAACCTGACATGACTCACATCTAGCTCGACGTTCCATATGAGATAAGAAATCCTATATTTCCTCTTGTTTTAATTTTTTCTATTCCTTTTAATTGTCAGGAAATGGGTAAATATCCGCAGCACCGTCGTACTATTCAGGAAAGAACAGCTTGATTCTCTCCATATTCTTTTGAATCAAGAACAAGAGCATCGGGACAACTTTCAAAGAAAGATTGAACGACATTTGTCTAGAATGAACAAATATATTAAGAAGAAAGTTAAAACTGTGGAAGCATCTGACATGCATAGCCCGACCAATGACATCATATCCAAGCTGTCTATTGTCAAGTGTTTCAGGTGTAAGATGATGGGACATTATGCTAAATCTTGCCCAACTAAAAAGAAGAACCAAATTGCACCAAAGGACATGCTTAACACCGAAGAGGTTAACGCACTCGACACATTAACCAAAGGTGGAGGTATGTGTTAAAAAAAATATTTATTGTATACAATTTCTTGTTTGCTTTTGTATCTGTTTTCTGAATATTCTTTCCTTCTAGACCTAGTTAGAAAACTTTAGCTCCTGAAAAGAATTTTAGATACCGTGACCTAACTAGAAAGATCGAGACAAGATTAGCAAAAGTTATCTTCAATATCTAGTTGCCCAAATTCAAGTAAAAATGATTGCTAGACATTTCATAGAAGATTAAGACCAATTTGAAGATTCAAGAACCAAGCAAGTTTCTCCAGTCTTCGATTCAAGTTATCAATTGCTTCACCACCATCGAGTGATGATGAGAAAAGTAAAGAAATAGCTCTCAAGTGACTAGAAACCAAGCTTAAGTTATATACCAATCACAATTACGAAGTTTATACCAATTCAAGTAAAGTTTTGTCTAAATTTTCAAGTGTTCTAGTTTAAGATCTATCCAAGTACAAGATTCTTTCAAGTGTTCTAGTTTAAGATCTATCCAAGTACAAGATTCTTTCTAGACCAAGAATTGCTCTAAGTCAAAGATATATTCAACCACAAGATTTAAACCCCTTAAGAACAAGATTTTTTCAAGAATTGCAATTATGATTAATTAAAGACTAATCTCTCAATTTTCGTCCATTCAAGTATTTTTTTCCATCTAAGCCAAGATTCATTACTAGTATATCAAGTTCTTGCTATCAACTAGGGCGCAAGATGTCTATCTTTCTTCAAGTTCTGATTTCAAGTTTAAGATTAAGCTTAAGATCAAGATCCCCTTTAGATTTCATTGTTTACAAGTAAGATTCACAAATTCAAGAATTATAAACCTATTCAAAGATTATAATTTTTGAATTTAGTTAGACAATTACAAGATTAAGATCAAGAACAAACCCATTCTGTATGTTCAATCTCATAAATAAATTCAGCCGCTACTAACAGCATTCTGTATGTTCAATCTCATAAATAAATTCAGCCGCTAACAGCTTGTCAATCTCTTCTTTGATCTTTTTGGCAAAATTATCGTTATACATGTAAGGACGTTGCTTGGACGGCTTGGCATCTTCTCGCATGGGAATTGTATGCTGGCAGATCTTTGGGTCTACCCCTTTAAGGTCTACCCCTTTAAGGTCTTTGTAACTCCAAGCAAATATGTCTCGATACTCTCTCAGAGTAGAGATTAGCAATTCTTCCTCCGCTTGGGTTAAGTCTGTGGCAATCCACACGTTACGTGGCTCTTTGCTTGGTTCTGCCAGGTCTATTTTCTTGCCGTTCTCAGGGCCATCATAGGAAACTCCTGGTTCCTCAGGTTTCTATCACGAATAGGTTGTTGCAAGACTATTTTCCGATCTTGTATGGTGAATTTCTTGAAGTTTGAGGGGATATTTATGGTATCCTCTTCTTCCTTTAAGTCATCGCTCATGGAAGACCATGCTGCTTTTAGCATTTTCTTTCATTCTTGCACTAGAGCTTTACACTCCACTCTCGTCATGGTGCTTTGTTCAGTCTTGATTGAATGCACTGAAGCCTTAGATTTTAGCTTCGGTTTCCTTTTCCTCTTCTTCTTTGGGTTGTCACTCTCCTTCTCGTTTAGCTTTTGCACTAATTGAAAGCCGTATCTCCATTTCATCTCGTCTTTGATGCAATCATCAGCTCCCAAGTAGTACAAGTACTCGTTCTTCCCTACAAAGGTTGGAGGTGGAATAAAGTCCTCTTTATCCACACCTTCTCTTTCTTTTTGTTGTTGTTGTCTCTTTTCCTTGACTTCCTGTTTGCGAAACTTCCGGTGACTCTTGCAAAACTTACGTTTCGGTTTGTCACTAGGAATACTCAGCAAGACCTCTCTGCCCTTTAACAATAATCTTATCTTCTCTAACTCTGATTCAGGGACTATGGCATCGTCATCAGAATCCTTCCCATCAGAGGATTCTAAGCATCTATCCTCATCTCCTTCGTCAGCTGAGCTGTACTCAAGAGAGGATACTTCCTCTACAGATACCATATCTCTCCTAGCAAAAATGATTTGTTTGCTTCATACCTAGGGGCTTCTTGAGGTTCCTCTGCATAGATCGGTCTTAGCATTCTTACGGGAATAATGTCATACCCATCTAGATCACAGAACTGTGTTTGCCTTGGCAATACACAAGTGTCTATGGTAGCTAAAACATGGTTCCATTCTAAGGGATTTTGTGAGACAAGTTTCATTGAAGAAACTCGCCTTGGGCAATCTTGGAACATGTGATCACTGCCATATCATTCACACATGAGTTTCAGACATAGTTGCTCCCGATGCTTCTGAAGAAGCGGAATCAAACTCATCCACACAGGAGAGTGCGTCATATCTTGATAAGCATGGTTTTTCAGATTCACCCTCGTTGTAACCCCAGTCTTGAATCATTTTGAATTGGCGCATGAATGGCCTCCTAGGATCACTTCGTAATTTGTGTTCTTGCCAAAGTCTACAATAGCAAAGGTATGTCCGTACTCAATGCCACATGACTTGACTATAACATTCTCAAGCAATCCTATGGGACTCTCTAGATTTTCGTCTGCCAATTGCAAACTCATCCTTGTACTTCTAATTGCACGTTTTTCCCACATTTCCCATACAGTTTTTGTTGCTATACTCACCCCTGCTCCGCTATCTAGAATAGCTATAGATTCAATCTTGTTGATCTCCACAGGAAGCGTAGTATTTTCTTCGTCGTCTTCACAATGCTTGGCAACTTTGTTCACAGGAACCGGAATTGTTTGCTTAAGCATTAGCTCAGAAGCCTTTGCCTTCAACAACTCCTTGACCTGGATGTTCTGGTTCCACAAACCTTACTCAGTTAATTGTGTAGCCACTTCTCCCCACAATCTTGGCCTAAGCTTTAAGAACTCTGCGAGTGGAATGGTACACGTAACTGGTGCCGACATTAAAGCTTGTAAACTCCCTATGTCTCGTTCCTGATGAGGTTGTCATGTCATTGATGGTACTCGCATGATTTGGCTATGTGCTTCGTACAGTCCTAAATATGAGGGCAGTGTCTTGCATATGAGCTTGTTGCTCCGAGCTGAGACAACAGTCTGAGCATCATCTGGTAGAGATAAAGCATCAAATTCTTGAACCCTGTGATTCGAGAATTCTACTATGGAAAACAGTGGTGACTTATTAGAAGATGCTAGATCCTCAACTTGTTTTTGCACCGCTTCCCACATCTCCCTTGCTACTACTGCTTCCTCTATTTCAGGAATTTCATCTCCAAAATCCGCGATAGTCAATGGTTTTGACTCGTCTGCATTGGTATGAGGTAAATCATCTCCTTCAGGCATTTCTGGGAAATGTAGAGATACAACTTCACTTCCTTTTTCCATGCTTGGCGTGGCTTCTGGTATTGTCTCTAAGTTAGGCTTCAGAGAAGCAGGTCCTCTTGCGTACATAGGTGGTGAGCCGTCTATTAGAGTCTGAGTATCCCTAAAAACAACTGCTTATGGATAGCCAAGTTGATTGTCTCTTCACTCACGAGGGTTGGGATATTCTTGCAGCTTCTTAGGCAGCTCGGTCAGAGCTGTGATCCTACTATTATATGCTTGAAGCGCTGCATCTAAAGTCTCGTACACCTTGTCCACAAGGATTGATCCTCCTGAGCTTTCCTCAGACTCAGATGCTTTTCCCTTTTGCTCATTTTGAGTTTTCTCTCCTATTTGTTTTGTTTTCAACATTCCTTCTAGCTCTTTTGGGATAGAGTTTCCTCCATCAGAGCTCTTCTGCTCCTTCGACTTCTTACTCCCCTTGCTGCGTGGTTTACGTCGAGTTGATTTCTTTCTCTCTTTTCCATCTTTGGATAGAACCTTAATCTCAGAGGGTTTCTCAACAACCTCTTTGACATTATTTTGCGCTTGGGCTCTAGTCACTACTCTTAGCGACACTAGTTCGTTCTCCTTCTCAGATGTCGTGGGTGATGGAGTCACTTCAACATAGTTGAGGGGCGCTTTAGTTTTTTGTGCTGCCGGATCCGCAGGCTTCAACAAGCAATCCTTTGGTAGATGGTCAATGCTACACCCTTGGCAAAACCTCTCTATAGGTGGAAACGTAGATGTTGTGCCTATGTTAGCTAAGAGGGGTCGTTTCTTGTTTGGACATTCTCTCGCCCAATGTGGTCCACCACATTCGTAGCATGGTCCTGTTTGTTGCATGGGGTATAGTCTCTTTGTAGGATATGGTCCTGGATAACCTTGAGTCTTGGTTAGCTGAGATCCTATAAGCATCAAAGAGCTTGGGTCTCCATTAAAGTTATGAACTAGGCTTGGTCCGGTTGGGTTCTCAAAGTAGGGTTCGACAAGAGGATGCTCCATTTCGATGTAGTATGGTTGAGAGCTAACCATCTCCATTCCTAATTCAGGATTCTCATATTCCACATATCTAAAGGAAGCTGTGCCAGGTGGAGGAGGTTGAGCTCCTAGCACCGGCCGTGCTTGCTCTTGAGCAACTAAGGTTCTCTCATGGTTCACAACTTGCTGCCTAGGTGCAGAGTTGTTTGCTTGTTCCCTTTGTATCCTTGCAATGTGATTGCAGTCCGAAGTCACATGTGTGTAGTTCCATTTACAAAGCTAGCACCACTTCTTTGTTGGTTGATTGCCAACCAATGGTGAGAAGGTTGGGCACTGCTCGGTTTTATGGCTACCTCCACATCCTCCACAGACGTAGGGGCCTGTAGGTACAGTATGCATGTATAATGGTTGGGGTCGTAGGAAGGTCTGTAGTATTGCCCCATATTTTTCAATACTATCTCGATAATCTGATCTGGATTAACTAATGGCACACTAGAGTCAGAGCCCTTCCCAGAGCTACGTTTATCATCCCCAGATGACTATCTTGGTTTCCCATGCCAGTCATGTCAAAGTTGTCATCGTAATCCATGGCATCCATGCAACACTCATTGAAGATGACATGCTTCTTTTCGTACAAGTGAGCATGAAGCGTCTTATTTCGTAAGCCTTCCAGGAAGATAGAAATTAATCTTCCTTGGCTTGGCTTCTCATTGTGTCAGGGCATCGATTGATGTACTACTTTAGCCTATTTACGCAATCTCGCACAGATTCTTGATCTTTTTGCTTAAAAGCATAAATTTGAGCTACCGCATTGTGCTTAATTCCCATTTTTGAAAACGCAGCTATAAAGCTCTTTTCTAGCCCATCAAAAGATCGCTTTGCCTCAGGCTCTAAAGTCTGAAACCATGATAAAGACTTACTCTCTAGTGTCAAGCCAAATCCTTCGATTTGCGTATGTGTATCTGTGACTTGCTCTGCATGTATAGCTTGCTTAAAAGCTGCTATATGGTCATATGGGTCACCGGATCTGTCATACTTCTTGACAAGCTTTTGCAGTGCAGATGGTCTCACTTTTCTAGAATATTCATCATCATGTCTCCTATATGAGTCTCGACCTCTAACTCTAGGCTCTTCAAATGTCAGTTCTCTTGGTCTATGGGGTTCTCTTGGAGAGGTACATATCCACTTGCTCGTGGTCTTTCTTCTCCCCTAGATTCTCTAATAGCCCCGGGTCTCCTCATAAGATCAATCATTGGAAAGACTGGTCCTTTAGCAGTTGTTCGCATGGAAGGTGTTGGTCGAGCCGCACTTGGGGTTCTAGCCCATGGTGGTGCTAGTGTCTCTCCTCGAAAGACAGATTCATCTGGACGTGCCGTGTCTAAGGTAGACACCTCAGTGAGAAGGGGCCTTCCTTTCCATGTCATTTCCCTAACCTCTGGCCATTCAAGGGTTCTAAAGTCGTTCCCCCATCTATCATAAACACGCTAAGTGAAACCTTCTAGATGCTCTACAGTTATTGTATGCGTGACTGGAAGCTCTAAGCTCGGATGCTTAGTGGTTGCATAGTAGGTTTCTACCACATCCCTATACACCTCTTTAATTGGGTCGTCTTGATAGATTTTAACTACTGGAATTTCTTTTACTATGTCCCATGGGTTTTTCTTGGTCTCTTTTTCTTTTCCTGTTCTTTCTCTATCCTCCCAATTCCGGTCAGAAAACAATTCTTCAAGTAAAGAAATGGGCGTACCAGGTCTACGCGATGTTCCTGGCACATTTGGGTCCGATGGAAGCTCCTTCTTCTGCTTTGCTTGTGCGCTAGGTTGAAGTACACCCGACGCATCCACTTGTTCAGGATTTTTGGTGACCTCGTAGCGTACTCCATTTCTACCCATGTACATATCGTCTTGGTAGTTTACCCATGGTGTTGGTTCAAACGCAAAATGAATGTCTGCAATTTTAACAGCAAACCGGCTCATTGGATCTTTGTAGATCTCACCGCCATGTGCGTTTGTATACAAGAAATGGAGTCTCATGTTGATCAACTCCCCATCTGGGATTTCAAATGGATTAGCAGAATCTGCCATACCAATGGGTGTGGATGGTCTATTCATGCCAAATGACTCGTTTATGTCCATTGAAATATCACTCTCGGTTCTTGAGAGGCTCTCTGTTTGAGACTCCGAAGATGTCTCGAGAATGCTCTCCAAGTTGCCAACAACCGATTGAGTGCCGCTCCCTTGAGTGGTTACCCTAGATGGTGCACTAGTGTTACGTCCCCCTAGTATTGTTCCTGAGCATAGATGCATACGCTATTTTTAGCACGTTGCAATGTCCAGTTTTTGATATATATATATATATATATATTTAAACCCTACCTAACCACTAAATGCAACTAACATGAATATGTGTGTAAATACATATTTTATTTTATTTTATTTATTTATTTTTTTAATAATTACATAAAAATATGAATTATGCTAAAAATACTAATTATGCAGATTACACTAATTATGCAAAAATTTATAGAAATTTAAAAAAATACAAAATATACAAAAAATGTGGACTCCAAAGAAAACACATAATTTACCAAAAAATAAAAATAAAAAAATTAATTTTTATTTTATTTATTTTATTAAAAAATGCAAAAAACATGAAAATTGGTATGCGGAAATTGTAGATTTTTAAAAATTAAAGATTAACAAAAAAAAAACTAACCTTATCGCCTGCGAATCATGCAGCCACCTTCTCTCTGCTGTGGCCACGTCCGCCCTCGTTCTCTCTGCTGTTGCAGCCTTATCCGGCCTCACTCTCTCACCTTCGCTGCGGCCCTTCGCCTCCTCAGTTGCTGCCTTTGCCCCCTCAGCTGCTGCCTTCTCCTCCACAGCTGCCAGCCCTTCGCCTCCACAGCTGCCGGCCCTTCTCCTCCACAGCTGCCGCCTTTTGCCTCCTCAGCTGCAGCCACCTCCTCACCTTCGCCTTCTTTGCTGCAGCCGCCTCCTCTGTTGACGCCAATGGCCTCTCCTACTCTCTGCTGCGGGTGAGGCAGAGACGGCCGCTTTACAGGCCTCTCCTCCTCTCTTGCGGCTGCCTTCGCCTCCTCGCGCGGCCACCAGCTAAAGCACCTTTGCCCGCAAGGTGGGATTCGGAGGTTATCCACTGAATTTTTAGAATGTTTAGAATGTAATGGGGCTGCCAAAGATCCTCAACCCACTGTAGGTTCTCCTCCCCGGCACAGCGACGCCAATGGAAAGACGGTCATCTCCCTACGTATGCAATATGGGCAAGTAGACTACGCTCCTAGCTCACCAATGGAATGATAAACACTCCTTTCATCGCTAGGGGATTCAACCCAGTTAGGTGCATGGAAGCTTATCCCTTTCGGGAGGAGAGAATGCTATGAACACCACTACCTTGACATAGACTTTACACACACAAGCTCAATCTTGCCATAGCTCATTCACTCATCATCCCACTCATTCATGCATCCAATACAAGAAGAAGGCTAAGCTAGTGCACACACAAGCTCACTCATAAGCACACAAGCTCAAAGCTCACTTCATTCTCAAGCACTTACTTCCCTAGCATGCACACAAACCTTGAAGCTTAATGAAACTTGAAATAAACATGCATTCTCATTCACCACTCAAGCAATGCCTTGCCCATGGATAAGCTACAAGCTATGAAGAAGCTTAAGCTTGAATCCACTACCACACAAAGCCTAATAGAGAATCCACAAGCATCAACAAAGAAGCATGCACACTAGAGAATAGAGATGAGAAGAGAGAAAAACATCATCTCATTGCATTGAATTAGAAGAGCATTGCTCATACAATAGTGTAGATGGGGAGAGAGAAGAGCTTGCACCTCTATGAACAAGAGGGAGAGCTAGTCTCAAGAGAGCTCAAGCATGAGTTGAGCCCAAAGTGTCCATGAGCTCTCAAATGAGCCACTATTTATACTAAAACTCCTAAAACTCCCAAAACTTCCCATGTGGGATTATTCTCAAGCCCACTCCCACACTCACCTATAACTTGGAACTCTTTACAAGAGCCCTAAATAAGAATGTCAAGTCTCTTGTTTTCCTGCTTCCATCTTTGTGTTGCATCCTTGCCTTGATCACCACTCGTCACGCAACACTCAAGCTCACTAATAAAAGTTTCCTTAAGAATAACATAATGTTATTCTTAAGGAATAACAAGAGACTTTCTGTTGATTGGGTACAATAATGTTTCCCTTAAGAATAACAAGGTTTCCATTGTGATGGAAAGACATCAAATGTTTGACCCAATCAACAGAAAAATCTTTTTTTTAACCATTCCATCCCTTGAATGATGTCGACATGACCCAAGCTCATGACATCAAAATCAAGTCTATCTGAGTACAACTGGATGTCTAACAGTAGTTTTGACACCTTCTTGTCCTAGAATTGGACTTGTCCTCTAGCAATCCTGACCTTGTACATGTGATCATTATGTGTGGTTTCCAGCTTCATCCTCTATACGACAATGTTATATTGTGAAGTACTACTAGGATTAAACAAAATATGAACCTGATGTCCATTTATTAATCCATAAACACAAAAGAATTCGTTTTTGAACCAAAAACATCTTTACTTAAAGTACAATCTGAACATTGGCTTCCTTCAAGATGCATAATACTGACTTCATAAAATTTACCTTGAAGTTCTGTAATGTGTATAGATTTATTTGCTATGAAATTCTTCGGTGCTGCCTTTTGTCCATGCGCCAAAGGTGCCGTAGCTCCATTCAAATGACAAAATTTCTTCATGTGTTCTATTTCCTTGCATTTGAAACATGTAATATTATCCTTGCTCACAAATTTCTGCTTCTTGCAAGAATTGTTAGAATTTTTGGTTTTAGTGTGAAAAACCAACTTTCTTTTTTGTCCAATATTTGAAAAAGTGAACGTGGATTTCTTTCATTAGACGATGGTTTTGAAGTGTTAGCACTGACCATAGTCTTATGAAAAACCTGAGCTACCTGAATAGCATCCTCAGTCCTTTTGACCTTGTATTTCTTTACCTCGTGATAATCACGAGTTAGACCATTGATGAAAATCCCTCACAAAGGTATGATCATCAGATTTGGTTTTGGCAGCCAATTGTCTAAATTTCTACACATAACTCTCAAAAGACTAATTTCCCATGCTATTTTTAACAAGCTTGGCAATTATTTTGAATTCATCCTATGGTTCAACAAACTCTTTTTTAAAAGCTTCCTTAAAACTTTGCTAAGTGGTAGGAATGGAATCATCTTTGAGATCCTTCCACCAAGTTAATGCTTTTCCTTTCAATAAACCCTGCACCATCTGCAGTTTTTACGCATCTGTGAATGGATAAAAGGCAAAATGTGGAGTCCACCTATTGAGCCAAGCATCTACACATTCCTGAGTCTTCTCCTTTTTCTCACCACCATACACTTTTGGTGCAAACGATGGAGCAGTCGCTTTGGTAGGAGCATGAATTTCTGCCAAAAGAGCTTTTTGCAAAGTCAAAATATGCATCTTTAGTGACATTTGGCAATAGTTGCCTCTAGACACTCTGTCACTTCCAAAAAATCACTCTTTCCAACAACCTCCTCTTCTTCGACTTGGAATTTTAGATCTTCCCCACCCAAGTTGGGATGATCACTCATCTCATCGACATTATCATTGACTGAGAAGTCAATATGAGCCATGGTAATAAATTTCTTCAAAAATCACAATTCACTTGAATTCAACTTCACTTGCCCTCTTTTGACCAAAATGATCCAGCAAATCAATTCATTAGAACTTATTGCACATAAGAAAAAATGCTTTAATTAACATTTGGTGGTGGGCTAAACAATGCTAAAAAATCATGAAAACACCGTCTAGAATTAACCAAATGGAAACAGCTACAAATACGAGGGACGTGAATAATCCACATCTATCTAATGTTAGCATGTAAAAAACGTACTTCAACACTGAATTACTCTGTAAAATATTAAATTCTTGAGAAAAAAGAATTATCATGAATTTTTTCTATTTTTTTAGGGCCTCAAAATTTACTAATTTTGAAATCCATAAAATTCTATCTTATGACACTCCAAATCTAAATTTTTCCAAAAAAAATCAGCAATAAAATTTACCAAGATACAATTGATATTTCAAAAATATAAATTTATAGGAATTCTAAAATAATTTCTAGAATCTTTCTAATTTTTGGTAATTATTAAAAAAATTACCTTGAGAATCCCATCAAACACTAAAATTTTCAATTCCGCCCATCAATTTTAATGAATTTACTAATTTTTTGGGCAAAAAAAGATTTTTTAAGGAATTTGAACTGTCTCACGGGTGCCCAAATGGACACACCACATGCCGGTCACCAAACCCGGATATTCCAAAAATTTGAAATAACCTTTGTCTAATTTTCCATGAATTTTCAAAAAAATAAAAATTTAATGCACCTCGAACGCATTAGAATACGAACGGTCAAAAAATTTGAAACCCGAAAGGTCATCCCAAAATACGGAAAGTCAAGGGTCGTAGGAAAATGAAAAGACAAAAAACTTCAGCATACGGAAGGTTAAAAAAAAATTGGACCCCAAAGGTCAAAGGGCTTAACATGATTTTTTTTTAATATCATGAATATGAAGATTTTTTTCCCTCTTTTTTTAAAGCTTTAATCAAATATTAGTTAAGATTTAATTAAAAGCTAATAAAGCTTTAACTAAGATTTTTTAAAAGCTTAATAATTTTTTTTTTTGAAGAAAACGGAGGGGGGGTGCACTGGCGGCCTACAAAAAAAAGCCCCCCTCCACCACCTGCCCTCCGGTAGCGCGTGATTGAGAGGGAGAGGAGAGGAGCATAGAGCTCACTCCCCCACTTCATCCTCCATCTCCACTCTCTCTTCCTTCAATTCTTCTTCTCCACTCTCCATTCTTTATGTGATTAAAGTCTTAATCCTATTTTTTACTAATCATGATTAATACCTAATGATGATTAATATAAATCAAATCTACCCACCTAAGAGGTGTTCACACGAGGGAGAAGAACATGAAGGAAAATTTGGATTTGAAAGATGGAAGAAATGTCACGCACACAGGAGAGAACCCCATGCATCGACATGTTACCCCCTACTGCATTTCAACAGAAAATCGATAGAAATTTGATAGCATGCCCGCGGAAAAATGCATTAAAAATGTTTTTTACCATAAAATGCTCATAAAAATTTTTAAATAATTAAAACAAATTCCTAAAAATTGTAAAAATTTAGAGAATCCATTCTACCAAAATTACCCACAATAGCATGTGCAGTATTTTGGTAAAAATTTTATAAAATGCTTATTTTATTCATAAAAATAGAGAAAAATAGCATTTCCACTCACGAAATTTTTCCCCAACGTCAATATGTCCATTGAAATTGAGAACCATGCATTCCAATAGCCATATTGATGTTACGCATGCATAGGTTACCAAAACCAACCAAAAAATAACATTTTTTGCTAAGTAAATGTTAAAAGTTACTTTTTAAAAATGCTAAAACTCTGGTATAATGAGAGAGAAAAACATCAAAAATTTACTAGAGACCGCTCTAATACCATTGTTAAAACCCTAAAGATCTCTCTAGCTACTAATAACCATGCATAAACATGCATGAACCAGGCATATACTCATCCATCCAACCACCCTTGAGCCCAAGGGTGCACTCATAAATACAATGAAGTACCACATATCTTACCATCCATAAACATGCATGAACCAGGCATATACTCATCCATCCAACCACCCTTGAGCACAAGGGTGCACACATAAATACAATGAAGTACCACATATCTTACCTTAGTGTCCCTTACCACCAAGATATATGACTTCACTCCAGTAGCACTTAGCTCTAGCTTGAAATGGCAAGAGAGTAGACATAATGCTCTACACAAGAGAACATCCCTTGAGAGTGCCTCATGTCCCTATTATATAGGAGGGCCCTTAAGTGACTCTTGAGACCCTCCATTTACATGTGTGACCCTTGGTTTCCTGACCCTAACCTCAACCTAAGGTTAGACCTAACCCTTGTCTCACTAGAGCATGTTCCCATGCTCCCATGTTCACATGCCTAGGGTGGGTTAACCTCCTAGAATATGCACATATAATGTGCACATAACAAGGCGACAAGCCGGCTTGACGATGAGGTGTATGGTCTCGTTAGGGATTACCCATTTCTATAGAGGCTGGAAGGTCAAATTTGGAAGGTCGAATTCTAGATCATCGATAGAATAAAGTAAAGAGCTTGGATTTGGCATGAATAATTTTGAACATTGTATCTATTTTTTTTATTAAATCCTTTATTTGTAAGAATTGATGTACCACTGTAAAGATTGTTTAGACAAACAATGTGTAAGGCCATTAATTAAGGAACTTGTTTATTTATGTCAAACAGTGTGGTAGGATTAATTAGAAAACAAATAGACGCATGAGTGGGGAAAGTGGAGGATGGAATGCGTTGACGGCAACATCCTATGGACCGGTGGACCCAATTAGTCGGGTAGCTTTCCAATAAATTAATTGAACCTTCTACGTTAGATAAATAAGTCCCTGGGCAACCCTACTCTAGAGGACTAGGTCAGCGGCTATGCCTTGCATAGATGAGGAAAAAAACATTGTTTCTAGAAGTCAAGAATAGAGTTTGTCCAAGTTAAGGTCGATCACTCTATGAGTGGTTTGATTTTAGGAATCCTTTATAAAGATCATGCTCTCCCTACGGGATAGAACTAGGTCTTACCTACTATTCGTATCCTTGTATCTTACATGGTCAGGGTGTCGACGAGTAGGAAATTATCCCAAGTTAGACTTAGTAGACTATCAGAAGGTTTTTCCTATTTAGGAAGGGGGGGACCTTACAATTGGTATCAGAGCCAATCTTAGTTCCTAGGACTTGTTATTTAAGATTATTTTGGAATGTATGTTTTACCTAATGCTGATTGATAAAATAACTTATTAGAACAATATGAATTGGTGATTGAATAATTGTAGGAAGAGGGTGACACCTACTCGAGATTCTTAGTCTTCGAGTGCATCTTTCAAACGGCTTGTCACTACTCAAATTTTGAGTTCCATGATACTATGCAAATACTTGAGAGATTGTCCCTCCCTCATTGCTCTTGTATATCCAAAGAGGGTGGGGTAGAGATCACCTTTGGAATCGCAAGCCGAGGTATTTCTTCATCTTAGAGACCGAACTAGGAACATCACCACCAATCTAGAGTGGATTCGTTGGATCGAGAAGCTGAAGATGGTCCGTTTATTTTGGTTCGTGGGTACTCCCAGACCCGACAGCTCTGTGACCATAGATGGGAATCGCATAGCACAAGACCGCTGGGTATATGACCAAGTAATGCAGGTCTTACCCACCGATAGAGTAGCCGTTTTGGGACACATCCCAATCCAAAGTCTACCACCGTTACCATCAGTCTTCCGTGTCTTAGTGGAAGCCCCATATTTCACCTATGTGGATCGCTCTAGTCTCATGTCTAGTTGAGCCTAGGATTTTCTTTTATGATGAATAAGACTAATTATATTGGTCTCAAAATCTTTGTAATAAAACTTGTCCTTGTAAATATTTGAGAAATAAAATGATTGCAAAGTTTTACTTTTAAAACCATAAGCGTAATGTAAAGTATGAATCTCATAATCATGAATTTAATCTTATGAGATGATGGCCATGACAATCAGGTCCACTCCCCAATGCACTGTATACAGATGTTCAAGAGAAGAAGCTCCTACTCAAGCAAATGCAACCTCCCTTCTTTAAGGGAGAAAGTTCAAAGATTAAGAAGGATGCCGAGGTTTGGATCAAAGCAATGGATGATTATTTTTCAGTTGTTGGTACGGGTAAACCAGTCCATGCTTGCATGATTTTGCCTCACCAGAGACGCTAAACTCTGATGGAAGCAATGGTGTCATGACAAGGGAGCCACTGAACACTCCCAAATATGGGAGGATAGCAAGTAAGCTATGAAGGAACAATATCTTCTGCCATCTCATGAATCCATCAAGATGAATGAGTTTTTTAGTCTCAAGTAGCTCAGTTTAACCTTGGAAGAATACTATTCTAAATTCATCACTCTCCGGAAGTATGCCCAGCCATGACTACTTCCCGGCAAGTGGCTCATTTTTGCTAAGGCTTGAATGAACCCTTGTATTACTACCTTGAAGCAATGAGGCCAAGCACATTGCAAGATGCTCTTATACGAGCAAAGCCTATTGTGAAAGAGTTGAAGTCTAGTAAAGCTAATCCTCAAAAGAGATCTTACCCTAAAGCAAACCCTAAAGATCAGTCTTACAAAAAAGCCCCATCAGAATGCTCCCTACTACCATCGAGGGAGGCAAACCAACTCCTTTGTTCATTGCTCGTATGTTGCTTCTTCTAGAGAGGCCCCTTTGTGTTTTGAATGGAATGAGCCGAGACACTTTAGGGCCAACTACCCAAAGCTAGCATCATCTTTTCCTCAAAGTGGTCCAGCAAATCAAGCCCATGGAACACCCGTCCACCAAGGTGCGAGAGGTGGTGGACATGGCAGAGGCCACGGAGCAGTTGCTCGCACCGCATGTGCTATAAGTGAAGAACCCACTCTAGAGATGGCTGAAGAAAAAGTGCCACCATCCATGCAGAAGTAGAACATCAGGGTCCAAATCAACAATTTGGTGTTATTCAAACCCTAGCCACTTATCACGGCGGTAAGCCATTCCAACAATTTGGTGTTATTCAAACCCTAGCCACTTATCACGGCGGTAAGCCATTCCAGCTTTTGATTGATTGTGGCAGTACCCATTCATTTCTTTCTCCAAGGTACTTTAAAAAATTAAACTTGGGTCAAAAACCAGCTAAAAGGATGGTTGTAGAACTAGCTTGTGGGGGAAGGAAGTAGTGTCTCAACATTTTGTAGGAAACTTTGATTTTAAATTGGGTAGTGAGCAAACTCATGGCCATTTTAGAGTCCTGCTATTAGGAATTTATGATGGGATCCTTGGGATGAATTGGTTAATTGCAAATAATGCTAGTATTCACAGTAACCAGGGGAGTATCACTTTTAAAAATGAGCATGGCTAAGTAGTATCAGTTCAGGGGAAGATAGGTAAACCTAAGTCTAGGGTAGTCAAGGCAAAGCATCTTCTCAAGGGAGCACATAAGGGACAACAAGTTTTCCTAGTTAAGCTCAACAAAGCTGTTGAACCTAGTAAAAAAATAGAACCCTCTTGGCTCCAAGAATTCTCTAACATCTTTCCTGGTGAGTGACAAGCTTATAGGGCTACTGCCTCCTCGAGAAGTCGATCATGAAATCGAGGTGATTCGTAGTGCTCATCCTGTCTCAAAAACACCCTATAAATTGTCTCTTCCTGAAGCCATTGAGCTTATGGAACAACTTTCCTAAATCATTAAGCAAGGATTTGTACACTCCAACAGCTCTCCTTGGGGAACACCCGTTCTTTTCCAAAAGAAGAAGGACCGCACTCTTTGTCTCTGCATAGATTATCGGAGGCTAAATCAAGTCACTGTAAAAAATAAGTATATCCTATCCCTTGCATCGATGAGCTTCGTGATAGGGTTCATGGGGCCAAAGTTTTCTCAAAAATAGGCTTGACGTGTGGTTACTACCAAATCAAAGTCAAGGAAGCAGATATACCCAAGACAACTTTCAATACCCGTTATGGCCACTATACGTTTACTATAGTGTCATTCGGGTTAACCAATGCTCCTGTGACCTTCAACCACCTAATGCAAGATATATTCTATTCCTACTTGGAATAATTTGTGCTTGTCTTCTTTGATGACATCTTAGTATACTCCAAGTCGGTGGAGGAGCATGTGCATAGAGTTCTGCAATTGCTGCACAGACATAAACTCTATGCCAAGAAGACAAAATGTACCTATTTTACTCATCATCAGATTGAGTATCTTGGATTCATTGTCTCCCAATATGGTATCTCAGTAGATCCCAC
Source organism: Cibotium barometz (assembly GCF_041138505.1). Lineage (NCBI taxonomy): Eukaryota > Viridiplantae > Streptophyta > Polypodiopsida > Cyatheales > Cibotiaceae > Cibotium > Cibotium barometz. The sequence continues at coordinate 11,260,632 of NC_141088.1, read as the reverse complement.
CAAGGTCAAGGATATACTGGAATGGCCACCCCCTAAATCAGTCCATGAAGTTCATGGATTTTTGGGAATCACAGGATGGTACAAGATTTTATTCAAAGATTATGCCCTAGTAGCTAAACCCTTGATGGATCTTCTTAAGAAGGAATGCATAATAGTGTGGTTTCCAATCCATCAAGTTAGCTTTGATTAGCTCAAAGCCATCATTACCTCAGTGCCACTCCTGAAACTTCTTGATTTCACCCAGGAATTTGAGGTGGTTACTGATGCCAGTAGTCTAGCACTTGGTGGTGCCTTAGGACAAGAAGGAAGACCAGTGGCTTACTTCTCACAAGCTGAAGCAATATGAAGAAAATTATGCCACCCATGATTTGGAGCTCTTAGCGGTTGTTCATTGCCTCAAATTATGGAGACATTATCTCTTGGGGGGAAAATTCTACCTTGTAACTGACCAAAAGAGTCTGAAGTAGATCTTTACCTAGCCTAACCTCAACATGAGTCAAAGAAGATGGATTGAAATCCTACAAGAATATGACTTCAACATCAAATTCCACCCTAGGAAGGATAATGTGGTAGAGTGGATGCACTTAGCTACAAATCTTTCTTGAGTGCAATTGCGATGCCAAATGATCCCATACTAGACAAGGTCAAAGAAGTTTCATCTCATGATCCTGATTACCAAAGGATGGTGAAGTTAGTAAAAGAAAGGGGAACTTTAGAGAAAGAGAAAAATATAATCAAGGGGTACTTCATCCATGATGGGAGCCTCTACTTCAATCAACATGCTATGTATTCGTAGGGATCCTACTCTAAAGAAGCTAATCCTCCATGAAGCTCGTTGTTGATAGCCCCACTACATTGCATCCAGGCTATGCAAAAATATTGAGTGCTGTAAAATTAATTAGAGAATGAATTTATGCAAAATAAATTTCATGTTAAAAGAGGAGTTTTGAACATTATTTATCCTTAGGTACTTGAAGCAATGCCTCTCATGTCAAAGGATCAAATCTGAAAGAGTCAAGATGCATGGGAAGCTTCAACCCTTGGATATCCCCCAAATGAAGTGGGAATGCATTAGTATGGATTTTATCACAAGTCTCTCCACTTTACAAGGAGGATATGATTCCATTTTAGTGGTGGTGGAATTTCTTACCAAAGTAGCTCATCTTATACCAACAAAGAAAAGCTTTAAAGCTTTTGATGTTGCTTGATTATTCATCAAGGAGGTCTTTAAGCTTGATGATCTCCCGAAGAGGATAGTCAGTGAGATCGGGACTTTGACTTCACTTCAAAGTTCTGGCAATCCTTATTTCAGGCCTTAGGAACTCAACTTTGCTTTAGTACAGCTTATCATCCAGAGACTAATGGCTAGACTAAGAGAGTCAACCAAGTAATTGAAGAAATTCTCAGAGTATATTTTGGATGGGAACCAAGAAGATGGATTCAATACCTTCCTCTGGTGGAATTCGCTTATAATACATCTTATCATCAACGCATATGAATGTCACCATTCAAAGCACTCTATGGGCAAGAATGTTTATCTCCTCTAAATTTCTATGATCTAACCATAAGAGTTGAGGCATCCAAAAAATGCTCAAAAAGATGAACAGACCAAGGTGATCCAAAAAGATATTAAAGCTGCTCAAGATTGGCAAAAGGATTATGCTGACACAAGGAGGTCTAAAAGGATCTTCAAGGAAGGAGACAAATTTCTTCATGAGTTACCCAAGCGTAGCTCTCTGTCACTTGGGAAATATAAGAAATTCAACCCAAGATATTGTGGACCCTACACAGTCATCAAGTGTTTGGGCAGAAGTGCCTATAAGCTCCAGCTCCCAACCCATATCAAAGTCCACAATGTATTTCATGTAAGTTTGTTAAAGCCTTATGCACCCAATCTCAATCATATTCTTGATGATGAGAAAGTTATAATCCCAACTCAAGGAGTCCTTGAATTGCAGCCTAGTAGGATCATAGATTCTAGAGAAAGGTAACTCCATTAATAGAACTCTTATAGAGCATCTAGTACAGTGGAAAGATTACCCTGAAGAGGATGCAACTTGGGAAGATGAAGCTACACTCTTAAAGGATTACCCTAAATTCATGGAGGACATCTCGATGGATCTAACATGCCCATCTTCAATAATAATATATGCCCATTTAATAGATGAATTCAATAATAATATATGCCCATTTAATAGATGAATTTATGGTCTTTTGTGGTATAAAAATCAACAATTTTAATAAACGAGTTGTTTTCACTTAGAATCTTAAAATTTTGAGTCCAAATTTGGAATCTGTGCGCGATTTTACCCTACTATATGATTTTATAGCATCCAAAATGAACACCAAATCGAGCCTATACGTAAATTTTTAAGAGTTATTTCCAGTTAAAATATGATAAACTTAAACCTTAATAATTGCAGAACTGGGTGTCCAATTGATGGACGGTCTGCACCCCTATAACCAAGAAGACACCCCAGACATTTTCGTGCCCCGAAAAGAAAATTACGCACCACCGGGTGTTTTGACATGCCTATCAAGGCCAGCACTCCAAATTAGGGATCCCCGTCCCAAAAAGATATCATACACACACTCGAGCACTCGTACAACACCCACGTAAGGACCAAAGGCCGATCGCCCTAGCGTACGGTCCACACAGACCGCCACGTGAACACCCATGTTGCCATTGAACCGGAAGGTACATGTGTGCCTCAACTTTTGCCTGTGCATAAGTACCATACCTTTCCACATGCTCATGCAAGCCACAGGTTGGTGTACTTTCCCCGTACACTGTCTTTTCCACCCCCACCTTGCTCTCGCTTTCCCTATACCCATACCTGTACATGTACCTATATAAACCCCCCCGGACCCCCACCACTAGTACCCCGACACTCTGTGCTGCCCATACCCATACTCGACACTCTACTATGCCGATAGTCTGCTCGTACCTGGCACTCTATGCGGGACTATACCCAACAGCCCTCTGCACCCCTCTTCTAGGCAAGCCCTTTTTGCCCATCTCCAAGAAAGCCCTTCGCATATTTTTTTTGGCCTCATCTCACCCTTGTGGGTAGAGTGTCCTTAGCTGCTCTCCCAACCCCCCACCCCCGTGTGAATAGACTTAAGGGAAGACTCCCCCTTCTTTCCCTCTAGGTGCAGCCTTCTTCTTTGAAAATCCAATTTAAGGACACCTTCCTCCCTCCCCCCCCATTAACAGTGACTTTAGTAAGGGCTTTTCGGCTCTTAGAGGTGGTTCCCACCTAGGAGTTTTTTGCTCGTAACTTGGGCAAATGAGATCCGATTTGTGATCCAACTGAAGTGTTGTATTTGCAACAACGTGAGCTAAAAGAAGACAGGCATAATGGCTCTTTCAAGAAAGCGCCAAAATATCGCCTCAAGAGGCGCACAACACCAAGCCTAGAGAGGTTGTTCTAGATGCGGTCCCAACACTCCCCTTGGGAGCCCCACAAGGAATTAATGGCCTATAGAGGTTTGAAGGCCTAATTCTAGATAATCGACGGAATAAAGCAAAGAGCCTAGATTTGGCTACAAATAATTTTGAACATTGTATCTATTTTTTTATTAAATCCTTTGTTTGTAAGCATTGTTGTATCCTTGATAAAGATGGTTTAAACGAACAGTGTAAGGCCATTAATTAAGGAACTTGTTTATTTATGTCAAAGAGTGTGGTAGGATTAATTAGAAAATAAACTGATGCATGAGTTGGGTGGAAAGTGGGAGGATGGAATTCACTGACGGCAACATCCTATGAACGGGTGGACCCAATTAGTCGGGTAGCTTTCCAACAAATTAATTGAACCTTCTACGTTAGATAAATAAGTCCCTGGGCAACCCTACTCTAGAGGATAGGTCAGCGACTGTGCCTTGCATAGATGAGGAAAAAAGTGTTGTTTCTAGAAGTCAAGAATAGAGTTTGTCCGAGTTAAGGTCGATCACTCTATGAGTGGTTTGATTTTAGGAATCCTTTAGAAAGACCATGTTTCCCCTACGGGATAGAACTAGGTCTTACCTACTATTCGTATCCTTGTATCTTACATGGTCAGGGTGTCGACGAGTAGGAAATTATCCCAAGTTAGACTTAGTAGACTATCAGAAGGTTTCCCCTATTTAGGAAGGGGGGGACCTTACACAACCTACCCAAGACTTGCCACGCCTATTAGAAGTTTGCCATAGCCGTTCCAAATCTGACTCAAAGCCCCCGGCCGTTCCTTTCTAATTTCATGAGCGATTGCCCGTTCCTTTCTTCAATTTAGAAGCCTGCACCCGTTTGTTATTGATTTTCCGATGTCTCGGTCGTTCCTTTCTGATTGCATGAGAGAATGCCCATTCCATTTTATTTTTTGGAAGTTTGTGGTTGTTTGATGGTTGTGCCATGGCCGTTCGCTAGTGTTGTCACGCCCGTTCGCTTCCACTATCCAACTACCATGGTCGTTCCCTACTATAAATGCCACAGTTGTTCCTTGGACTTGCCACGATTGTACCCTTCTACCAAACCTATAAATAAGGGCCCCACCCCCTCATTTCCTCACTTTCAACTCTTCCCGTAGCTAAACTATTGCCAATTTTTCTCTTGAGCTTCCACACTCACCCACCAACCAGCACCTTGTCTGACTCTTCTGCGGAGGTTCTCCATCACACCTCTATCCAGAGAAATTGACCTGCAAGGAGGTGGCTGCTTCGAGGAGTATGCCATGCACTCGACCCAGCTTTCTCATCTAGGTGAGGCTTTCACAAGGCAGGTCAATAACCATACAGTCCATTCCCTAATGAAGAACAACCACAAAGTGGAACACAAGCTCATGTACTTCACCGGGCCATGTTACTAGGCTTATATATTGTTCAGAAGTTGGAGGAGCTTGGCTTGCCTTGGAGCCATGGAGGCCCGACCTCTACAATGCCTTATACTTCACAGAAACCTACGACACCAATGAGCATACTGGCGAGGTCTTGGATAACGAGGGCCAGAGACACCAGGTGTGCAGCTCAACGTGGAATTGATCAGAGATGCTTTGGCACTCCCCCACATGGCCCAGCCATATGTTAGGCTTACCAATGCACCTAAGCTGACCAGAGGTTTATTCAGGGGGGGATAGCCCCAACAAGGATGGCATAGAATGGGCCAACATTACTCAAGAAGATATTATCATGCCGGCCAAAGCATTGCAATTTCTACTCACCACCATGTGGATGGATCACTCTTCAGCCCCGATGCACACCACCTTGGCACGGGTGCATCAAGGTTAGATGGTCAATTGTGTAGATTATCTCTTTAGTGACCTGCACACAGTTTGCTCTAACCCCCAAGGAAATTTGTTCGTCGTTGCTACATTGCTGCTGACCTGAGTACTTTATTATGGGGTTAGGTGGGAGGAGTTACCCCGTGCGCGATCTAGCTTAGCGGCTTGGACACAATAGTCACCTCTCTTCCCCCTCCATCACCTTCTCCCAACTCCCCACTAGCAACAAAGAGGCAACTCCAAGAGCCTGTCGTCTTGCTGAACAAATCCCTTAGCCACCCAGCCCAGCACAAGAAGAGTCGATAGCTGCTGCTGTAAAAGCAACCAGGAAGGCCATTGAAGAGAAGGAAGAGCACCAAAAGCAAAAAAATTTCAACAAGAACTTATTTTAAACCCCATCTCCTAACCACTTTGTCGTCGACATGCCTTCAAACACAGAGGTAGGCCCTTCTTCCCCTAGTGCAGCACAGAATACGTGAACATTCTTCATTGGGTGCACTCAGGAAGTTTCCGTTCCAGTCAAGCATATGCAGAAAGTGTTCATGTGGCTCACGGAGACGTACCAAATTTTGCACTTGGATTCTCCCACATGGCCAGAGAGCTCATAACACAAATGATGGATTGCATCTACCATCAGTAGGAGGTGGCGCAAGTTTCTCAGTGAGAGATGCTGTTGGCCAAGGCCCAAGAGCGCCACGTGTCTGAGGATTTATATCAGAACAACTTACTATACATGCAGCTCCAGGAAAAATTTAACAAGTAGACATAACATTTGGGGCATGCCCTCACTCGCATCACCGATCTCCAGCAACTAGCTAACTCAGGCTCATGAAGTAGCACAGCGGGCACATCAGGAGCTCACCATAGTCAAGAGCCTAGACCAAGACGCTCAAAATTAGGCCCAGGCATTGGAGGACACCCTTGCCCGCACACCCAAAGAGGTTTGCTACATGTAAGATTCCTCCCCGGCTCCTCAAGATGTCCAGTAACTTTCCCCCTGTAATCAATTCTCTCTTCAGAATAATAAAAGGTCTTGTTTCTACCTATTTTAGCTTAGAGAGAAAAAATGTTCTAGAGAGAGGTTATTCAGATTTTAGATATTTTTGGATGGAAAAATATCTCTTCTTATTAAAATAAATTCCCCCAAAACAGAAGTTCAAAAAGATTTTCAGAAGGTGCATTAGAAATAAATTATAATCTGTTCAAAAGGCCTTATCCTAAGGTCCAGATTTTCTAAAAAATTTAAATTAAGGTTCTGAGAGGGGCCAATCAGATTCATCGAAATGTATGGAGGAGATAAATTGAAGAAATCAAGAAAATCCCCCCAAAAATGAGTAAATACTCACATAAGATGAGAGTGGACTAAGGACCAAAGGAAATACTAAAAAAATAAATTTTTGACACCTCAAGAGTGGGGATTCCCCCTCATGAAGGAGGCACCTATTTCACATGTGTGGTGGAGTTTTAAATTCTCAAGTATGCCCATTGTGTTTTGTGATCTCCCCTACACTTCTAGTAAACCCCCACCCATCCTCGATACCATCCTTGCCACAAGACCCTCAACATTAACAACCCCTCCACCCCTATCACCAACTCAATAATTCCCCATCCAGAACCTTGAAGAAGAGGAGATCTCGTCACTGCCACCATTGAAGCGTGAGGAGGTTGACCGCTCAACCCACTCAATTGGCGCAATCCCCTCGACCGCACAGAGTTTGAGCAGGCCATCGCCATCCTATTCGGTTGTTGACAACTCTAGGAAGAGACAATCACCCACCTCACCGACCGCATGGACATCTATATCTTGTGACCTTACCTCAATGCAAATCACCCCCAATGGCAGCACGACCACCCCCCAAGGACATGAGGCGGATACCACCGACCACCCGCCTGCTGCTCACCCCCTCACATTCCAACTCATGGGCGACCAGCACGCCTAGAGGCAACCCTTCCTTGCCAAACCTTTTATCTAGGAGACCTACTGTAATGTGTCGTGCACTCAAGATCAGCCCCGATTACCTCCCACTTTTCCAACGGTGGGCATGGAGTCTCTTCCACGAGGAGCAAAAGGCAAACCCCAAACTCAAATTCAACTTCCTCTAGTTTGCTCCCCCATCACAGCACAGCGCCCCTACACTAAAGAAAGCATGGTATGGTGCTTCCACGAATTCATCTGCCAATATGACCAAGTTCGTGACCTAGCAATGATTGTAACCATTTGATTCTTCAATTTGATCATTACGCTATTGGAGTCCTTTCTTGACTGGACCATTACTATGAAGGCGCGCAGGGTCTGGCCTTCGACATCAACAAAGGGCCCACCCTCAAGCAGATCTTTGGCTACTACGAGCGCATTATGTGGATGCTCGCATGGCGCCTACAAACATTCAAAGATATGATGGAGAGCACTTTTTGGATGAGCTACAAGGTCTTCCACATCGAGCCCCTCCTGCTCCAACCTTGCACCGTGATTTCATCAGAACCTATTTTATGTAATACAGATAGATCCGACCAACTCTGAGGATGGACCTGTATTAGGGAGGGGGTATGTTAACCACTCTGGTTAACATTACCTTGTGCATTACTCCACCTTTGTAATTTATCTTTTTGTAACCGCACAAAGCGCTCATTGTAAAAGAGATATGGGATGACCAAGCTTATGGCTTGTGTAACATCGGTCATGAGAAATAGATATACATAGAGCTAGAGAAACTAGGAAGACTAGTTTTGGGCCCCTAACTGTAAATGGGCAGCCGGACATTGTAACTATGAGCTCATGTATATAAGTCATTTTATGGAATATGAAAAGGGACAATCCCATTTATCTCACTGAGTTTGCCTTCTCTCTCTCTTTATCATTTGAGCTTGTAGTTGCATGTTAGCTTGTGTTCTTGCTTGCTTGCATGTTGGATTGTTGGTGTATGTAAGTAGGGATGGTAATGCTATCCTTTCTCCTCTGCTCTACCTTCTCTTTGCTATCTACCATGTCCCTTTTACATGCTAGTTGCATATGAAGTAGAGTTTGAGCTCTCTATATCTCCCTCCTTACTCTCTACCTAGCATTTGGATCTCTTCTTGGGTGACACAGGAAGAGGTGGAGTGAGCCCCTAGCGGCTTCACATTGAGGAGTTAATTCTCATAGGGTTGGCCAAGTGCAACTCTCCGGATTCAACACTTGCATGCATTTTTCTTCTCTTCTTTCCCTCTTCTGTGCAAGGTAGCATGTTATCCTTAACACCATCTTCATAAACTAAAGCCATTTATATAGCTCTAGATAAAGTTTGACACTTCACATGGTGCACTAATGGTTCAAGTTTATCACTTAATCCCAAGGAGAATTTATGAACTATAAGAAATCTGGTAAAATTTATGGAATTTTCATAAGCACCTCTCGATACTTGTCAGCATACTCTTGAACTGTAAGACTCTTTTGATGAAAGATTAAAAAAACCAAGTATCAAGGACTACTCTTCTCATCTGGTGGCATAAATTTTTGAATAAACATATCCTTAAAGTCCTCCCAAGTTTTCGGGATTGCCTTGTCCTTTTGAATTTTCCCACCACAACGGCGAGCCACATCCTATAAAATATATGCAACATGTTGGATTTTAATATGCTCATCTATGATATCACATAAAGTAAAGCATTATTCCCAATTAGAAATCCAATGAATCACTGCATCAGCCATGCAAGAAGGTAAAGTATTAGTGTACTTTGGTGGTTTCAAATCCTTTGGTACAAGTTTTGGATTTAATCCCTTTTTTGGTGTACCCTCACGATTATTCAAGGGATGGGTATCCAAAGTCAACTGAGGTACTATAGGTTAATAATTATCACAGTGTGGATATTATTCATAAATAAATTCATTTTCTCCTGCAAATAATGCATTTGTTATGAAGAGGGACAAACTCCAGAGATTGTGGGGCAAAGTGGTCAGATTCCATTTTTAACAATAATATGCAAGAAGCACCAAACAACGGAAAATAAAAAGAGAATGGATAAGTAGGTCTCCTAGTCATAAGGTTGTCAAAGCCGATGAAGGTAGAAGTCATGTAGAATTATAGCTTCGTGTAGCATGCCAAGTGTTTTACAAGAAACAGGCTACCAGAAGGAGATTCTTTTTGCCAATATGTGAGAATTTCCTCTAAAAATCTTTGAGTAAAGAACCTTAGGGCTTGATATTTTTTGGTGATAAGCTTTTGGAAAGAAAACGTGGGCTATTTTTTCCTTTTTTTTCTTTTTGGCGACGGCGATGGGGCTGCACAGCAAGGTCAAAGTAGAGAAGAGCGTGTCTTGGCTTGTGAAGTAGCACAACACCACACAAAGGTGCTTGTGGCCTAGCCACCACACCTTGTAAGAAACAATCAGTGGCACCATAGCAACAGCAGTTTGATAGCAGCAACAAACAAAATGACGGGCCAACTACACATCGATATTATATGGTAGACGATGAAAATTTGGCATACAGACATAAACGACAGTGACAAAGAAGAGAATCTGGTGAGTTGCAGTGACTTAAAACTCTTGATTTCCATTCTGAAGGCAAGCTCATACATGTCCCCCATAGCCAAGAATAAAAGCCTAAGCTCTGATACCAAATGTTAGGTCTCCATGTAAGGTAAACTTAGCTATGTGAAAAACAAGCTTCATGCAAAAATGTGAGAGAGAAGAAGAAGAACTTCCAAAATAGCTTTAAAAAACCTCGCTTGGCATACCATGTTTAACCACCCAACCATTATATATACTAGTGACCCCATGCATCCACCCCAGTGTGTACCTTACCATCCACACACCATACTCACGTGCCCCCTATGTCCCTACTAGTACCCCCAAGCTATACATCACTGGGTCTTTTGCCTACAACCGTCAATTCACACTTATTAATATAAATGGTGATGTGCATTAGTATGCCGCCATTGGTTATCCCACGTAACGTCCGTGTGTCCCACACATTACTGGTATGTAAATCACATGTATCAGTGTGTACACATCCCACATGTTGACATGCGTAAGGGTCATATTAATTACATAAGTTGTTTGAGTGGCTTTTATAAAAACTAATAAGAAAAATAATTCAGTTAAATCATCCTCGCCATAATCTTCCCCTCCACCACCACCACCACCTTCCTTAACATCGCCTTCCTACATTTAATACTAAAACAATGCCAAAAAAAAAGTTAATGCTAGAGGCAAAACAACATATGAATTGAGACTTTGGTGATAATTGAAATTCAAGTTCAAAGAGTCGACTACTCACATAAAGTCATAGTTTCCTTGAGCTCATTGGATATCGGCATCAGCCACTCTCAATTGTTTCAACCACTCCCAAGTCTCAACTTCACTACTATGATTCTTTACGGTACCTATTCTCCCAAGCATTTAGGGTATGACTTGCTATCCATTCCTAGAACAAATTACAAAATTTCATGAGGAAATGAAGTAAACTTAGTGATACATAAGAAAGAAGAAACTTACAAATCATGCGATCCAAGTTGTCTTTCTTCCGGAGCCACATTTTGTCGCACCATACTTTTGCAATTGACTTGCATGTGCCACCTTTTACTGAGGGTATTGAGTACCCTCCCTAGCATCTTTCTTTACCTTCTTTATTTCCTTAACTGAGCAATTGGAGGGCATTTGCTTTTCTTCTCTAATGCACCTCCTTACGCAAGACCTCCTATTGTTGATTATCTTTATGATGTGATCCCTAGCCCATTGGTTAAAAAAACACATGTGTGTTGGATTTGAGAACCACTCATGCATGCATTGCACCACATATATGAAGTCTTTATAATTTTGCTCCCCCCATGGTTTGAACACATCTTTATAAGTTTGATTAAGTACTCGATGGAAGTTATAATAAACCCTCCACCCCATCTCATCCATAAAAGGCATGCCCTCCTCATCAAGAGTATAATAAAGCATAACATCCCTGGGCACCTCGTCTATCTCCATAGGTGAAGATAACCGCTCACCTCCTCCAAAGCATCTGCCACACACACCCCCCTACTACTAGAGCATCAATAGCTCTGAGAAGCCCTTGCACTATCACCACCTGAGTGGCATTGTGAGACTCTCTTCGCATGCCAAGGAGATGGCACCACAAATGTGGACAGAGTCTATTGTGTGGAGGGGATAAAAGTAGCCCATGTTATGGTAGGAGCCGAAGGACGACGAGAAGTAGCCAAAGTGGAAGGGAAAGGGGTAGGCAAAGTGGAAGTAAGAGGGATAGGGAAGCTAGTGGAACGCATGGAAATGTGTGATTGTGGGATAGATGAAGTCTCTGGCACATACCTCATAGACACTACAAAAATCTGGGTTATCTTGAGATGTACTTAAGGATGCCCCTCCATATGCCAGATCATTTTATGGTGGTGGCTACATCTATAAAAATTAATACCACTAGGATTAGCATAGACACTACATAAATCTGGGTCATCCTTTGGTATAGGAAGTGTACTCGAGAATGCCCCTCCATATGCCATATCATTTTCTGGTGGTAGTCACATCTATAAAAGTAAAGAACCACTAGGATTAGCATAGACAATAACTTGAGATGAGGAGTAGAAAAAGTGAAAGGAAGAGAGCCTATGCATGTATGTTAGAGCTCTAACAAACATGCATGCATAGAGCCTATGTATGCTCTAATATGTGAGAGGATCTCACTTCACGATGTGCTCTAACTGTCCACAATGAAAAAATAGTAGTAGAAGATAGTTATCCAATACCAAGATCTGCCAATATACGGTGGAGCCATAGACATTCCTCAATAGTTGTGAATGTTGCGTTGTACTCATCTTCACAACTTGAAGTAGCCTACTATCAGAAACAGCTACCACTATTGGACACTTATTGTTAGAACATCATGTCTAATAGCTATCAATGGAGGCAACAAGCATAAAGAAAACACATATTTGCTTCACTGTTTACCAATGCCAAAGCTAGGGCAATGCTGAAATTTGCTCAACTATGACACTACATGCTGAATTTTAAGATGTAATAAGGCATTTGACAATTTGCTATAAGGGGAAGCATCAAAAGCTTCATTTGTTAGAGGTAGTGTAAGATTCCTCCCTCCAGCTTTTGAGGTGTGCAGGTGTAAGAACCTCCCCTTTTCTGATCTTATAATTATTCCCCTCTGAAATAAAAGAAAGATCATGTTTTACCCTGTTTTGGCCTGGAGAGAGAAAATGTCTAGAGGGAGGTAATTCGAAATTGAGATATTTTTGGATATAAAAATCCTCCTAGAGTCTAAAATGGTTTCCTCTAAAACAGAAATTCAAAAATAACTTTCCAATGTGTAATTGGAATTAATTGAAAATAGGTATAAAGGACCTTAGCCTAAGGCGTCCAGATTTTCAAAAAAAATTGGATTATGGTCCAATTAAGGTTCCTATGGGCCAATAGGATCAATCCAAGTGTAGGGAGGAGATAAATTGAAGAATAAAAGAAAAACCCCCCAAAAATGAGTAAATGCTCACATAAGATGAAGAGTGGACTAAGGACCAAAGAAAAGAATTAAAAAACTGAATATTGACACCTCAGTGTGGGGATCTCCCCTCATGAAGTAGGCGCCTTTTTCTCATCATTACCCCAATTCTTAATCAATAAAATGAGATATTTTCATCTCTCCTCTCTCCTCTTTCAAAACTAGATCCAAAAAGTAAGCTAAACTGACCCAAAAATGGTCAAAAATTAACCAAACTGATCTGGAAAATTCTAGAATGAGTTTCCTTGGTTAGAGGCTCACTTTTTCCTATAAATAGAAGCCTCCCCATTTGTAGCATCCTCTCCAAAGTGAATTGGTGGCCACTCTTGCTTCAAACAAGAGTAGAACCCTCAATCCCTCAAGCCAAAGGAGAGCTTACAAGCTCCATGTAAGCTAATTTTCTTACTTTTTTAATAAAAAATCTATGGTTTTCTTAATTTTTATGTTTTGCAATTGATTGAATAAAATTCAAATACTATGACTTTGATGAAAAGGCCACCCCCTTCTCTTCTTTACATTCTAGCCTTTCTTAATCCGAGAAACAACAACTAAGGAATTAATTAAACTCTTCTTATTGTTTGCTCTCTTCAATTTAGATAATTATGTAGATTAGAGATCTATAAATCTAATTTGGGTTGATTTAAGTTAAATAAAGAATGATAAAAATGAGAAATGGTCAGCCATACAAACGAGGTTATGGCAAAATTTTCCAGAATTTTGTGAAAAAGAAAGTTTATTTTTATGTTATTCCAAAAGAGTAATTCCCATCATTTTTTCATCTAAGAGAAATATTCTAATTACTCCATGTACATATTCAGCTATGAATATGTACATGGATATCACTGATATGAATATGTACATATTCACCTATGAATATGCATGGATATCACTGATATTCTTATTAAATTTGATTTCTATGCATAGAAAGATGCATAATGGAATTTTTTATTACAAAAGTGTTATTCTTATTAAATTTGATTTTATGCATAGAAAGATGCATAATGGAATTTTTTTAATTACAAAAGTGTTATTCTTATTAAATTTGATTTTATGCATAAAAAGATGCATAATGAAATTTTTTAAATACAAAAGTGTTATTCTTATTAAATTTGATTTTATGCATAGAAAGATGCATAAAGGAAAATTTTTTATTGCAAAAGTGTTATTCTTATTAAATTTGATTTTTATGCATAGAAAGATGCATAAAGGAATATTTTTTATTGTAAAAGTGTTATTCTTATTAAATTTGATTTTATGCATAGAAAGATTCATAAAGGAATATTTTTTATTATAAAAATGTTATTCTTATTAAATTTGATTTTTATGCATAAAGAAAATTTTTTTATTATAAAAGTATTATTCTTATTAAATTTGATTTTTAAGCATAGAAAGATGTATAAAGAAATTTTTTTATTATAAAAGTGTTATTCTTATTAAATTTGATTTTTATGCATAGAAAGATGCATAAAGGAATTTTTTATTTCAAAAGCATTATTCTTATTAAATTTGATTTTTATGCATAGAAAGATGCATAAAGGAATTCTTTTTATTACAAAAGTGTTATTCTTATTAAAATTGATTTTTATGCATAGAAAGATGTATAAAGGATTTTTTTATTACAAAACTATTCTTTCTATTAAAATTGATTTTATGCCTAAATAGATGCATAAAAGGATTTTTTTATAAAAGTGTTATTCACAATGAAGTTGATTTTTATGCATAAATAGATGCATAAAGAATTTTTATATCAAAATTAGAATTCTCTTAAATTCTATGTTTAAATTCTTTGAGTATTTGATAAATGAATAATTAAATACTCTAAGAGAGAAATTTCTATGGTTTTATATTCACACGGATTGTAAAAAGAGAATTCAGGAAATCTATCGAGCGATCGGAATATTCAGATAAATGATTAATTCATTCCTCATTGGAATCCGTAAATAATTTATAAATCAGTTAAGTGAATATTCAAAGAAAGAAATTCAGTAAAATAGTAACTAAATTCTCAAACCTTTTCGAGAAAGATAGATCAGGAAAAATCTTATGTGACTCGAACCTTGAATTAGACTATGACCAAGACCAAACTCTTTCGTCCTCAGTTTTGAGGAAAGAAGATGTGACCAGTTTAGAAAAATACACTCAAAACTCCCGCCAAATCTGAAACTAAGTTTGAGAGCCTTCGAATTGATCTATGGATCAAGGTTGTAGAATTCGAGGAATTCTGGTATGAAATTTAGAATTTTGATCAAGAAGTTTTGGGGATACTGATTTAAGAAATACTCCTTGTATTCAAAAGAAAATCAAACTGAAAACTTGCATAGAAATGAGATGTGATGTGAATAGATGTGATGATATGTGATGTGAATAGATGTGATGAGATGTGATGTGAATCGGATAGATGTGAATGAATGGATGAGATGTAATGTGATGTGAATCGGGATGTGAATGAATGAGATGTGATGACATAAGAATCAGGATAGATGTGAATGAATGAATGGATGAGATGTAATGTGATGTGAAACGGGATGTGAATGAATGAGATGTGATGTCATGGGAATCGAGATGTAAATGAATGATATGGGATGTGAATGGATGTGAATGTGTATGTGAAAATGGATGTGAATGTGTATGTGAAGAATGGATATGGATGTGTATGTGAAGAATGGATGTGAATGAGTATGTGAAAGAATGGATGTGGATGTATGTGAAAGAATGGATGTGGATGTGTATGTGAAAGATGTGATGTGATATAAAGAGATGTGATGTGACATGAATATATGTAGATGTGAAGTGATAGATATGAATGCATGGATAGATGTAGGTAGTCGTACATGTGAACGATTGGATGGATGTGGATAAATGAGATGAGATGTGTATGAATGAGATGAGATGTGTATGAATGAGATATGATGTGAATAGATGTGATATGATGTTATATGGATAGAATGTATGTGATGGGATGGTGATGAGAATGAATGTGATGGATATGAATGAATGTGATGTGATGGATGTGAATGGATGGAGGTGTTGTGATGTGAAATGGATAGATGTGAGTGAATGAGATGTGATGTGAATCGGGATGTGAATGAATGAGATGAGATGTGTATGAATTAGATATAATGTGGATAGATGTGATGTGAATGAATGTGATGTGATGTGATATGAAATGGGATAGATGTGAATGAATGAGATGTGATGTGAATGGATGAGATGTGATGTGATGTGAAATGGGATAGATGTGAATGAATAAGATGTGAGGTGAAATGGATGTGATGTGATGTGATGTGGAACGGGGTAGATATTAATGGATGAGATGTGAATGAATGTGATGTGATGAGATGTGGATATGGGTAGATGCGAGTGGATGAGATCTGATGAGGATAAATGAGGAAAGATGTGATGAGATCTGATGAGGATAAATGAGGAAAGATGTGATGAGAAGAAAATGATGTGATTGGATGAGAATGGAAATACATATGAAATGGATGTGGATTAAATAATGTGGATTGATGTGGAACAATGTGGAAAGATGAGAGTTTGTTATAGAAACTGTATTTATGACCTGTTTTTAAATGATTGTTTTATGTCAAGAATACTGGGGAAGCATTTTGACCATCTTGTGAATGAGGTCGTGGAGACCTAACTGATAAAGTTGCAATAGCTGACAGAGAGTCACTGGAGGACGTCTCGTGTAGCAAGGTCGGCCGTGGTGTTGACCAGCCTCGATTCGATTTAAATGGTGAGCTTGCGGTACAGTGGATGAGGGACCAAGGAAGCGGCTTATGAGTGAAGCGCTAGGTGACCTGCGAAGAATCCTAGAGAATGCTGACCATCTGGGGGGGTCGCCGAAGATACCCATACGTGAGATATTTTGATCAAGGAGTAAAAGTTATTTCTAAATTCGAGCATGGATCTGGTTGATTAACCTTGCTGGTCCTCAAACGGATGAGTCCATGGCTCTTTTATATGGATCTGTTGGATGATCTTGCTGATCTTCAACGGAGATTCCATTTTGATTTTTTTTTTAGGGAATATATTGCCAGGTACTATGAGCTAGGAACTATCGAAAAGGCCCCTTAGTGGACAGGTGGTGAGCGTTCTTGTTACCAATGATGCCATAGGTACACGGATGAAGGAAAAATTAGAAATTAGGATTCAACCAGATATTTTGGAGGATTACGGTCAGTGATACTATAGTTTCATTAAAAGATTGTTTTAAAGATAGCTGAATCTGTGAAAAAAGCAATTTCATATTGGGTGTGTAAGTGGTGTGACTAGTTTTAAGTTTGCATGAATATCCAGCTAGGGGACCTGGGAACTCTTTTCCCTACTGGTACACCCCATACAAAACCTAACCAAATTCTTAAATGGATCCCATCACTACAGTGGTTGGGTGGTTGACTAACCCACGGGACAGGATGGGGTTAGGCTTGTCTGATGGATCCCTAAATATGAGACTCAATTCTGTTATGGTACGATATATGAAGTAAATCCCGGATAAAAATTATTCTATGGAAAAGAATCAGCCGGCTGTGCCTTTCAATGAGGAAAAAAGCGTTGGTCTCTACTATGATCCAAGTGCAAGTCTTTCCTTGATCTGACTATGGGAACTTACGGGTTCGGTCAGATCAATTCAGTTAATTAAGACTCTTGACTATGTTAGAGTAAATTTTATCCTGGAGGAATCGCCTGTGCTTTTTGGGCAAGGGAAGTTTTTTCGGGTTCGTCGATTTTGGAAGAACCGATGAATTAGTCTCTTGTCCGGATATCCGCCATGGGTGAGGCCCCAAGTGAGGGACCTTACCCCGTGCAAGAAGTGCTACTTCCACTGCTAGCACCCCTAAATTCATTGCGCGGAGGGGATAGGGATCTTTCAGCTAGTATCAGAGCAAATTGGCTAAAGTGGATCAACTGTGAAGCCAAAAATGTCAAAAATTTATGAAGTAACAATAAAAAGTTAGAAATATATGATGAAATTCATACAAATTGATATTCAGATTGAAATTCATAAATTAGTAATTGGGTCTTCACATGGAAGTACCGCAATTGCATGGAATCCCTGACTTGCTTGAGGCCTAGACATGATGATATTTAACTTAAAATTCCAAGGATCGTGACCTGTATATACCGAGAGTATAAGTGCAGCTCTTTACTCGCAATATATACGAGTAAATCTAAGACCTCTAAATTATAAGCAAAAATATAGCCAAATGATGAATTCGAATGTGGTTGACATGATTTTAAAATTCTGGTTGAGAACCGATGAGTTGATTTGGATTCTGATTGAAAAATGATGATTCCTGAATTTTGTTGAAAAGCGATAAGCTGAGTAAAACCACAATGAGGATGAATGGGACGAGTCCTTGTGATGATGTTCGTAAACTGGAATGACGATAATGACTTCAGCAAATCACTATGAGATTAGTGGATTGTGATGATAGATTGCTACTATTAACACTTGAACCAATGGATCAAGTTAAGGGATGACAAATTAAAAATCTGTATAATTGAAATTCCCATGGAGGAATGTTTAGATAGAAATTTCAGTCTAATGGACCATTATTGTGTTAAGGATATGAATGATATGATCTGAATGAATTGTTATCTGATGATGAGTTCTATACCAGGGATCTCTATCCCAGGATTCTGTTGGGTTTACCAGACTATAAGGAACCCCAAAATCAGTTGGATCTTAAGGAAAAGAGTTGTCCTCTAGTTTGCAAGATGAAGACATCTCGCGGTTTTTAAGTGGGGTAGGATGTAAGATTCCTCCCTCCAGCTTTTGAGGTGTGCAGGTGTAAGAACCTCCCCTTCTGATCTTATAATTATTTCCCTCTCTAAAATAAAAGAAAGATCCTATTTTACCCAGTTTTGGCTTGGAGAGAGAAAATATCTAGAGGGAGGTAATTCAAAATTAAGATATTTTTTGATATAAGAATCCTCCTAGTGTCTAAAATGGTTTCCCCTAAAACAAAAATTCAAAAAGAACTTTCCAATGTGCAATTAAAATTAATTGAAAATAGGTATAAAGGACCTTAGTGCCTAAGGATCCAGATTTTCAGAAATTTTTGGATTATGGTCCAATTAAGGTTCCTATGGACCAATAAGATTAATCCAAATGTAGGGAGGAGATAAATTGAAGAATAAAAGAAAAACCCCCCAAAAATGAGTAAATGCTCCTATAAGATGAAGAGTGGACTAAGGACCCAAAAAAAAGAATTAAAAAACTGAATTTTGACACCTCAGTGTGGGGATCTCCCCTCATGAAGTAGGCACCTTTTTCTCATCATTACCCCAATTCTTAATCAATAAAATGAGATATTTTCAACTCTCCTCTCTCCTATTTCAAAACTAGATCCAAAAAGTAAGCTGAAGTGACCTAAAAATTGTCAAAAATTGACCAAACTGATCTGGAAAATTCTAGAATCGGTTTGCTTGGTTAGAGGCTCACTTTCTCCTATAAATAGAAGCCTCCCCCTTTGTAAAAGATTAATGGTGTTTATGTACTGTTACTCTGCTCTTGTCATCCTCCTAAGCCATCTACATTGAATTTTTTAATAATTCAATTATTTTTGGCCTAATCCTCTCCAAAGTGAATTGGTGGCCACTCTTGGTTCAAACAAGAGTAGAATCCTCAATCCCCCAAGCCAAAGGAGAGCTTACAAGCTCCATGTAAGCCAATTTTCTTACTTTTTTAATGAAAAATCTATGGTTTTCTTAATTTTTATGTTTTGCAGTTGATTGAATAAAATTCAAATGCTATGCCTTTGATGAAAAGGCCACCCCCTTCTCTTCTTTACATTCTAGCCTTTCTTAATCCTAGAAAGAATAACCAAGGGATTAATTAAACTCTTCTTATTGTTTACTCTCTTGAATTTAGAAAATTATGTAGATTAGAGATCTATAAATCTAATTTGGGTTAATTTAAGTTAAATAAAGAATGATAAAAATGAGAAATGATCAACCATACAAAGGAGGTTATAGCAAAATTTTCCAAAATTTTATGAAAAAGAAAGTTTGTTTTTATGTTATTCCAAAAGAGTAATTCCCACCATTTTTGCATCTAAAAGAAATATTCTAATTACTCCATGTACATATTCACCTATGAATATGCATGGATATCACTGATATTCTTATTAAATTTGATTTCGATATGCATAGAAAGATGCATAATGAAATTTTTTTTATTACAAAAGTGTTATTCTGATTAAATTTAATTTTATGCATAGAAATATGCATAAAGAAATTTTTTTTATTACAAAAGTGTTATTCTTATTAAATTTGATTTTATGCATAAAAAGATGCATAATGGAATTTTTTTATTACAAAAAGTGCTATTCTTATTAAATTTAATTTCTATGCATAGAAAGATGCATAATGGAATTTTTTTATTACAAAAGTGTTATTCTTATTAAACTTGATTTTATGCATAGCAAGATGCATAATAGAATTTTTTTTATTACAAAAGTGTTATTCTTATTAAATTTGATTTTATGCATAGAAAGATGAATAATGGAATTTTTTAAATACAAAAGTGTTATTATTATTAAATTTGATACATAAAGAAATTTTTTTATTATAAAAGTGTTATTCTTATTAAATTTGATTTTTATGCATAGAAAGATGCATAAAGGAAATTTTTTTATTATAAAAGTGTTATTCTTATTAAATTTGATTTTATGCATAGAAAGATGCATAAAGGAAAGTTTTTTATTATAAAAGTGTTATTCTTATTAAATTTGATTTTTATGCATAGAAAGGTGCATAAAGAAAGAAAATTTATTATAAAAGTGTTATTCTTATGAAATTTGATTTTTATGCATAGAAAGATGCATAAAGGAATATTTTTTTATTACAAAAGTGTTATTCTTATTAAATTTGATTTTATGCATAGAAAGATGCATAAAGAAATTCTTTTTATTACAAAAGCGTTATTCTTATTAAATTTGATTTTTATGCATAGAAAGATGCATAAAGGAATTTTTTTATTACAAAAGTGTTATTCTTATTAAATTTGATTTTTATGCATAGAAAGATGCATAAAGGAATTTTTTTATTTCAAAAGTGTTATTCTTATTAAATTTGATTTTTATGCATAGAAAGATGCATAAAGGAATTTTTTTTATTACAAAAGCGTTATTCTTATTAAAATTGATTTTTATGCATAGAAAGATGCATAAAGGAATTTTTTTTATTACAAAAGTGTTATTCCTATTAAAATTGATTTTATGCATAATAGATGCATAAAAGGATTTTTTTATAAAAGTGTTATTCGCATTGAAGTTGATTTAGATGCATAAAGAATTTTTATATAAAGATTAGAATTCTCTTAAATTCTATGTTTAAATTCTATGAGTATTTGATAAATGAATAACTAAATACTCTAAGAGAGAAATGTCTATCATTTTATATTCACACGGATTGTAAAAAGAGAATTCAGGAAATCTATCGAGATCCAAATATTCAGATATTATGATTAATCTATTCCTCATTAGAATTCGTAAATAATTTAGAAATCAATTAAGTGAATATTCAAAGAAAGAAATTCAGTAAATTATTAACTAAATTCTCAAACCTTTTTGAGAAAGATAGATCAGGAAAAATCTTATGCGACTCGAACCTTGAATCAGACTATGACCAAGACCAAACTCTTTCGTCAATTTCGAGGAAAGAAGGTGTGACCAGTTTAGAAAAATACACTCAAAACTCCCGCCAAATCTGAAACTAAGTTTGAGACCCTTCAAATTAATCTGTGGATCAAGGTTATAAAATTCGAGGAATTCTGGTATGACATTCAGAATTTCGATCAAGAAGTTTTGGGGATACTAATACTAATTCAAGAAATACTCCTTGTATTCAAAAGAAAATCAAATTGAAAACTTGCATAGAAATGAGATGTGATGTGAGTAGATGTGATGATATGTGATGAGATGCGATATGAATCAGATAGATGTGAATGAATGGATGAGATGTACTGTGATGTGAATCGAGATATGAATGAATGAGATGTGATGACATATGAATCAGGATAGATGTGAATGAATAAATGGATGAGATGTAATGTGATGTGAAACGGGATGTGAATGAATGAGATGTGATGTCATGGGAATTAGGATGTGATGTCATGGGAATTGGGATGTAAATGAATGATGTGGGATGTGAATGTGTACGTGAAAATGGATATGAATGTGTGTGAAGAATGGATATGAATGTGTATGTGAAAATGGAATGTGTATGTGAAGAATAGATTTGGATGTGTATGTGAAGAATGGATGTGAATGAGTATGTGAAAGAATGGATATGGATGTATGTGAAAAAATGGATGTGGATGTGGATGTGTATGTGAAAGATGTGATGTAATGTGACATGAATATATGTGGATGTGAAGTGATAGATATGAATGCATGGATAGATGTAGGTAGTCGTACATGTGAACGATTGGATGGATGTGGATGAATGAGATGAGATGTGTATGAATGAGATATGATGTGGATAGATGTGATGTGATGTTGTGTGGATAAAATGTATGTGATGGGATGGTGATGAGAATGAATGTGATGGATATGAATGAATGTGATGTGATGGAGGTGTTGTGATGTGAAATGGATAGATGTGAGTGAATGAGATATGATGTGAACCGGGATATGAATGAATGAGATGAGATGTGTATGAATGAGATATGATGTGGATAGATGTGATGTGATGTGATGTGAAACGAGATGTGAATGAATGAGATGTGATGTGAATGGATGAGATGTGATGGGATGTTAATCAAGATAGATGTGAATGAATGAGATGTGAGGTGAAATGGATGTGATGTGATGTGATGTGGATCGGGGTAGATATAAATGGATGAGATGTGAATGAATGTGATGTGATGAGATGTGGATATGGGTAGATGCGAGTGGATGAGATGTGGATATGGGTAGATGCGAGTGGATGAGATCTGATGAGGATAAATGAGGAAAGATGTGATGAGATGAAAATGATGTGATTGGATGAATGGGAATACATATGAAATGGATGTGGATTAAATAATGTGGATTGATGTGGAACAATGTGGAAAGACGAGAGTTCGTTATAGAAACTCTATTTATGACCTATTTTTAAATGACTGTTTTATGTCAAGAATGCTGGGAAAGCATTTTGACCGTCTTGTGAATGAGGTTGTGGGGAGATCTAACTGATAAAGTTGCAACAGCGACGGAGAGTCACTGGAGGATGTCTCGTGTAGTAGCAAGGTCGGCCGAGGTCTTGACCAACCTCGGTTCGATTTAAATGGTGAGCTTTTGAAACGATGGATGAGGGATCAAGGAAGCGGCCTATGAGTGAAGTGCTAGGTGACCTGCAAAGGATCCTAGAGGGTGCTGACCATACGGTGCTCGGGCTCCAGGTCACCAAAGATACCCATACATGAGATATTTGGATCAAGGAGTAAGAGTTGTTTTCTGAATTTGGGCATGGATCTGGTTGATTGACCTTACTGGTCCTCAAACAGATGAGTCCATGGCTCTTTTATATAGATCTGTTGGTTGATCTTGCAGATCATCACAACGGAGATTCCATTTTGATTTTTTTTAAGGGAATATATTACCGGGTACTATGAGCTAGGAACTATCGAAAAGGCCCCTGAGTGGACAAGTGGTGAGCGTTCTGGTTACTAATGATGCCATAGGTACACCGATGAAGGAAAAATTGGAAATCAGGATTCAACCGAATATTTTGGAGAATTATGATCAGTGATACTATAGTTTCATTAAAAGATTGTTTTAAAGATAGTTAAATCTGTGAAAAAGGCAATTTCATATTGGGTGTGTAAGTG
The DNA here is from genome assembly GCF_041138505.1 of Cibotium barometz. Taxonomy (NCBI): domain Eukaryota; kingdom Viridiplantae; phylum Streptophyta; class Polypodiopsida; order Cyatheales; family Cibotiaceae; genus Cibotium; species Cibotium barometz. The sequence continues at coordinate 11,237,063 of NC_141088.1, read as the reverse complement.
GTGTGACTAGTTTTAAGTTTGCATGAATATCCGACTAGGGGACCGGAACTCTTTTCCCTAGTACACAGAACAAAACCTAACCAAATTCTTAAATTGATCCCATCACTACAGTGGTTGGGTGGTTGGGTAACCCACGGGATTGGATGGGGTTAGGTTGGTCTGATGGATCCCTAATATGAGACTCAATTCTGTTATGGTACGATAGATGAAGTAAATCCCAGATAAAAATTGTTCTATGGAAAATAATCAACAGCTGTGTCTCTCAATGAGGAAAAAAGTGTTGGTCTCTATGATCCAAGTGCAAGTCTTTCCTTGATCTGCCTATGGGAACTTACGGGTTCGGTCAGATCAGTTCAGTCAATTAAGACTCTTGACTACGTTAGAGTAAATTTTATCTTGGAGGAATCGCCCATTTCTGGGCGAGGGAAGTTTTTCCCGGTTCGGTTTTGGAAGAACCGATGGATTAGTCTCTTGTCCAGATATCCGTGTGCGAGGCCCCGAGTGAGGGACCCTGCCCCACGCAAGAAGTGCTACTTCCGTTGCTAGCACCCCTAAATTCGTTGCGTGGAGGGGACAGGGATCTTTCAGGTAGCAAGATGCCCTCTTCGATTGCTATAAATTAAATACTCAAATATTACAAAAGCCCAATGTCTGAATATCAAATGCATGCCGTAACATCACAAGTAATTTGTCAAGGCCAATTTCTGCTGAATATATCGAATGTCAGTAGGAGTAGAAGACTGAATACAGGTGACCAAGAGAAGCAACGCATAACCAAATCAGTAATCTACAGGTCGGAAGCTACAGGCGGAATCGACAGTTTACATAATCTTCAGGTCAAAATCTATTGACGTGGAGTCAGCAGGCTAGTAGATTAGAAGCTAACGGGGTATCAGCAAGTCAGCAAAAGTCAAAAGCTGATGTAGAGTCAAGTCAACAGGTCGGAAGGTGACATGGCATCAGCAGCAGTAGCAGTATAGCAAGTCAACAAGTCAGCAGGTTGAAAGGTGATGTGGCATCCAACATGTCAACAATCTGAAGATGACGTGGCATTAGCAAATCCAAAGCTAATGTGACATCAACAGATTCGAAGAGTTGATGTGAAGTCAGCAAGTCTAATGTTAATGTGGAGTCGGCAGTTTCAAAGCTGACGTGACGTGAGTAGATTTGATATGCTGACATGGCAACAGCAAATCGACGTCGACAAATGTTTAATATGACTATTGAAAGTAAACCTAACCAACTACTACTGAATGCAGAGAGCTGAAGGACTATAAGCTATTTTTGCTGATACAAAAGCTGCAATCAAATGCTGAACATTGGTGGTGGTTGAATGCTGGACGCCAAGCACTGAAAGCCAATTGCTAAGCTACTACCATAGAGGCCACAAGCAAATGCCAAACGCTGAGCTGAAAGTTGAATGCAGAAGCTAAGAGCTAAAAGATAACTGTGAAAATCCTAACTACAACATTCCTCTTTTCCCAATTTGTTAGGATAATCCATTTCTCATTTAGAATGAATTAAAGTAGGATAATCCATAGAGTCCACAAGCAAATGCCAAACGCCGAGCTGAAAGTTGAATGCAGAAGCTAAGAGCTAAAAGATAACTGTGAAAATCCTAACTACAACATTCCTCTTTTCCCAATTTGTTAGGATAATCCATTTCTCATTTAGAATGAATTAAAGTAGTTTTTAACTACTCATAAATAATCTAAAAGAATTTACCATTATTCTAATAGCACAAAATCATGAAAATATCATTTTCTTAATCTCTAGCTTATCAAGCCTAGAGTTTAGCTTTGAATTAAGATACTATCATTGAGAAGCATCCTTTTTCAAGGGATTTAACCATAAAGATGGCTATTCTTTAAGAGAGAGAGATTTACTTAAAGAAAGCATTACAAATAAGCATAAAGATTAATTTTCTCTTAATTAAACATTAAGACTTTAAGGGAAAGCTTGATTTGAATTAAAACAATCATTTAGAATGCTTCTCAAGCTTGAGAGGGGTTGAGAAGAAGAAAGTTATTGAGAAAATTAAAAAAAACCATAAAAATTAAATTTTCCTCCAAGTTTGGCTTGATTCTCTAATTGCAGTGAAGCCTCCAACCAATCAATTGGTCCACCAAGAAGAGAAGAGCAACTCCAAGAGTTGTTGTAGAGAGAGAGAGCTCCAAGCTCTCAAGAGAGAGAGGAAAATTTAAGGGATAATAAAAAATATGATTATTTTAATATAATACTAGCATGGTATAACTCTAATATTTTATTACAAATGATTGAGGGTCTATTTATAGGTGAGGGAGGCCACTAACCAAGTCCAACTGGGTTTTAAAATTTTCCAGGTTTAGTTTGACTCAATTTGGACAAGATTTGGACCAGTTTGGCTCCCTTTTTTATTTGATTTGATCCAGGAGAGAGGAGAGATAAAAATATCACAATTTTTTTGAATTAAAAACCCTTCCACACATGTGAAAGAGGTGCCTACCTCAAGAGTCCCCCTTTCCTTACCAAGGTGTCAAAAATGCATCATTACTCCAAAATATCTCATTTTTTAGTAATATCTCATTTTTTTAGTAATATCTCATAATTTTTAACTAATAAACCTTGTACTCATACAAATCTTCATCTTATGTGAGCATTTACTCGTTTTTTAGTATTTTCTTTTATTCTCTTGGATTTATCTCATCCCAACACTTGGATTAATCCAGTTGGCCCATTGGAGCCTTAATTGGACCATAATCCATAAATTTCTGAAAATGTAGACCTTTAGGCTCAGGTCCCTTATACCATTTTCAATTAATTCCTAATGCACATTGGAAAGTTCATTTTGAACTTCTGTTTCAAGGGAATCCATTTTAGACACTAGGAGGATTTTTATATCCAAAGATATCTCAATTTTGGATTATCTCTCTCTAGGCGACCAAAACAGGGTAAAACAAGATCTTTCTTCTATTTCAGAGAGGGGAATAATTACAAGAACAAAAGGGCAGGTTCTTACACCTTTACACCTCAAAAATTGGAGGGAGGAATCTTACAACTCTTGTATTCCACTCATTTCTTATTGATCATTATCGAGTACTTTCCAACATCGAGCTTTGTCTCTCTCGCTAATTGAGCTTCTTTGTCACTATGTGTGCATGTGTGTCTGTGTGAGTGTGCAGAGCATCTTCTCCCTCATCCAACATTGGGCAGTTAGCTAACCCATGGGATTGTAGGCTGGACTGATGGATCCCTAAAATGAGACTCAACTCTATTAAGTTACGATAGTTGAAGTAAATCTCGGATAACCCTTGTTCTATGGAAAAGAATCAATGACTGTGCCTCTTGATGAGGAAAAAAGCGTTGGTCTCTATGATCCAAGTGCAAGTCTCTTCCCTTGATCTGACCATGTAACTTACAAGTTTGGTCGGATCAGTTTGGTTAGTTAAGGCTCTTGACTACGAAAGAATAAATTATCCCAGAGGAATCGCTCGTGCTTTCTGGGTGAGGGAAGTTTTTCTGGGTTCGATGTTGGAAGAACCGAGGGATTAGTCTCTTGTCCGGATATCCGTGGTGGTGGGCGAGGCCCCGAGTGAGAGGCTCTGCCCCTGCACGCAAGAGGTGCTACTTCTGCGGTTAGCACCCTCGAATTCGTTGCGCGGAGGGGACAGGGATCTTTCAAGAGTACTAATGGAAACATACAAGAGTATGTTCACACGAGGAAAAAACCCCTGCCAACACAGGGTAAAAAGTTCTCTGTGTGTAGGGTTGTTTACACCAGGGACTTCCAGGCTAACATTCTGCATAAAAACATAATGCATAAATCCTATATGCATAAATATTTAAACCCTAAAACCTTATGCATGAAGCTTTATGCAAATGGATTTATGCATAAAGCCTTATGCACAAGATTTACACATGAAGCTTTATGCTTTTGCATACTACTTTATGCATAAAGCTTAACGCATTAAACCTTATGCATAAAGATTTATGCATAAAAACATAATGCTTAAATCCTTAATGCATAAAGCTTAATACGTATGGCTTTATGCACAAGCTTTATGCATAAAGCCTTATACATAAGATTTATGCATGAAGCTTATGCATAAAACCTTATGCATGAATCTTTATGCACAAAGCCTTATGCATAAAGCTTAAACCTTTATGCATAAAGCTCATGCACAAGCTTTATGCATAAAGCTCATGCACAAGCCTTATGCATAAAGCTCATGCACAAGCCTTTATGCATAAAGCTTGTGCATGAGCTTTATGCATAAGGCTTTGTGCATAAAGATTCATGCATAAAGCTTCATGCATAAATCTTATGTATAAGGCTTTATAAATTAAGCTTGTGTATGAAAATGTATGTGGTCACTACCTCCTCCAGACTTCATTGAAAACTGGATGCATGTGTTGGCTACCAGTGATGTAATGCAGCCCAGGGGAACCTAATATTTGGAATCTAGAACCGTCCCTACAACCTCTATTTGCATGGTTAATTGGCAGATCATGGATGAGGAATCATGAGGGGAAACATCAAGTACAAAAGGTACTGTAGCACGAAGCCATTACCAGTGCAGTGCCTCAGACGATGGCAAAAATAGAAACAGTATATAGCCCAACAAAATGCCCTATTAACGAAGAAAACCTACGGATGCCCAGTGGCTGAGATACCTTGAGTCCACTAAGGTACACGACGAGTTCTCAAAGGATTGGGGCGAGGAGTTAAGTAAGATATAATTGGAGGGAAGGCACAAGAGAAATTCGTCTTTCAAGAGCCGGACGCACCCAAGCTTATAAAAGTAGGGCATCGAAAATGCAATAAAGCCCTAGCATAGGGGCAGAATGTGAGGCTAAAAAGATCATGGCTAAAGCCAAAAGTGACAATGAGGACAAGCTAGACTTGCTTTTAGTACCCGACCATTTCAAGAACTACACTGTTAACGACCGGAGGGTGGTCTGACTGATAACTACTAGGGTGAAAGAGGATGGGCTCTCCACATCATACGATGGCTGGAAAAAGTCAAGGAGGTGGATATTGCAGGACCAAGGGAAGAAGCTTGGCTCATATACATTACTAAAGACTTGACTTTGGTTGTTGAAGAAGAAGAGCTCATTGCTCTCAAGGAATTTAAGGATTGTTTCACCTAGAATTACAAGGAGATGAAGGGGGTACCACCTGAGGTGGTACAGTATACGATTCCAATCATGGAAGGATCGAGACCAACCAGGTAGAAACCATACTAGATGAATCCTAAGTATGCGGCAATTGTAAAGGAGGAAATTGACAAGCTCATTGTTGTGGATTTCATCTATGAAATTGAACATACAGATTGGTTGTCACCAATCGTGATAGTACCTAAAAGAATGGAAAACTTAGGGTATGTGTTGATCTTAAAAAGGTTAATGCAGCCACTAGGAAAGACCATTACCCATTGCCTTATACAGAACACATTTTGGAGAGAGCGGTTGGGAGAGAAGCGTACAGCTTCTTAGATGGATTCTTCGGCTACAATCAGGTGTCCATGGCACCAGAGGACTAGCACAAGACAGCTTTCAACACAATGTGGGGAACATTTGCATACAAGATTATGCCATTCGGCCTCACAAACACCCCAGCAACCTTTCAACGATTGATGTGCACAGCCTTCAAGGACTACTTACGAAAGTGGTTGGAGGCATTCATTGATGATCTATGTGCACACTCGCGATGGGTAGATCATCTGGCCTTCTTAAGGAAAGTGTTCAAGCGATGTCGATTATATCATATATCACTGAACCCATTGAAGTGTCAGTTCTGGGTCAAGCATGGTGTGATATTGGGCCACATTGTCTCAAAGAATGGTATATCCACTGATGATAGTAAAGTCAAACTGATATTAGAGTTGCCACCACCTACCAATTATTACAAAGAAGTGCAAATGGGTCATGTGGGGTATTATCAACACTTCATAATTTTTTATGTTGAGATAGCCAGACCCTTATACAAGCTTCTTATTGTCTTTGAGTGGACTAAGGAGTGTCAGGAAGCATATGATCGTCTAAAGCAAGCATTGGCAAGTGTGCCAAATCTATGACCCCCCAATTGGGATCTCATATTTCACGTGCACATCGATGCATCAAATTTTGCTATTGATTGCGTGCTAGCCCAGCCCGGTGAGTTCAAATTGGACTATCCAATTTGCTTCACGTGCACATCGATGCATCAAATTTTGCTATTGGTTGCGTGCTAGCCCAGCCCGGTGAGTTCAAATTGGACTATCCAATTTGCTTCGCTAGTCGTCATCACTTGAATGATGCAGAGGTGAATTACACCACCACAAAGAGAGAAGGATTGGCCATGGTTTACACCGTCAAGAAATATCGACATTACCTCTTAGCCAACAAATTCGTATTTTTTGTGGACCATCAAGCCTTACTATAGGTGGTAAATAAGCCTCACACCACGGGGAGAATCACACTATGGTTACTATTGTTGTTGGAATTCGACTTTATAGTCCTCATGGTGGTGAGGAAAGGAACACAGCATGTGTTGGCTGACCACTTGTCTAGAATTCCAAATGGGGAACCAACAACTGGTGTTGATGATGACCTTCCTGATGCTTGTTTATTTAAGTTGGACATGGTACCCGAATGGAGCAAAGAAATCTCAGAGTATCTAGCTTATGGTTTTTCGTACCTTTGAACAATCAAGCTGGCTGCACCTTATCAATTAATTGCAGGAGAATTATATCGACTGGAAAAAGATAATGTGCTCAGACGGTGCGTTAGAGAGGATGTGCACCATATTGGAAGAGGCTCATTCACTCAGGGATAGCGGGCGGGCATTTTGCTGGAGAAATCATAGCTTGAAAAGTGCTTCAAGCAGGACTATGGTGACCCATGTTATTTGGGGATGCCATAGAATTCGTCAAAAGATGCAAAGAATCCCCATGCTTCACTATCCCATAGCAAAAGGACAAGATGCCACTCACCCCTATTATTGTAAGAAAACCATTTGAGAAACGGGGGATAGATTTTGTGGGACACATTAGTCCAACGGCACATCCATCCTAAGCCTGATACATAATTGTGGGCCATGGAATATTTCACAAAGTGGGTAGAACCCAAAGCCTCAAAGAGAGCTGATGTGTGAACAACTACAAAATTCATATAAGCAAATCATCTCGAGGTTCGGCTGCCCATTAGAATTAGTAAGTGATCGCAGTTCACATTTTATCAATGAGGTAATTGATCATTTACTTGCAGGATTCTTAGTGATCCATCGAAAATCATCACCTTATTATCCACAAGAGGCCAATGGTCAAGCGGAGAGTACAAACAAGATTTTGTGTACTATCTTGACAAAAACCTTGGAAGCAAGTCGAACAGACTAGGAACACAAGCTAATAGCAGCCCTATGGGCCTATCGAACATCATATAAGGTAGAAACAGGTTACACTTCTTTCCGTCTAGCTTATGGTGTGGAAGCAGTTATGCCTATGGAATACCTAGTCCCGAGCTTAAGGATCGCCATCCAAGAGCGACTAACGGAGAATGCATTAGCCAAAAGGCTAATTGATTTAGAAAAGTTTGACGAAACCAGACTGATATCATCACATGGGCTCATGGTTAAAAAAATTACGAAGGAAACACTAGTTCGACCAAAACCTTAAGCAAAAAGAACTTGAAAACGGGGGACCTTGTCCTCATGTATGGTGTAGGTAGCACCAGAAAAAAGAAACTTAAATACCAAGGCCTGGGACCTTTCCGAGTATCAAAAATCACACCTCAGGGGTCTATCCAAATTGAGACAATTGACGGCGTCCAAATGGAGGGTTATGTCAATGGGAGTAAAGTAAAAAATATATTTTGGACCACTGACCCCAAGAGATGCTCTTGCAAGAACATCTCCTGAAAAAATAGAAATGGCTTGCAAAGGAAAAGATACAGTAAGCACAAGAAGAGGCTAAGGCTAGAGAGATCAAATCCAAACAATTACTGCACAAAAGACTGCTACATGTCAACATGGCTTCTGTGACCCTTTTGGACAAAGGGGAACTAAACATTGAGCCAGCACGACTCAAGGTGGGACTTACTTCAGCTAAAGATCGTGCAACAAGCATTTCATTAATAGATACGGGTTCAAGTCATAACTTGATCTCATATGAAACCCGAGTAGCATTAGGTAAACCACACCTCAAACCCACTGGTACGCAAGTTCGTAGCATTCACTTGATAACCACAAAAGCCGAGGGATTTTTAAATGTTAACATTTCAATCAAAAATAATTCCTTGGTCAGGAAGGTGTTTGTCATGCCTACAGGTTCCATGGAAAAAGAGATGATTCTAGGAAGGTCTTGGATCTGTGCTAGTAGATGCAACATCCAATGGGAAGAACGAACAGCATTAATAAGCACAGGTGAGAAGGTCATTTCCATACCCTTATGGAGCTTGACAAACAGAGGAAAGCAAATCATAATTGATTTAGAGGACAGGTTCAGCAATCGTTTTGCGATGCTTACCCACACAATACCCTACATCTAAGGGTACACAGAAATGGGTGCCCAAGAATCAACTAACAAACAAGATGGTCACCATAAATGATATAAGGAAGCCAAGAAGAGCCTGCAAACAATTCAAAAGTCAGACTTTGTGGACTCAAACTAAATGGCAGGACTCCAAAAATCCAAAGAGACCTCAAGGAGCACGTGAGCAATGGGTCCAAAAGGATCTACTGCAGGCACAAGGGTACTACCAAGGAAATGCAACAATATGGGTACCCAAAACAAACTCAATGACCCGTACCGCAATAGATCAAGTCATCAAAAAGAGGGTGGTAAAAGTGTGCAACATCTACTCCCAAGCCATGCTAGCCCCATACCAACCCTTGTGTGGAGGAAAAAACAACCTCAGCCAAATGGGTTAAATACTCCCAAAGCCACAAAAGTACCCACTTTGGCTACAGAACTGAGCAAGGAACTTAATGGTAAAAACAAAGGAATCCAACAAGGAGATGCAGATGGAAGCCCTCCACAACTAGACACGGCAACAAAATTGTTCAGTTGGGTGGAAGGAACAATAAAAAACTCCCACATGGAACTAAAACGACTGCATCGGCAAATGCCCAAAAGTGCCCAGGTGACCCCTTGGTTCTTATGGAAATAAACAAAAGGTATCCACTGAATACACAAATGGGTACAAGGTAAGCAATGCCTCATTCACTCATCATGTGTATGTTTGACAACTTGAGCACAAAAAAAGGTGGTTCACGCCGTGAACCCCATTACAGCCATTCATGCCGTGAATCACCTTGTAGAGTTTCATGCCGTGAAATAGTTCAAAACATTTCACGCCCTGAAACGGTAATTTTTCGATACATAGCACCACATGGCATTCTTCATTAAGAGAGCCACCTAGTCCGATGGCTACCTTATAAAATCGATTTTCTTTTTCTTTTTTTGTCATTTCGCATCGAGTGCTTGAGTGATCGTCGCCTTCGCTCCCCTGTGCATCATCTAAGCTCGCCATCCCCCTCCAACAATTTTCGCTAATCCTTCGAGGTGGGATATTGATACTCGTTTTTTCTTTTCTTTTCCTTTTTCTTTTTTCTTTATTTTGGTAGTTGTTTTGGTATTCGTTTTGTGTTCGTCTAAACACAGTGAGTGTTGGCATAAATACTCTGGTTGTTTCACGTAATTCAATCATAAAGTTTATAAAAGATTGGTGACTCCACATACACCAAATCAAATGATTGAAGATAATGTTACACTCTCACAAATTGTCTGCACTTTCACGCCTAAGCGTTTCACGACTAACACTTTCATGCTTGAGCGTTTCACGACAACTAACACTTTCACGCCTGAGCATTTCACGACTAACACTTTCACACCTGAGCATTTCACGACTAACACTTTCATGCCTGAGCATTTCACGCTAGAGCGTTTCACGACTAACACTTTCACGCCTAAGCATTTCACGCCTGAGTGTTTTGAAACCTACTAACACCTCTCAGGCAGAATGCATTTTCTTATCTTTTTATCCTCTTGAGATAGATTTTCCCACTAACACTCTCACCCCCCGAGGAGGTACTGGCACCTACCCCATCTCCAACAAGGCACGCTCAAGAGGTAAGACAAACTGTACTGCAAGATAATCTTCAACCGTTTGCTGATGAAACATTATTGGATTCTTTGTCAGCTGCTGCAGAATACGAGGGACTCATAAGAGTAGGCAATCCTCTTTTGAAGCCCAAACTAATGTTCAAGGTACTAATGCAGATTATTCCCTTTGAGCCTACATGACGGATCACGCTTGAAGCATACTCAGAGGTCACTCCAACAAAGAAACATAATGTACCATACCCTCTCTGCACCCCACGACCTGATCTTGAAGAACTTCTTCCATTGGGCGGGAGAGGGTACCTTATGGGCAAATGTGGCCAAGCACACAAATGTTGCCAACCCACGGTTAGTTGAATTACTAGAGATCAGAATAGTAACATTTATAATCAGCTATACTGTTTTCACAGGTGGCAAAAAAAAACCCCATGCACACAAGAGACAGCTACGCCACAATCGTAACTACTAAACGAGCACCCCCGCCTAGAGGATTTTGGAATTCAACTCAAATGGTGGAAGGACTACCTAGTGATTCCAGAATACAGCCAGGTGTACATGCCATTGTGGGTCGATCCATTGTACATGCCAATTAAAAGACGATGCACATCAGTAGGAGTTTCACACGAAGCCAAAAGATGTGATTCTCATGTGTGCTACAACTTCCCAATCTTTGTACTAGCAACTTTTGGCCACTTACAAGAACAAAGACAACAAATATTAACATGGATCCGGGCATAGCGCAACATCTCCGACCCCGCCATTGTAGCCAGTGTCAGATTTTTAAAGTTAGTGGTGGTCCTCATAGACCAACCAAAGGAACATTATGATGGTCATGAGGCAGAAAACTTGAGGTTCGACAACATGAACCAAGGCCCATCAGATAGAGGGATCATGCTTTATTACCATCGTCTTCATTGTCTTCATACATATCACTTTTGAAGATATGGTGGATACTGGATTTTGGAGATCCCATTCAGCTTTCAAACGTACACTTAAAAAGCTCCAATCTCTCTCAAGACACAAAGGGAGAGCTCTCAATAGCACAAAGGGGATTGTGTCTTTTCATTATATGAGAAAATCCTTATATAGATTTGGCCCTTATTTACACTTGGGCGCCCAAAACTCACTTACGAGGCCTTGGGTGGCCAATATCTCATAATGTATAACTTTTATAGTGCCGTTTTATGACACTTATTAATGTCCTCATTTGAGGATAGAACCTACATCAGGAAGGGGGGGTGTGTGTGTGTGAGAGAGAGAGAGAGAGAGTGTGTGATTGCCCTATGTGAAGGTGTGAGCAACTCCACGGTGGCAGTGTGGAGGTGGAGCTTAGAGCTTGGAGCTTAACGAGCGAGCTTGGAGGCCTCAAGGGACTCAAGATTGAAGCATTGGTAAGTACCCTACGATAGTTGTGATCTATTGCTCATCCATTAGGTGAATGTGTAGAGTTCCCTCTTGGAGGTGTGGTAGCCCATAACAGAGTTAAGTTAGTTAATGTGTGTTTTTCTTTTCTTTTCCTAAATTTTGGTTATCATTGATTTTCTTGCTTAAGTGCTTGATTTATCTTACAATAAAAGGGAAAAGATCTTAACTAGTATGATTACTATTGAAATATACAAGTGAATAGGGTGTGTGCGGAAACAAGTCCTTGGCTAGGGGCTATAAAAGAGAATCTGTAAATGTGAGAGAACCTGTGAAAAGGTGAGAAGCATCTATTGGGAGAGAATAAAGGGTAGCATGAGGAGATTTAGGAGGTGTGGAGATATTCTGGGAGAGGTGGAGAGAATCAAGCAAAAGAGGTGGAGTGAATCAAGGAGAAATCAGTGGGATTAGATGCTTGGATGTAAACTCTATAAATTGAGGGCATTGGCCTAATGAGAATTTGCTAGTTTTTTATTATCCATGCCTACATTAAGCTATCAGTTAATTTCTCACTAATCATATCTTAATTATCATCTAATCTCTTTGTTATAATGATGTTGATTCTAGCATTTAATCCACCATAGCTCATCACATTGCTATAATTTTAACATGGTATCAGAGCCTAGCCTAGAATCCATCAAGTTTATGAGCCCATTATCTAACTAATTAGGATTAGTAGATGATTAAGAAATAATCACTTTTTTAGTTATTTTCAAGTAGCCCACTGTACCCAAGTCAGTGGAGGGGTTGATCTCCCTTCAGGAGCAACATTAGGGCAAGCCCTTCTAGGCATGCATAGCTAGCCTCCCCACTATCTAGCCAAGTAAATCGGCACAGCAAACCGCCCTCTACAGCTCACATTCTACGCGATTCTGCACATGCGCATTATTTTTGAAGAAAATTTACTATTTCTGCTGCTCTAGATCAAATTGTTCTAATTCCTCTTGGCCCTAGGGGTTTTCAAGGGTGCTCTACAAGCTGGTGAAGTTAGAACTTGATTTGATCAAGTCTACAGTGAGATCCAAGCTCTTCATCAAATCTGCAAGTGACTTTGGTAAAACAGAGATTAAGCATTCAATATTTGGTCAAATCTTGTGTTTCTTGGATTAATCCTCTACTAGACTAATTGCTATTGATGGCCTTGAAAGGATTTGAGCTCATTTGAACTCTAAGGCCTCAGATCTGGACTCCCCACATGCTCTATTTTTTGCACACAAAACAAAGAATTAATTTACTAATCGATGATTAATCAGTGCTAATCACTATTTTTGGTATAATTGAGGGTTCAAATTAACCATTAGGTATCTAATACAGATCCCTATAACTTCATATTGCAATTCGGAGATGGTTTGATACTCCAACCATTAGGTATCTGATACAGATCCCTATAACTTCAGATTGCAATTCGGAGATGGTTTGATACTCCAACCATTCCGTACAAATTGGTTACCCTTGATTTAATGTATGGTAAAATTATGCTGATAAATTTGTGGTAATCATCATTTTGCACTTACCCCTTGGTTAATTCCTGTAAAAATCACACTCAAATTCAAGATTATTCACAGCCAAAGTTGCATTTGGGAATGTGCATAAGAAGGAATGCTATATGCATTATGTATTGGGCACATTACATCATTGTAAAAATGGGATCAGACACTACCGTTGTCCTAAATAAGGCAAGAGGCAAGACCTCCCGCATAGATTTGGGTTTGCATTGCATAATGACACAAGATAAACATCAAAAGCCCAAAAGAACTGTCAACAAAACATTAAAACATGTTGCTCACATGGAGCAAGAACTGACGGTCAAGTTCATGGCCCCAGCCCCATGAAAGAAGAAGAACATCTCTTTCCAAGAGGAAGATCCACACCAAGAAGAAAAGCTAGAGGAAGCATTGAAAAAAGACATGGACGCATGAGAGAAGCTACCACAACAAGAAGATTGAAAGAAGAGGAAGACATGGATGCGTGAAGAGAAGCTGCCACATGACAAGAAGACTGAAGACAAGAGAAGATGTGAGGCTCCAAAGAGTGAGGAGCCATGTGAAAATCTTAGAGAGAGAGAGAGAGAGAGAGAGAGAGAGAGAGAGAAACCCCACAACCCAATGTAACCTACACCAACAGAGTAAAACCACCTATGAGCCACCGATGATGTAGGCCATGTGGTAAATGTATGTGTGAGCACTTTAGTCAAAGGTCACGGGCACTTGTAGTAGCCTTGGACACATAGAGAGAGAGTGTGTCAAGGACTATGAGTTTAGGGACTTGAGGCACTGGTCGCGGACTATCAAGTAAAAGAGAAACTTGGTATAGGGTCCAGGTGTGCTAGGAGTATTCACTTGAGGGAAGGTGTTGAAATATACAAGTGAATAGGGTGTGTGCGAGAACAAGCCCTTGGCTATAGAGGCTGTAGAGAATCTGTAAATGTGAGAGAACTTGTGAAAAGGTAAGAAGCATCTACTAGGAGAGAATAAAGGGTAGCATGAGGAGATTTAGGAGGTGAGGAGATATTCTGGGAGAGGTGGAGAGAATCAAGCAAAAGAGGTGGAGTGAATCAAGGAGAAATCAGTGGGATTAGATGCTTGGATGTAAACTCTATAAATTGAGGCATTGGCCTAATGAGAATTTGCTGGTTTTTGATTATCCATGCCTACATTAAGCTATCAGTTAATTGCTCACTAATCACATCTTAATTATCATCTAATCTCTTTGTTAATGATGTTGATTCTAGCATTTGATCCACCATAGCTCATCACATTAAGTACTGTAATTTTAACATGGTATCAAGTGTAAGCACTTAGAATTTTATCAGCATCAAAATATCCCAAAATTAATTTAATTCACGAGTTTGTTTTTTATTTAACCTATAACATTGGGTGTATCTTAGATTTTTGAATCTTAATCAATTTATAAAAAAAAACTAGAGAAAACCCTAAAAACCAAGTGAAAACCCTAATTTTTATTGGATGGAAAACGAAGCATAAGTTGATAACACTAGCTTTTAAGGAGTTATATACAATGTTTTTAAACTTTAAACTCATGTCCTTTACACAAATACAAAATTAATGGTTTTATTGCATTAATTTGTGAATTAAAATAAGTAATCTCAAACTAAATGCCATCGATTTTTGAGAAATATGTGCAAAATACGTGTTCAGTTAGAACCTCTTGTTGGGTTCTAAAAGCTTGAAACCATTGGTTTTTAAGAGTCTAAATGCAGTGGATTCAAACTTTGCTCACATGTCAAGTTTTAATCCATGTGTCCGACGACACAAAGCCAAGGCACTTAAGTGCAAAAGAGCCTAGCAACATCACTACCACCAAAATGAAAAATTCATGAATCTAATTTCACAAAATCTTTTTCTTTCCAAAATAAAATGACAACAAAGACTTCCAAACAATGTTATCATAAGAAAAACTTCAAATGACACAAGTGGTAATACAAAAATATGAGCTTGATGATGGTAAGAATAGAAATCAAAAAAGGGAGGCCGCTATCGTACTCAATTTAAAACAAAGTGCTACAAAGAAGAGACAATGTTTCAAGGCATTCTAGGATCTTTAATGTATTTTTATGCTCTCTACAAGGCCTATGCAATGAGTATGACCACTATAAGTCCATAAGTACAAATAGGCTTGTATTCTTATTGCTTTTTAAAGAGAGAGAAGGTTTTAGAAAGAGAAAATAGAAAGAGACCTTTTGGGGACCTCCCAAGCCACAGGTCCCTTAATGAGGTTTGGTCATGCTCATTAAAAAAAAGCACGGACCAAAACCCATTGTTACCCTCTTATAGAGACTACTTAAGACCCATGCCAACAATATAATAAATCTAAGAACCATACATAAGTCATCTCCATAATATAGGCATAAGAGTTAGATGTTCAGTGAGGGCTGGATATGCACTTAACAACCTGAGATCACTTGTGAAGAACTTCCAAATCCTTCTACTTTCCATGACTTAATCACCTTATGTTGTAGAGATTTATTTACATGTTAAGAAAGAGCGTGATATCTAATATACTTGATCAAGTTATCATAGCCCACATTAACTCTTATAGAAAATGCTATTTTCAAAGTCAAATTAGAGTTCTCTTTCAAGGAAGGAATGTAAATTTATATTATTGTTGCCTCATCATATGCTTACTTGCTAGGTTCAAAGAAGATGTGTGCTACTACAATATTATGTGAGAGACTGGAGCACATGCTTGTGCATTCCATGTACATTTTTTTTTTAAAAACAACATTGTGCAAGCCAACTACTTGGGCATTGTTCAGGCGTCCATGGAGCGAATTTTCATATCTAATCATAGCCTCTCTCTTTTTTTAAAGAGAGATTTTTTGGCCTTGCCTAATGCAAGACATTGTCGAGTGGTCTCATGGTTCAAAAAGAGCTTCTTCTGGTCAATCATCATGGGATTTGATATTCTATGTATTTTTTATATTTTTGAAAATTTGTAGATATGGTGTAGACCTATGTTTTGATTTGCATTTATTGTTTGTGTAATTATAGTTATTGTTTACAATCAGAAGTCAATCATATGTGGCATGCTACTCTTTTGCAAAAAAGAAAATTGCAACTTGTTTACATACACACTAACCGAGCCCTTCTCCCCTGCCCCCTAACGATGTTGCACAAAGCAATGAGATTTGGACCCAAGTGGATGCCTAGAGATCTCGTAGAGCTCAACCAACTTTGCTAATGTAGAGTCCCAATGCTAAAATTTGAAGCCTTCAAAGGTAATCCAAGCCCTTCAAACCTTCTAGAGAAAGCCTCTTAGAAAATAGGGTTGCAAAAGAAGTTCGTTATTTTGAAAAATTCTCTAAATTTTAGGCATAAATGTACATATTTAGTGAATTTTGGAAAGTAAAGCTAGTTTATTGCCTTCAAATTGAAGGGTAGGGTGGGCCTTCAAATTTCAACCTTGCGGGTGAGACTGTCTAAGCATAGCCACATCATGGTTTGTCGATATTTTTTGAGAGGTTGTCTAGTACAAAGTTAGGATAAGTTTGGAAATGTCTGTGTCCACAAGTGTGGTGTCTGGGAAATGAGTTGTGTCCACAAGTGTGATGTGTGAGGAACTGTTGGTGAGTGGTGAGGTGTATAGATTTTTTCTTGTGGTAGCCGGGGAACCTTTTAGTTAGAGCCTTTGGACGGTGTTGGAATTGTATTGGGGGGGGGCAAATATTAGTCGCTAGCGTAAAAGAGCTCTTTTACGTTTACGTAAAGGGGCAGCCAACCAGTTTGATGAGATCAATCATCCAACGGAATGCAAAGGACATCGAAGGCATTTCTTTTTCTCTTTTGCATGGAAGGTTGTCGTTTCCAAGGCGCGGCTGCATCAACAAAAATTGGCCCACCAGCTCCGAGGTGGCCATCATCACGATTCCCTATAATACCCTATGCACCTTGTCACACCCGAGTCACGGGTGCCCAACACATGGAATCTCAAGGTGAGTGCCCCACCATAAAGTTATGAATACGTAAATATCTCCCATGTGGTGAAGGCATGGTTCTGGTGAGATCTATCTCACACACACACACACACACACACACACACACACACACACTCACACTCACACACACTCTCTCTCACACACACACACATACCTAACATGTCTAAAACAATGCCACTAGCCTCGTGGTGGTGATCTCCACACACTGTAGTAATTCCGCGGTGCTGGGACCCCATCACTTTGTAGATCCAAAATAAAAGCTCCCAACGTACGATCTCTCATGTTGATGTATGATCCCTTCACCACAAAAAGAGGAAAAGGAAAGAAAACCCAACCCCTCGTTAGTTCAGAAGTTGCTTTTGCAGATCTCATAATCCAATATTGTGAAATTGCTAGATTTTGATGGGCCTTAGTTGTAACAAGGGAAATTTTTCTATGTCAAGGGTGTGTGCACGTGCGTGCGCGCGCGCGCGAGAGAGAGAGAGAGAGAGAGAGAGAGAGAGAGAGAGAGAGAGAGAGAGAGAGAGAGAGAGAGAGAGAGAGAGAGAGAGAGTGAGTGAGTGAGAGTGAAGGAGAAAAAGTGGAGATGTAAGGAGGGAGGGGGTGTTGAGGGTATACTTTTAAGTCCTTTTATAACCTTTAACCCCACTATATTTTTTTTTGCATGCCCTCTTTTGAGTTGTTCCTTGATCAAATATTATAGACTACTTAGGCCTACCTTTTACAAAGGCGAACCAAAAAGCATCGAAAATATCTCATCCTTTTCTTTTCTTGTGTAAAGACCTTTTTTTAAAAGCAATTAGATTGCTATTATTTAGTCTCCCATTAGTACCATACAACTTTTCATGCACATGATCAGTGGGGGTTCGGACAAGCACGAATACATGTTCATTGTTGACAATGTTGGGTCCACTATGTGCATAACTTGGCACTTTATGCTAAATTTGGGGACAAAATATGCACGACAGCTTAGCATCCTTGTAGTTCTATATCTAATTTCAACACTATTATACCTTCCATATAAAAATAAGTGCCCAAATGAGGCCCATCTTCATAATAGAGTTTACATTAATGAGTGTTATACCTGCTTCCATATAAAAATAAGTGCCAAAATGAGGCCTATATTATGAGGCCCATCTTCATAATATATCATTTACATTAATGATAGAGTTTTCGACTGCATAATCTCACAATAACCCTTGGGTGTCTATCAAAAGCAGTATTCATCACACTCAATTACTCATAAATATCCATCACACAATGTGGGTTTCTAAAATTGCAAAAATACCACATTGAAAAGTTAATGTTGAAAATACATTTCTTGTTTTAACACAAGGTAAAACTTAAGCGCATATATTCAAACTCATCAATTTCTACAACATAATGATAAAATGTGCATGAAGTATTTAGCATACTAGTTACACAAACATCAATAAAGGCTCTGTTTTTTTCCACCTCTAATGGATGTCTTTAACTAACACCATTCTTCAAGTTACCAATTTTCAAATTAGACTAATGATATACACCTACAACTAAACTCTAGTTGTGTAGGTCATGGGGCATAATGTACTCACATTACATGGAAGTATTTAACATACTAGTTACACAAACATCAATAAAGGCTCTGTTTTTTTCCACCTCTAACGGATGTCTTTAACTAACACTATTCTTCAAGTTGCCAATTTTCAATGTCTTATCAAATGAGACTAATGATATACACCTACAACTTAACTCTAGTTGTGTAGGTCATGGGGCATAAAGTACTCACATTACATGGAAGTATTTAGCATCCTTGTTACACAAACATCAATAAAGACTATCTTTTTTTCACCTCTAATGGATATCTTTAATTACCACCATTCATCTTGAGTTACCAATTTTTGATGTCTTATCAAATGACACTATTATATATTAAAATTGATGTCTACAACTAAACTCTAGTCGTGGAGGTCATGGGGCATAATGTATTCGCATGTATACATGTGCATTTTGAAAATACATGTAGCTCAAAAAGCATTTATTGAAAAGAATAAACCTATTTTAAGTGTAAAGATTCTCACAAGCATACTAGTGTACATATATGCCATTAACACCTGACACATGTCACTTTCAAGAAGGTTAAATGGTTGATTAGGTAACTATTGCGTTTATTCAACAACTATCCCCCTCCCCTCCCCCCCTTCCCTGTCTCTGTCTCTTTCTTTTTTAAAAATATACATGTAGGTGAAATCAACCACACCTTTACACATTGTAATTTCACAACTATAAGCATTATGATCATACAAATTAAGTAAGAATTCATAGTGATACTTGAGTCATGAAATGGACCAGCTTTGAAGGTTATTAGTGCTCTTAGGCTACTTAGAAGATGAATGCATATTTTAATCAGCCCCAAAATGCATGGGTTTTGAAGGGCATTGGTGCTTTTAAAGGATTTATGGAATCCCAATCGTAGCTTTACACACTGAAATGAAGAATTATTGGAAATCTCTATACACTTTATGATCAGAGTGCACAAAGGGGGGTCTCCGAAAGTGGGCAAAAAGAAAAAAAAAAACGTGTGTAGAACATGCAAGTAGTTTTCACTGAATTCAAGAGATTTTGAAGGCATTTTAACTAAGTCGACCCCTCAAAAGGGTTGTCCATTTCAAGACCTTGCAATGTAAATTTGAAAGTTGAATGAAGACACAGATGTGTGGTCATCACAGCTTCGTGGGGGCTTCGGTTATGGTGGATGGGGGGCCACAGTCTACTAGTAATAAGGCTTCTCAATTTTGACTATATAAAGGCGGTCTTGGGATGATGAGTGAGTCGTGAACAGAGTGAACGAGGGAAGCACAGAAGGAAGGGAGCGAGCGAGAGAGAGGTGACTTACTTTCCCTTTCGTCTTCCATTTGCTTGGATTAAGCAAGCATGGCAGCCCAGCTTGTGTGCGTGAAGAAGAGTGGCATTAATGTCAGTATTGCAATGGCGGTTATGGTAGTGTATGCATTGGCAAGCCTGTCTGTCTGCAAAGCATGCGATTCGTGCAGCCACAGCTCTCCCGCTAACCCAACTCCGACTACGCCATCATCGACGAGCACCACGTGCCCGGTTGACTTAATTAAGATAGGGGTGTGCAGCCCCCTGCTAGGGGGCATTCTCGCGGACGGCAAAGGAAGCGAATGCTGTGCGCTGCTCGGCATCCTGGGCCTCGACGTGGAGATTTGCCTGTGCTTAGCCCTCGATGTCAACATCCTCGGCCTCATCACCATCGATGCAAAAATCGACGTTATCGTCTCCATCCTCACCACCTGCGGCTACACCGTGCCCCAGAACTTCTCCTGCCCTAACTAAGCTGCGCTGCCCCTACTTAATTATTATTGTGTTCAGCCAGCTGCTATCGCTTCTTAGTAGCTCGTAGCTTAATCAACCCCCGTGCTTTCTCTCCGCTTCATTTTCCTTTGATTTAATGAGGAGCTTCATCAACTCCATGAGTTCTCTCGTTTGATTTTCCTCTCTAGTTTTCATCTCGCACCGTAAATATCAATTCCTATCGTTTGAATATTTTTTCCCCACTTGTAAATGTTTTTAATATTCTGGCTTTTTGGGGTAAGCATTGTGCGTGTGCGTGTGCGTGTGCGTGTGCACGTGTGTGTGAGGGAGAGAGAGAGATGCCAACGTTCCTAAGTTTTGGGAGGTGAGCTCGGTGTACAACGCTTCTAATTTTAAAAATGTGAGCTCATTTTCTGCGCTTATTACTTATTTGTGAAAAATTGCTGAGGGTTGGTTAGCCCTCTTACTTTGAACGAGCCATTTTACTTTGAAGATTGCTAAAGCTGACACAGACGTACACATTTCCTTCTAAATTTCCTCTCTCTCTCTCTTTCTCACTCACACACTCTCTCTCACCTCTCTCTCACCTCTCTCGCTCTAGCTCTCTCTCTCTCTCACACACACATTCTCTCTCTCTCTCTCTCTCTCTCTCTCTCTCTCTCTCTCTCACACACACACACACACACACACACAAATCATGTACATGAAAGCACCATAAGTAAGTTATAAAGGCTAGATGACAATATCGACACAATCAGGTGAAGCAAGCCCATATATGAAGGCACTATAATTCAGTTTTTCAAGTATAACAACACTGACACAATAAGATGTCAGCTTTCTTTACTCTAGGTTTGTGCTATAATTACCTCCCTAAGATGTAGCTTAAGCAATAGCAATGTCAAATGACATATCTACCTTGCAAGTCAAGTTGCTTCTAGTTATAGCAATTTACATACACTGTGAGACACCAAAGATCATGAGGTTTATCATACAAGACACTTTGGCATTGACCATTTGTCAAGCCAGCTAGATGACGTGGAAGCTGCAACAATTGTTCATGAAAGGACATACACAAAGGTAAAGGTTTGGGTGAATACGGTTGTATATTTATATGCTCTGGGGCTTCAAGTTGTGGTTGTGGTGACGCAAGAGCTTATATCATGTGCATCCAGATGTATCAAGGTTTACATCATCATAGTGTTTAACACAATCAAGTTGTGGGCACGACACTCATCATAGTGTTTTAACACTTATCTTTTGATTGTCGAGAAATGTGGCTTCAGCCAAAAAGATAAACCAAAACTAGTATAATTTATCACAAAATAGGACAATAAATAAACTCAAGAAGACATGCAATTACTTGAGTGTACTTAGTTATAGCATGTCTTACATGCTAAGAGTTTTGAGTACCTAGCAAAAATCATGTACCTAGCAAATTTAGCATTTTCAAAAGTATTGAAAATGGCTTGTAATATCCTTTGTTTTGAGGAAAACTATTAAAAAAAACTCATGTCTTCCATTAATGGAAGGTGCTTGGTTGTCGGTTTATATACATATAAAATAATTTTTATGCAGTTCTGTGCATGCTTTAAAAAATATTTAAGGTAAAGATAAACTTTTAAAAAAACTTTCTTTTTGTAAAAAGAACTTAAATGACTACCTTAAAAGGAGATTCTTTTTAAAATCTTTTTTGTATTATTATTTATGTGGCTACTTTTTTGTGTGGCTACTCTCTCTGTTGAAAGTATTTCCTCACATGAATGTCTAGAACTTATAAATAAAGATAAATAAAATTCCTAGAAAAATCTTAGAGTCACAAACGAGTACTTTTTCTCACAAGACTAGAGTTTGAAATGGTAATGTGTAAGTAAGCATCTAAGAATGTTTCCAGTTTTTAATATTTACATCACCAAATCTTTTCACGAAATTCTATAATAAAGAATCTTTTCATTTATTAAGCAATTAAGCTTTACATCACTATGTGTACTAGAAAGAGTCTAAGCATTTAGCTATCCATATATTCATCCAACGATGTACCGACCTATCGATCCATTGATCTATTTATCCCCATATACTACTTATCCTATCTGTGTGTTTAATTATATGTAGACACATGGTATTTATCCACATAGTTTTGAGTATGTTTGTGAAGCACTTGGACACATTGATTATGTTTTTAAAGTGCAAAATCTAGGTCTTGGACTTGACAATAAAATCAATTAGTAATTTTGATCATTGAAACTATAAAAAAGGCTAACCATAGGTATTCATGATTTACACGGGTTCATACTTCCGGTTGCTATATGAAGCTATAACTTCTCCCTTAATAAGAGGCACCACTGTCGGGCTGTAGAACTAGTGCTAGTGTGGATTTGGAGCATTCTATTGATTCATTGTTTGATTTAGTTTACCCATGAGTTATAAAACTTATGGTAGAGTGACTGAGTGTTGAGAATTAGAGCAGTGAAAGCGTGAGTAGAGTAGGAGATTTGTGTGGCTTTCGCTAACTTAACCATCTTCTTTTCCTTATTTTCTTGATTTTGATTGATGGGTTCTTAGTAGTTTCTGGAGAGCTGTAAATGGTAAGAAAATCCACTATTTATGGAGTTATGCCAGAAACTAAGTGTCTCTTTTATATTCGTACACCAACTTTGTTTTAAGATTTAAGTTATTATTTGTTTTCTCTAAGATGGCCCCTCCCACATGGTTACAAAGTTTGTTCATACCATACCACCAAACCAATTAAACATCGTCCGATGGGGTGATGAAACTTTGCAAGCATATGTGGGTGTGGGATCCCTAAACTGTGGTTTACCCCCTTAGGATAAAACAACACAAAGTGGTTGGTGCCCTAAGAATGAAACACCCATTTGGAGCAAATGCCAATGCTTTGGCCTGGGCTATGCATAAATCTGCTCAATACTGAGACCCCATAATATTGAATATCAATCCTGGAGTTACTTAAGAAGATAAGGGATCCAACAGCTTCTTGATATAGGCCAGCATCAAAAGGGTCACCTACATCTTCAAGACTGTCGCAAACCAAATTCCATAGGTGTAGTAAGAGATTTACAGTCTCTAAGATTGAACCTCTTCAACAATGCCTCTATGTATTGTGTCTACAACATAACAATGTCGCTGTCAAAACTCAATGCCCAAATAATAGTGAAATGGGCCAAGATCTCATATTTCAAAATACCTCTATAAATAAGCTATAAAAGCTAAAATATGATCATCATTAGGGCCAGTGAGTAACATGTCATCAACGTATAGCACGATGACCAAAAAATCATCTTTAGTCCTCTTAATGTAGAGGGTACTGTCAGTAGGACTATTGCAAAAGCCTTGTGCAACCAAGTATGCATATATATTCTCATACCTTGCTCTAGAAGCCTGCTCAAGACCTTACAAAGCTTTTTTCAATAATCTGCATACTTTTGATTCCTGACCTTTCTAAGCAGAACCATGAGCCTGAGATACATAGACCTCCTCATACAAACCTCCATTCAAAAAAGTAAATTTGATGTCCAATTGACGTACATTCCAACCTTTTGTGTGATGCTAATGTAATATTACATTGCATAGTAGTCATATGACATGTGGGTGCAAAGGTCTCACCATCGTCAGTGCCTTTTTCCTATGCATAACCCTTTGCAAACAAGCGTTGCTTGGTATTGCTCGACACTACCGTCAGCTTTACATTTAAGCTTTGTAAACCCATTTTTTGCCATAAGACAAATTAGACAACTCCCAAGTATCATTTTTAAGTAAAGCATCATATTTAGATTGCATAGCACTCATCCATTATTCTGATTCCTTTGCTTCATCAAAGAAGATAGGTTCCTCTTCATTACATAAACTCGTAATAAGAGCATAACCCGTGTCAACATGACATGCATGATGAGAACTTGCACGTGTTGAGCTAGGCAAAGGAGTGGCCAATTTGTTGTCACATAGTGTTTGCACCATCCATTTTGGCATACTTTTTTACTCCTTAATTTTCCTTCTTTCCTTATCAATAACAATGGACTTGTAGACTCTTGGGTTTCATAGATAGGGACTTCCAAATATCCCCCTCATTCCCATCTTCAAAGATTTTTGTCAGGGTTTTTTA
>NC_141088.1:11112678-11207678 GCF_041138505.1 Cibotium barometz | reverse complement strand
GTCCATCATATAAATCCAATGGTTCAAATGTTCTATGATCAAACATAGAGCATAAAACTCAATTGGTCTATGTATAACTGTAATGTGGTGGTGGCCATGGGTTCATGGGTATGTTCATATGTTGGGCTTTGGGACCTAGGCTTATGGGCATGGACATAATAATGTGGTGGTGAATGGGCATGTTCATATGTTGGTCTTTGCTGCCTAGGCTTATGGGCATGGACATATATAGGCTTTGGGGCCTTCTTGTATGAGAGCTTTTGTTTGATCCATTGTTTTTTAATATTTTCTATCATTTCTCATCACTTTTCGCATTTTCTTGATTTTTTTAATCAATGAGATGACTAAGGTGACATTGAAGGGTGAAAGTCTCATTCCTTTGGTTAATTCCTAAAGCTTTTGGGCTTTAGACGTGCTGTGGAGCAAAGTTTGGGGATATCGCACCAAATTTTGAAATCTACAGGACCAAATTTGGGAAAGTTCACTAATCTTATTTACTTTTTGCTAATCACCACATTTTATTTAATCCTCATGTTTTGAGAGCTTTCCATAGCCAAATCTGCTTGTTTCTTAGCCCGTTTGTGAGCCTAAGCTTGGGGAATGCATTGGGGGAATCATTTTCTTCAAGTAGATGTCCATTTTTGGGGTGTTTTGAACCTTGAAAACCCTTGTTTTCTTGCCCTCATTTGAAAACTCCAAACCCTAGCAATCTTTAATCTTTTGCTTCAATATTCTAATCCATAGCTATAGCAAGCACTTTAGCTAGTTAGGGGACATCAACATCACCTCAATGGTGGAGAAAACCCCTACAGGAGCTAGCAACGATTTTTAGCATTGGGAGAGAAATTTTTTTATCATTCTAAAAAATGATGCCCTAAACCTTGTCATTGATGCTGGCTATCACTTAACAATGGTCTATTTCAACTATCTTTGGGCTATTTGGAGCTTTCTTTGGTGATTCTTGGAGCACAGTGAAGACGAGGGAAAACCAGAAAATTATGCTTCACAAATCTTCAATGTAGAGCTTAAGCATCTAAGCTACCGAAAGGCTATTGCCATTGATTCATGATTTGGTGCATTTCTTAAAGAGTTGGGGAAAGATTTAGGGCACAGATGTGTGCTATATACCACAGATGTGTGCTATATAGCACAGATGTGTGCTATATTGCAGTCCTGTCTGACAACCATGTCAAACATCTAAGTGATGACTACACCTATGTTGGCACTTGTGACAAAGACGTGTGCCATAAAGCCACTGGTGTACCCAACACTAATGAATTCTCTGTTGCACACAGAGATTAGAATTGAGAGAGAGAGAGAGAGAGAGAGAGAGAGAGAGAGAGGGAGAGAGAGAGAGAGAGAGAGAGAGAGATGGAAGCCTGTGCAGAGCCCCATGCATGCTCAAGGTAGAGAGAAAGAGAGAGATGGGGTTCTGTGCACACACACACACACACACACACACACACACAGAGTATCTCACAACCACTGCTCTCAGAGGAGTGGAGTCGTGATGAAGACGTTTCAGTTGGCTCCACTTTTTTCAGTTGGCTTCACTTTTTAAAAAATGTTTCTTTAAAGTCTTTTTTTAAGATTGAGGCACCCTTTAAATTACCAGTAAAACTAAGAAGTGCCAAATAGCTCTATACCTGGGTGTCCATGGACACCAGCTATTGAGCCACCTATTCATGCACCCAAATGTCAGTCTAATTAAATTGCCTACTTTTTGAGTGTGGTCATTAGTTTTATAAAATAGTTTTGGGACTAATTAGATTCACACACACTAACTGTAGCATTCAAGAATGTCGTATCAAGACATCCTTGTGTTGACGCTATCCTTATTGAATTCAATGAGGATAGTGAGGGGGAGGATCTCACACAGTGAATCAAGAGTGCCCACAGGAGCTAGTACATGTCTTTGATATATTGCAGAAGGTCAAAGAGGGAGACAGGACCTTTAGTGTTAAAGGTATCAATAGAAGCATAGCGTGTGATTGTATTGTAGTGAGGTTGCCCATAGGAGATTCTATTTATGGCTACCCCGATGACATTGTCCCACCATGGAATATCTGTACATGTGAGTGATGAGATGATTTTCCCTTCATTAAGACCTTATATGTTGTTGTGTATATGTCATGCTTACATTTTCTGTGTATGTCATTCTGATGCCATCATGTAGATGGAGAGGAGACCATATTGCTTCAGATTTGTGAGACCATCTTAGATGACAATAGCTCTATTATTGCCATCGGTATTGTGTATCAAGTGGCAACCATTATAGCGTAGGTTGAGCGCTCTGGCTTCTCCTTAGACACCCTGTGAATGTGAGACGTACACAACGCAGATTGGGAAGGCCTTTGGACAAGAGGTAAGCAACACTAACCATAGAGGTTGTCATTGAGCATCACTTTTTGCTATAAAAAATCGTTTCATATTCTTGTGCAAATAGATACCCTTGTCGTTGCTACCTTCATGAGCATAGTTGGACAAAACCATACACAACCTTTCTCACCTCATTATATCATTGATCCTTGCAACATGATGCACTAGCCATACGCCAAGATGGGACAGCATGGCGAGGTATGGAGTTAACATTTTTGTGCTCCAAAATAAGGGCGTTACATTTTTTTGGTGGAATTAAGAGAGATGTTTTCTTTGCAGGTGGATCTCAGCGTGGATATGCCTTTTGGGATAGCCTGTTCAAGCATCATGTAAAACAAGGGCAAGTGATAGTAGAGCTTTATGCTTGATATGGAGATTATGCTATGGTAACACAAAAATTAGGCATGAACATTGTTTGTATTGATCCCGAAGAGGATGTAGTGAAGGGTGTCTTGATGAAGATTTCATTGTAGTGCAGTAAACATATTTATTTATGAATATTCAAGTGACTAGGTTTAGCAATTGTTTATGATTGTGTCATGATCTTATTTTTCATATTAAAAAAGAGAAAAAGAGGGCAAGAGCAACGCATTTTGGGGTTTTGCAATAATACATCATTCATAGTTACAACGATGTTTATGTATAAAATGTCATACAAACCAATAAAGAATCGACATTTTCTGTATTGTGTGGATGAATAAGGTAGTGAAGAGTTTGTAGACTCAAGGATCTATATGTAGTACATGAGTTAAATATTGTGTTGAGAAATGAGAAGGAAATATAGAGAGAGTGAGGAAAGAGAACGAGAGAGAGAGAGAGAGAGAGAGAGAGAGAGAGAGAGAGAGGGAGGGAGGGAGGGAGCGAGGGAGCGAGAGCAAAGACAAGGGTAGAGTAGGAGAGAGAGAGAGAGAGAGAGAGAGAGAGAGAGAGAGAGAGAGAGAGTAAGCAAAGAGAAGGAAAAAAAGACACAAAGGGTGGGAAAGAGAGCGAATGATAGAGAGAGTGAGACAGGGAGAGCACAAAGAGAGCTACAAAAGAGAGAGAAGGATAGAGAGAGTGAGCAAAGAGAAGGGGAGAGAGAGAGAGAGAGAGAGAGAGAGAGAGAGAGAAGAGAAGGATAGAAAGAAGGGGGGGAGGATATAGAGAGTGAGTAAGACAAGGATAGAGAGAGTGAGCGAGGGAGGATAGAAAGAGTGAAAAAAGAGAAGCATAGAGAGTGAGAGGGGGATAATAGAGAGAGTTTACGAGGGAGGATAGAGAGAGTGAGTAAAGAGAAGGATAGAGTGAGAAAAGAGATGGATAGAGAGAGAGAGAGAGAGAGAGAGAGAGAGAGAGAGAGAGAGAGAGAGAGAGAGAGAGAGAGAGAGAGAGAGGATATAGAGAGCGAGAGAGGGAAGGAGGATAAGAGGTAAGAGAAGGATAGAGAGAGAGAGGAGAGTGGGAGAGTGAAAGAGAGGGAGGGACATGGAAATGAAGGAGAGAGAGAGGGGGGGAGGATAGAGAGAGCTACCTAAGGGAGCGAAGGATAGAGAGAGTTAGCAAAGAGAAGGATAGAGAGAGAGAGAGAGAGAGAGAGAGAGAGAGAGAGAGAGAGCGTGGGAGCAAGAGAAGGATAGAGAGAGAGAGAGAGAGAGAGGGAGGGAGGGAGGGAGGATAGAGAGAGTGAGTAAAGAGAAGGATAGAGAGAGTGAGATGGGGAGGATGCAGAGAGTGAGAAAGAGAAGGTGAGAGAGATTGAGAGGGGGAGGATAGAGAGAGTTAGCAAAGAGAGACAAGGATAGAGAGAGGGAGAGAGGTAGGGTGGGAGAGTGAAAGAGAGGGAGGGAGAGGGGGATGAAAGAGAGAGAGGGGGGGAGGGAGGGAGGGAGGGAGGGAGAGGAAGGGACGGTTGTAATAGATAGAGAGAGAAAGGAAGGAGCATAGTTGGTGGTGTGGGCTAGGCGGTGGTGGGCGGAGATGGTGGTGGCAATAGTTGGAGAGAGATTGTTCAAAATAGAGAGAGAGGGTAGCCAAGAAAAGCTCCCTCCACCACCAAGTTTCCTTAGTGACCATCCCAGTGGAATGATTTCCGAGGAGATGCCTTAAAGAGGGTATCAATAATGCATGATGCTTTGTTTAATGTCTTATTTCTTTAAGGGTTTAAAGGTTCTTGTCACCACACATGTACAAACATCACTAGTGAGTAAATGCGTTCCTTTCCTTTAATACAACTTCCAACACTTTCAATAGTAAATTGTTCTAAGAATGGATATGGTATGGCTATAGGGTTTGAATTTCCTCTTTTATTTTTCTTCATCTAGAGATAGTGTAAAAGTTGGGGGAAGCATGTTGGAACATTGCAATACTTCTTTTGCACTACCTCTTTTATTTTTTTCCATCTAGAGATCGTGTGAAAATTTGGGGGATCATGTTGGAAAATTGCAATAGTTCTTTCTTTACCTGCAAACTCTTTTTCTCAAAATACAAGATGCTATCTTTGTTGTGGTTTTTCTCATTGTAGTGTTCATATGTAAGTTTATGTCCACTCAATAGTAGTATACATGTTCTCATGGTTGCATCATGTTGTTTGTGTGGGTGTGTGTGGAGCATTGAAAAATTCCTTTGACTAGCTTCATCCTTGTTCAATATCCTTGTTCAATAGTATTGACACTAGTATGAAGTTACTTTACATGGGCTCTCCACCTGTTCTTAACAATTGTTATAATTGATAGGTGCTAAGCCATTGTTGTAAGGCTAGGAGAAATAAGTGAGCCAAGATGAAATCTTGTTACATGGACACGTCAATGAAAGGAAGTTTAAAATGCTAGAGTGAGAAATATGCCACATGTCCAAAAGTGAGTCATTATCACTAGTTTGGCAAAAAAAAAATGACATCAATATCACTAGTTTGATACCATTTTATCTTTAAACATGATGATAAATGTGTTACATTATGGATTAATGATCCTTTACATCATTGTATAAATGTTAGAAATGGGTTATTTGGCACGATACATGTGTAGCTATAATCTTTTTGGATTATGTCTTTTTTGAGGTGCATTGTGCCTTGCCTCTGAGGTACATTGCGTATTTGCCTTTGAGCAACCTTGTCTCAATGGAATGTACTTTTTGGTTGAATTTTTTATCGTGATGAATGCTTGATGCACCAAATTTCATTCCATGGCTTTAGTGTGATGACAAGGATTATCAAGCTAGTTTGGCTACCATTGGTCAATTTTCCCATTCAAGCCATTTGATTATCAAAGTTGTTAATTATAAACACAACTCATTATGATTCTCTTGTAATGTTGTTTTCACCTTGACATAGAACTTTAGCCCCTCTAGAAAGTGCTAAAGGGGGAGGGCGGCACAAGGAGCTTTTGTTCATTCTCTATATAGGGGGAAAAAAAAAAGGCATTCACTAGATAATTCCCTAGACTTTGCATCATGTACATACACACACATATGTGTGTATGCACATGTGGGTGTGTGTGTTTGTGCATACACAAGCATGTATGTGTATGCACATGTGCACGTGTGTGTGTGTGTGAAGTTTTTACAATTACCTAGATAATGACGCATATTTCCTAGCTAGACTTTGAGATTCCTTAGATAAGGACGAATATTTCCTAGCTAGAGTTTAAGATTCACTCAATATTTCTTACATATATAAGATTGAGTACTTAGGAAATTTAATTCCCTAGTTCTATATAGAAAAATCCCTTAAATTACTGAAAAAAATCTACAAAATTTTCTCTATATATTTAGATATTCCCTACCTAGGAAGCAATTAAAAGTTCCTTGTGTAGCGACTTGAGGGAGACTGGATTACTGAGTAATACAGTATAGGAGATCAGAAAACTTTGTCAAGATAAATGCTCACGTTGATAAGAAGACCAAGATGAGACGAAGAGAAGTAGATATTCATGGGCCATGTTAATCTTCCAAGCACTCTTACCAAGAGCCATGCTTGTAGGAGCAGCTTTGCAGGTCAAACAACCAGATTCCTGCGTGTGGATGAGCCTCATCGTGTACAATGTGAAGGACAACTTCAATGAGACCAGAGACCAGAGGCATGCCAGCCTCGTTACAACGCTTGCTAGCACAAAAGCTCTATATAAAAAAAACACACACACACACACTCTCAAATTCCACACACACACTCACACTCACTCAAATTCCCCACACACACACTCACACTCACACTTACACACACACACACACTCATATACAACGCTTGCTAGCACAAAAGCTCTATATACACACACACACACACACACTCAAATTCCACTGCATTGATTAACATCTTTTTGTAGCTCAAATGAGCCCATAACCACCACTCCATAATGCCAACTCAACTCACTTTGTCTTATTCACACATGTACGGGTAAGATCACTTTAAAAAAACGCCCCCTACATGTGGTTTGGTCTCACCCCTACATGTGTCAATAAGACAAATGTAAGCGTCTGAAATCTATTCTATGCCACCAACTCATATGCCACTCTATTGGCCTAAATTGTGTCCATCTCACTTGTCTCTATCCACATGTTGACTACATCAACTCCAAGACTTATCCATCCCCCTCGCCCCTTTTTAACCACATCTCTAGATACTTATAACCCTTGCCCCTTTGAAAATTCAGCCAATTACAAACAACCTTTAGACATTCACCTTTAAAATACAATTTCGGCATTTCCAATTAAATCCAAACTTCAATACTCCCCTTCAATGCCAAATTGGAAGAGGTCACAATAAATTTGTACTACATGCATAGTAGCCACTGATGCTTGTATGGTCATGGTCACCTACAAATCTCAAGAACAAGGAGGCCCATAACAATCCCCCTTGCTGCCGACATCTTGCACAATGGTTTTTAATGAAGTCTTTCTCCACTTGGTCCATTGTGAAGGAAAATGGAGGGCTCCTACTCCAATGATTTTGCATTTGGGAAATTACATCACACAGAGAATTTGGTTGGTGACAAAAACCCTAATCCCTGACTCCCCCCCCCTTGAGTGTTTTAACATCCCCAACATAATGCTCACAGAAAGGTTTCATCAAACTCTTGATAATAACATATCTATCCCAGACTCTGCCCAACTTTGTCAATGGAAGCTAGTCTTCATTCCCTTGGCCAATAAATATACTTTCAATCTTCAAATCAATCCGTGTATTCTTCATGAAAGCCAAATTTATCCCAAGATGACATAAATCTACCACTTTAATTGAAAATGATCCCCGAACCATTGCTAGCTTCAAAGAAAGCCATGGCAGTCTTCCCTGTCGCTATAGTAAATTGACCATAACTAGAGCTTCAAAGCTTGGATTAATGCAATCTTTAGCTTGTTAGAAAGCTTGAAAACAAACGCCAAAGTTCCATCTTTTTGAGGTCAAGCTAAAATCAAGTTGCAAGATTCAATAATTTGTGCCACAAACACAGCTGGTCCAAATCTGCAGCCCCTTCCCCCCTTTGCAATTTCGTGACTAGAATTCCTTGTAAGCCCACCAACACTGTCCATGATTTAGTTCCTTCATCTTCCACTTGTCTCACATGGATTTAACTTGCTAATATCATCAAATCTTCTTTGTAATCTTGATTAATTAACTTGCTAATATCATCAAATCTTCTTTGTAATCTTGATTAATTAACTTCATGCTAATCCTCCCACTAGAAGTGT
Source organism: Cibotium barometz (assembly GCF_041138505.1). NCBI lineage: Eukaryota > Viridiplantae > Streptophyta > Polypodiopsida > Cyatheales > Cibotiaceae > Cibotium > Cibotium barometz. The sequence continues at coordinate 11,199,641 of NC_141088.1, read as the reverse complement.
GGATTATCCATAAATCTTGTATCCGATCATGATCAGTTCCAATGATTAGTTACACCTAACCTAATCTTCTTTTGCTAAACAACCACCCAAGATATTCATTTATTAATTACATTATTTACCTTAAAAAAAGAATATTAACAGGGTAAAATGGGACCTCACAGAGAGGAATGGTAGCACAACATAAGGGATGCTCCAAAATTTAAGAAGAGTGTTTGTGATAACAACACCTTTGGGTGATAACATCCCCATAGTCAAATATGGTAAGTTATCCACCCTGACATCTGTGTAAGTGGAGCAATTCCCAACTAGGAGGGGATCACATAAGAAAAGAGTTCCAAAGGTTGTGCAGCACTTGTCATAGCTTAGGTTAGGAGTGGAGAAGCACTTTAACTGCGGTGTGAAAATAGAGGTGAACCTTAGGAATTATGACCGCCTATTATTGATAGTGATCACAATAAACATTAACACTTCAAGCAGGATAGTAGGTATATCTATGCTATTGTTGGGCGTGGAGGTATGGAAAAAGCCACATAGTATCTTCATCTCTCAACAAGAGTATACACTGAAGACACCAAGAGTGGGTATGTCTAATTGCATGGCAATTGGTCTCTCGACTTGAAGTTCTCTATTGTAAACATGTTAGAAGCCAGTTGGGAATCTAACCTCATTTAACTCCAGATCACATATCAACTCTGCTGTTGTGTTTTGGTAAAGTTCTCCAACAAGCCACAAGAGAACTACTAGAAAACAAGTAAACAAGCGGTCAGCTACATCCCATATACTCTCGAATACAATTGTACAACATACCTATGATATGAGAAAAGTCATCACCAACTTTTGTGACTAATGCTTGGTGTGTGATTTGGAAAACAATTACTTAATAGCAAGGTATGATTCACGTTTGGCTCATGATGTTATATTTGATTCATGAAATGGTATACTAATCTATGATAGATAATGCAAATATCTTTGCAAAGACTAGCATGAAGCAATACCTTCTTTTACTCGGCATCGAACACATATATAGTACACATTAGGGTGGAAATGGACCGAGGATGTTTCACATTGGCTAGCTCGTGTACGTAAGAATAACAGGGCTAAAATGAACCATGAATATAAAATGAGAGGGATGATTTATACCTTTTGCATATCAATGGCACCCTTCAAATGTTTTTTTATGACCAAGTCATGTATATACATGGTCAATCATTCTTTCCTTAACAGGTGATCACCAAGAGAAGACCTTACAAACATAGTAGTTTTGAGTTTCATACAATAGGTCTTAAACTCATGAAGTATTGTTGGGGATTGAGGCCACATAGTATCTTCATCTCTCAACAAGAGTATACATTGAAGACACCAAAAGTAGGTATGTCTAACTACATGGAAATTGGCCTTTGGACTTGAAGTTCTCTATTGTAAACATGTTAGAATTTGTTAGAATTCCAGTGCATTCAGTGGCACCATAGGGAGTTGAGATGTTTTGTAAAAGATTTAGGAAGCTTTGGCAAAATCTCAAGTGCCATAGGGAGTCGAGATGTTTCGTAAAAGATTAATGCAAAATCTCAAATAGGCTACATAATTGTATGAACCAGCATTCCTATATTGAGGCATGCATTATAATTAGGTACAGTTACTCTTCAGACACACAATCCTTGAATTTTCTAATTGTGTTGAGAAGTTGTGCCAATATCCAATGTATGTTGTGACTTCTAATTTTGGTCGGTGGACAATTAACCAAGTCATTGCAAAGGAAAATCAAACTTTAATAATCATTGGCTCCCACGCAACAGGTGAATCTAAAGAAAATATCTATCCTTTTTTCACAACTTTATTCATCACTTCAAATAACCTTCGTACCATTTCACCTTACAACAGACACCAATCAAAGTACCATCCTTTTCCTCCATGACTACATTCCCAACACTACCTCTTAATTTTGGGATTTCCTAGCACTCCACGTGTGCCACCCCTACAAAACCTTTGGTTTGGGTAGACTAGACAATTTCTTAACCTACCTCAAACTTTCACCACCCTCACAGACAACAGAATATCCTTACAACCAAGGTAAGAGCATGAGGGTGAAGCCATTCTTTTCACAACACAACCCACTCTCCCATGGCAAGTTTGAGAGCATACAATTAATTTAAGCATATGAAAAGATCTTGTGTGTATAGGAACCTAGTCATTAACAGCCATCGATGAGCACACTGTTGGCCGAGAGAGAGCGAGGACTCATTAATTGTAGCTATGGCTGCTGAACGTTAGCCACCTGTTGAGCTTGTGAAAGCAGCTTTTAAAAACTATTCATGTAAGGAGGCCTTGTTGAGCCCGACTACATGTAGAGGTAAGCGATTTAGTGGCAGAAGACACGTGCATGTGCTGCCACAAGTGAATCAGAGGCCGTTGAAGACTGTTGCTTGCTTGTAGGGGAGCTAAAGCTCCCACACACAAGCTCTCGCTGCTACATGATGTCACCTTTACAGTGGAGAGCTGTTCCAAATCAAAGGTCAGATGATGCCACCGCTCGTTGCTAAGATGCTCTGCTAGAGAGCAGTCGTGATTTAGAAAGCTACTGCAATTTCTCGCTTGTCCAAACCTTTCCTTGCTATTTCCACCAAGAAAAAGGCAGAACTGGTGTCTGCAATGCAAGAGATTCAACTTAAGGAAGAACATAACTAGTTGATTCTGATAGAGAGAGAGAGAGAGAGAGAGAGAGAGAGAGAGAGAGAGAGAGAACCAAATCATCTAACCTAAGCTAATATAATTACCTAGCTAGTTTGTCATTTAATGAAAGATCACAAGGTGCTGGCTTTGATACCATGTGCAAAATCACGGTGGGTCAAACACTATACTCCACAATCAAATAAAACATCAAGCTTAGTCACAACAAGACATGCACGCCACATCAAATCAAATTCACCTCATTGCTAGGCCGTTTATTACCGCAAGGATCTCCATGTGGCTAACGATTTCCGTGAGACTAGCACACACCATGATATCACTCATGACTCATTTTTACACGTCCACATTCATCTTTTTTCACAACTACAAATTACCTTTGTACTAATAAACCATACAACACCGCAAAATAAAGAACCATGCACTCTCCCCTCACCACAATTCCATTCCAACAAATGCAGGCTCATCAAGCCAAGTTGAAGTATTCTAGTTTAAATCATCACCTCAGCAACACCTCCAGGGCTAGACCGAGATATGGCTTGCCAAAAAGTGTGGGAAACAATATTAGTACAATGCACATCATACTAACCCCCACGCAATAATCATTGATTCAATTCCCAACCTACTCTTGACTTACTAACATAAACGCTCAAAAATGAAAATGTGTTTGTGTCTAATCATTGAAAATGTGTTTGTCTTGAGTTACTAACATAAACGCTCAAAAATGAAAATGTGTTTGTGTCTAATCATTGATTTCCAAACCCAAGAATTGTTGACACTCCCTTACAAATTCTCATGCAAGATTACAGACTCTTACCTGATTCTTATTTAGTGATTGTTGTTTGACAAAATGTGGAAGTGAAAGCGATAAGAGGTGGGAGTCCAAGAATAATGGCTATCACAACCTTTGCAAAGGTCTCCTTGAAGCAAAAGCAAGGCTTGAGAGCAAAGGGCAGGTTGGCACAGGGATACTAGCAAGCCTTGGTGACACCTTTGCTGAAAAGCTCCAACCATCAATGACACCAACTTGACCCGATGTCAATGCAACATGGCATACAGCATGCTGTGGAGCACTGCATACCATCGATGGCCAAGCATGTCTAGAAGCACTGCATGCCATCAATGGCCAACCACAAGCTCGATTGCTCATGTCGATTGCTCATGCAAAGACTCGTAAATGAGCAAGTAGTGGGTCAAGGACTCATGCCAGTTGTATAACGGCCCTATTACTGAGGAAATTTGATTAGTCAACGTCCATCTCAATGCCTGATTATTTAAGCTAACCAAGAAGACTTGGATATTCTAACTTTATTAAGGGGCTGCGATGCGCTGGCTCAGATGAGGGTTGAATAAGCATATGCCCACTTTTCTTGCATGCCTGGTCTTACTACTACAATGCTTATTAACACTTCAATTGAATTTTGGGCTGCCTTAATTAGACAGGATTTGGCATGATTATAAGCCGGTAAAATGCAAATTAGGCAATGCTTAATACTGTTTCACATGAGACGAGGTAGGCTTGATGTTGATTCAGATGGAAGGAGTTAGATTGACAATGCTTGATGTTGGTTCAAAAGAGGAAATGGGGCAAGAGAACTAAGAAAGTGGTAGGAAGTGGTGTTTTAGGAGTAACAAAGGAATGTTTTGATTGCTTCTCCCTACATAGATTACTGTAAAATTAGATGGGAGAAGGTTAGATTAGGCTACCTAATTTGATGGCAAAAACCACAGCAGGCATATCATCACATAAAGAAGAAGTACTGCGAGTGAGGGTCATTCCCGTCCTTGCAGTTACAATCTCAGTATCAGTCATTCAATTTGGGGCTGTATCCATACAGCGATACACGGCTTCGATACAGATCGTGATACAATGCTTTTTGACTCTCATTATACAGGCCATTCGGATAATTAGCCAGTGCTGCTGGCAGTACCTGATGTGTCCCTGTATATGTAGGATTCACTGCCCTGTCTGCATCAAACCTAAACTCAGATGCCTTCTGTGACTGGGCAGGTTGAGGCAGGCCTTGCTTGCCTGCAGGTTGCCCCTGCTCCCGCCCAATGCTAGTTTCAGGAAGAGCATAGAACCCTTGCCCACCACCTTGCAGCATACTGTTGTTCCACATGGGCCGTAAAAAATCCTCTCTCAATAGAGTTCCAGGGTGCCTTTGAAATGGCAAGAAAGCAAGCTCACTCTGCCGAGCTTGCGGACCAGCTAATGCAGGGAAATATCTGTCACCAAGAACTGACTGCTGCAATTTGATCCGCTTGGCCGGATGCTCGCCTAACAGGCCAGTGTTTGCAGTATGAACAGGATATCTGTCGGTGGACAGCTGAGCCATCCATGCCAAATGTTCCCTTCTCATCACAGCATCACGATCCACAAGCACACGTCCATGTCTTTCCCCATGAGCAATCCAGGAGGCCGGATTGGAGATACCTCTTTCATCCTTAGACAAGTAGTGGTTAATCAGATAGCCTTGTTCCTGTTGACCTGCGACAAGTTCCATCTCAGTATTTCCCAGGCGCCTCTTATTCTGGTTCGCTAAGGCCTTCATGTGAGGATTAAACAATAGAGACCTCAAAAACTCGGCTTTGTATGCACCCAACATGTAGCTTTTCAGCTGTATGAATGCTTCATTAAAGCAGCTGTAGATGGCATCAAATCCACCCACATTCACAGCTCGTGCAGCATTTTGTGAAAGAGCTGTGAAGTCCTCTACCTGCATCCGCCATCATGATCGAGTAAATAAAACCATCCCTTGGCAGTTTGAAAGATTTCAAACTTCATCACACGCACGCGCCAGCACACAAACGTGTGATGCACGTATGCATGATCTACTTACAGATAGCTTGTTGGACATTACAACCAATGCAACAAGTGCGAGCCAACTGGAGTGCACGCCAACCCATTCTAAACCAAGATTCATACGAGGGGCTCACTTTGTGAAGGGATGACTCCAACCACCACCAAGCATGTAAAAACCCAGTTGTGAAGTGGGCTGAGTGTGGGTCCCACTCCCCTCATCTGTGCCCTCTATAAAGATCCATAAAGGGCTCATCAACCCTCATGCTTAGTTAGGGTTAAGGGTTTTGTAGCGCTTCAAAGCTATGAATATTTGACTTTGGACTTCTCTTATATGTACAAAAGGGGAAGCCCAACTACTGTGCCCCCTTCCATATAGACGCACCTTACAACTTCAATTGCCACCAATCATGTAAAACCTGTTGCAAAGTCGGCTGATGAGGAGGGTCACACTCCCCTCAGCTGTGCCCTCTCTGAAGGCCCATAGAAGACTAACCATCAACCCCCCAGCTTGGTCAGGGTTTAGGATTTTGTAGTGCTTCAAAGCTATGAAACAGGTTTTCATGCAACTTTGGACTTTACTCTTGAATGTAAGAAAGGAGAAGCCCAACTACTGTGCCACCTTCCATCTATGCACACCTTCGTGAAGGAGCAAAGCTCGAAATCTGCCTGTAAAATTTATCATATGAATGGTCAAAGCACCCACCATGGTAATCCCCTCATGGGAAAACAACAAAGAGCTCTTGTAAATGCAACCAAGCCGACCTGACAGAGGAGAGAAAATGGAAGGCTACCGTGAAGACTGAGACACTGAGGGGAGCTGATAGGAAAGCAGGCAATACCCCCAAAAAAAAAGCCAAAAAAAAAATCGCAGATAGAGAGAAGCCTACAAGGGCTAGCAAGCAGCTATAGTCAAGCATGCAGCAGCAGAAGGGGGGGGCAATGGGAGCACCAGGCCAAGGGAGAGGTCATTCTAGGAGAGATAAGCAGGCAGCCAAACAAGGCACCAGGAGCAGGATTGACAACAGAACCCCCCGTTGAAATGTTTTGAACTTGGAATAGATGCTCCTCACGTTTCATCTGTTTCCCATAGCTTCCAATGGTTTTAATTAAACTTCGTTATCCTGATATTCACAAAGCGATTGTAGGTGTGAAAGACATAAGCTTACAAAAATCCAGCCTGGCTCAGATGCTGAAGTCCATGTCCCGTCATACGTGCTCGCACAGAGTCCTTGCTGCCACAAGTCTTTCACAGCCAACAGCTGCACAAGTAAATGATTAATTTGTTACTCAAACAGCACACACTGCAATTATATCTTATTACTAGTCAGGTTATGCATAACATACATGTGTGCGCACACGCACCATAGTTGCCCAACACAGGAGCAGAGCATGTGTGCGCACGCGCACCATAGTTGCCCAACACAGGAGCAGAGCAGAGTACAGCAGGTATTTGAGGAAATGGTAATGGAGAGAGAGAGAGATCGAAACAGAGGGAAAACGGTTCGTGAAAATGCCATTTCATCAAATTTATAGAATTCATAAGCATAGTGTATGAACATGCAGAGAGGTGTTTGGGAAGGGGGATGCACATGGTCAAGAAAAGAGGCTTGAGGTGAACTGGAATGAATATTGGTACACACACACTCATATGAATGTGTACGTGTGTGGAAGTATGCATGCACACAGACAATTTTTTATAATTTCACAATTTCCACCCCTCTCAAACCATTTGGTGAGGTAAGCCTACTTTGTAGATCCATGAGACAACAGAGAAACTTCAAGGGCACTTTGTTTATCCACTTGGTCAATCAGGGGCACCTCCAAACCTCACCATGGGCCTCATTTCTCATGCATGTGTTAGCTACTGACAGTCTATGGGAATCTGACCATGCTGCTGAATATGAATCTCATGTCCCAACCTCTATGAGTGCCTAAAAGGGGTACCAGGGTTCCGCCAGCACCTGTCAAACCCTGGCAAGTTATCTTTTCTTTCTATATCCAAAGTTGCCAGGATGGATCAACTGGATATCTATGCAGAGTGCACAACCACCCTTTACCAGCCCTCTGCCCCACTGAAAAGACCAACAGAGCTACGTCCTCTCATACACCAAAGACCCGGGAAGGCAACAGCTTTTACCACTCTGAAAATTACAGCCACAATTGCAAGAATGCAGACCCTGCTAACTTGCAACCTGCCAATAGGTTGCTGTTGCTGCTCTGTTGAGAGTTGAGAGAAGAAAAGCTAGGATCCAGAAGATTGTGCTCAGCTAGGATTCCGTTTTTACTCAAGAGTATTGATGAAAACAGCAGCATCTCATGACAATCCTAAAAGTGTTTTAATCTCTTTTCCCCAATAAGACTACAGCTGGATACACACACACAACCATGCCTGCGGGCCTGCCATCTTGAGGATATGAGGCACCAATCAGGTGACGTTGTGGGTTCAGGCACCTTGATGTACGCCCATCAAACCCATTGCTGATGCGACCACCGCATTTGGCCTGCCAACAGGAGGGAAACCAACCCCAAAAAAGGGACGGGCACCTCTTGTCTAACCAATCAGCAGAGCCATTCAGGCTGGTACAATCCCTTCACATGCCCGTGCTTCCTCTGTAACTGCAGCCTCCCATCATGGGCTCCTTACTTCAAGCAGGCCATTTCCTGCTGTTCTGATGACCTTCACTTTTTTCCAGAGGGGGATCTGTGTGCAAACTGTATACCAACACTACAGGAACTGTGAATGTTAACACTAACTTGTGGCCAGGGTGGTGTGTGACAGGGCTGCTTACAGCACCTGTGTGATGAGCATGCAGGGACAGGCAGGCACACTGTGTATCCAGCCTAACATTTATGACATTCTTTATATGGATTTTTTTTTTTTAGCAACAAAACCAAGTTTCAACTTTCCTTACCTGCATTAGAAGCGAGTTAAATAATTGGCCAACACTTTCTTTGTTTTTTCTCCCAAAATCCTTGTATTTATGTGCTTGATTTTCAACCAAAGAAACAGCATTTGATGCTGTCAATGATTCCACACCTGCCCATTCCAAAAATTATGTTGCATCATGCCCAGTGGACCATAGCCTTGCTCTTTTTAACCTCCTCGCCTGCTGGGTGGCAACATGCTCATCATCACATCACAAGGGCAGCCAGGCCATATACATAACCCTACCATGCTCAGCATATTGGAAAATTTTGATCTATTCCACTGGTGGACTTACATGATAAAGAATCAACAAGAAAAGATATAGAGACTGACCTTTCAGTAAGGCTGAAAATGGAGGAAGTATTGCTGGTATCCTTGTCTGTATTAGTCGGAAGGAAAAAAGGTCAAAACATGGATATGGATCACAACTATCAAAACATATATAATGTCTTTGTAACATGAATAGCCACTATATGTGAAGAGATTTAGGTTCTTGTTTTATTAAAGAGAGCAATTTTTGTCCATGGGTATGTAGCCTGGTAGTGTCACCGGTAGGGACACTACAGTGATGTCTCATTTAGACTGTGAATGGTATGAGTCCAAATTGAACCTATCGCATTTGTATTGTGAATAGTATGAGCCCACAATGAGATGCATGTGACTGGGGGACAAAACTATAAATGGGCAACTCGAATGCCTGTGAATGGTCACTAAAATGCATGAAAAAGGGCAATTGAAGTCAATGCTTTGTAAGATGGGACATCTATCTTGTGCATGTGTGAAGAGCTGCTACAATGTCATCTCCCGTCCGTGAGTTGCTCAAGGCACCCTTTCATCCGTCATTAAACCAACACACTCCCATCTTCTCTCAACCAAAGGTGGAGGAGGCTGAGACTAGGCTGAGGTGTTTTGTTTTCTTGCTTCTTTCCACCCCCACGCCCCCCCCACCCTCCCCTCCCCACCCCCCCCCACCCCCCCGCACGTCTTCTGTCCACACATAGTAATGTCCCGTCTTTTTGCAACCATAACCCTCTCCTTTCCTCAAAAACTCCAGCCACGGGCGTATGGTTGAGCCGTCCAGCCACATAAGGGAAATCTGGTAAGAGAAAGACTCTTGTTTGGGATCAAGAAGGCTGCAATGAGATTCCAGCTCCAAAGACCAAGGAATAGAGTGGCAATCCTGACCTTTCTTGGCTAGACCAATCACTGGAAATTCAGTAAGCAAAACATGGCGGCTCCCAAAAGTAGAGCCATGTCACCAAGCCTCTTAGTAAGCAGTAAAATCTCTCAACAAGAAGGGACTTCCTTGGAGCACACTCATAAGCAATTGTGGCACACTTAAACTTGATCCAGAATTGAACACAGCCAAGACGCTAAGTACTTGTGATCTGTCGTCGGCGACCGCCTGCAAATTATTCCATTTGAAATGCTAGCCCACTGCAATGCCATAAGCACCAAGAGCACATTTAACAGGAAAAAATTTGAGACAGAGGTAGCAATTCTAAGTACCTGCAGATGAAACGCGACAAGTAAGCTGATGCTTAATGAGTTCAATGTATGGTCTTTTGAGCTGTTAATCCCATGCACGTTAGCCCAAGCCTTCATCTGCAGCATACCACACCAAAGACAAGTGCTTTAAGTAGAAAAGCTTACATCCTCTATCACAGGAGCCTTTCATGCTTTTGTCTCAGCCCATCAAGCTCAGGTTCGTTGGTGTACAAAGACCCACTCAATAAAAAATCAAGAATTTTGCTAAGGCCCTTTACACAACAGCCCATGAAACCCGGAAAAGTGGGGGGCTTGGTTGCCCCTCCAGGAGCAGCTACTCCCCGCACATCATCAGAACAAGAACAGAGTGCAAGAATGGGCTTGGTTGCCCATCCATGAGCAGCCACCCTCGTGCACCATCCTCGAAACAAGAATGGAGCTCAAGAATAGCAAGTCCATCAGAAGAAAGAAAAAAGCTACAGACAGAAGAAAGAAAAAAGCTACAGAAAGTAACACAAACCAGAAAACACAGTTTGCGGAACCTCGGATCAATCGACGAGAAAATGCGCAAAAATTCTGACTTTGTTATCCCGTCTCGGTTTTCAGCCGAGATGTCACACTCTATCCCCGTCTTGCAATGCATAAACTTCACCACTGGCACTTTGGCCTTCAGAACAGGTTGTATATCGCGTACAAGTCCACCTAGCAAACATGTATCGCAAGACTACTCCGTCAAAAGGCTGCTACAGTGCATACACAAAAAATGCATACGTGCAAAAGCCATGGCATACAACACTAATAATTAATTCAGAAAATTTCCACCTACAAGCTTGCAAGCCATAAAGCAATTTTGTCAGCTTCTTCAAAACTTTTACTCTCTCCTCGCGTGTGAAGGCTTCCACCCCATGTTCCACATTTAAAGAGATGTCCAAATCACTGGTTGGTGTGAACATGTCCATTGTGAAAGAGCCAAATGCTCTTGCATGGCAAACACCATACCATTTCTTGACATCACCGACTGCAAGTAAGTCAACTCACTTCATTAAGTAACAAGAAAGCTACTCAACTGTAACATTTCTACACATGCTCATGTCTACATAATTGCCATTATTCAAACTAAAGAGTGTTAACATTAAGACTTGTTCAGAAAACAGAATCATTTCCTTACTCATATACAACTAGTTGCAGCTACACAACAGGTTGCTAAAGAGTGTTAACATTAAGACATGTTAAGAAAACAAAATCATTTCCTTACTCATATACAACTAGTTGCAGCTACTCAAGATCCTGCTCTAGAGAAGGTCAAGATTGTTGTTTCAAAGTTTTTCTGCTTGTTATGCTTTCGAATTAAGTGTTTTTGAACACCTAACCAATGTATACTTGAACAAGGAGAATTTTGTATGTTTTTCTCAAGTTGTTTCAAGGAAACACTTTCGCTGCAGCCAAGAATAGCTATGGGAAAGTGCTTGTGTGGATATTCCTGCTATGAGGATCAAGATTTGTATTTTATATGGAATCATGGTTGGAGAATATGTCTTCTCAGAATTTATATCTTGGGACGATATTATATAATTGGACGAAATGCCTATAACTACGCTTTCCCATTGGTTACATCGGTATATGGACAATGTCTTTCAGATATCTGATTCTGTCTCAGATATCAGTCATTCCTATTCAAGTATTGACTTGGGTATGGTTTCTTGCTGCATTGAAAGGGTGGGTGAAGAACTTGTAGGAAACCCAAAAAACCACAAACCCATCCAGGACACAGAATGGGGATTTACTGGAACCCCCACTCCCAGTCAATCACACAATGATCCTAAGAAATAGCGCTCTAGAGGAGCAGGACCAAAGCCCGGCCAAGTACTATAGAGGACCTATGCTTTGAATGCAACTAGAGGGGCCATCATCAACGGGATTATCCAAAGATGCGAGCTTTGAGTGCAAAAACCCTGATACAAATTACAAAATTGCAAGGTAATTTTTTGTTGAAATTCCATATTATAATATCCAGCCATAAGCATGTGAAAACTATTACTTGCGGACTGTCCAGCTTATAATTTGGCCACCCTTGATAAGTGAATGTGAACGCTTTTAAAAACACAGAGTGCCCACTTAATAATTTGTCCTCCCACACTTTAAATAAGTGTGGTTCCGGGCACCAAGTTATTTGTACTAGATAAATCCCCCATTCCCAAAACTTGTACATCCTCCATCTCTTGGGCATCTTGGTGTCTTCCAGGGCCTGTCCATGTATGCAATCAGGTTGGTGTAGACATTGGACCATCACATTGAGTTACTGCATGGTAGATAAATCCCCCATTCCCAAAACTTGTACATCCTCCATCTCTTGGGCATCTTGGTGTCTTCCAGGGCCTGTCCATGTATGAAATCAGGTTGGTGTCTTCCAGGGCCTGTCCATGTATGAAATCAGGTTGGTTGGTGTAGACATTGGACCATCACATTGAGTTACTGCATGGTAGCCAAGAAGGATGGCAGTGTACGCTTGTAACATACCTACGAAAGCAAGACTTGGTTGATGCTTGTAACATACCTACGAAAGCAAGACTTGGTTGATGCTTCACAAAGCTACGATTAAGGCTAATCCATATTAGCAAACCATAAAATAGATGAGACCAGAGAGACCTAGACTATTTATTGTATATTGCCAAAACACAAATATATACAATGAGTTCATGATCTATACTAAGACTTGTTATGCAAATCTACCATGCAATGTAAGTTGTGCTCTCCTCCAACCAAGAAACGATCCAAATACCTTAGCTCTCCATACTCTATAATGATGTCCTATAATGACCCTTGATGTGCCCTTGTATAGTAGCTAAAGAGCTGATCAATTGCTAGGGTTGGCTGGTTGGCCAACTATGCATGACTAGATAAAACGTATCCAAAAGATATCCACATATTATTATTTGTGGATACCAATGTTGGAATTCGATGCTACATCCTCCTCACTGTAACTGTGCAAGTGACAAGTTGCTTTATTTCGTAAGGCTCCCATTATGAGGAGTATCCCTTGTGTGTTAAAAGCATGTCTGGGCGCCCATCGATGACCAATTTACGCACTCGGATTCACCATGCCAAGTAGGATACATGTAAGCAAATAGACAGCTTTCTAGGGTAGAAGAAGATCTTCCCAGGACACCTTGTCTTCGAGTTGAGGAGCCCAAACAAACACCTAGACCACCTCAGTCTAATATTGTTGCACTCAGATGATGTGCTCGATTCGGTCCCCACAAATACCGGAGGCTTGCCTTGGAGTCCGCTCAGCAACTTGCACATGAGGGTGACACTGGAGCATGGTATGCCCGAGTTTCCACCTGGTTTTCAGGACACAGGCTCCAAATGGACCACCTCCCGCCTCTTTAGTACTGCTTGGACTCCTCTTTTCTCTGGATCTCCCATGGGGACGTCGCACCTTCGGAGCTCCCACCAAAGATGCACTTCTATAGAGATCATTTCCTCAGGCTCACAGTGGATGGCTACATCCAGCAACCAGGTTACTTGGGTATTCACATGTCACATGCCATGAGGATCGCAATTGGCCAACTACGGGTATCCTCCCAGTCATACAGAGACCTCGGGAGGAGAGGATCTGCAAATTATGCCACAGGTCGAGACAAAGGAGCACTATAACTGTCATTGCCCAGTGTACTATGAGATCTGCGGGAGGCACCATGAGGGTTTTGACCCATTATCCAAGATCATGGACTTCCCGGACCAGCGTTGCCTGGGACGACTCCTACTGGAGCTTCGCACACATAAAGAAACACTCCTAAGAGAGTGTCTGCCACAGCCACCACCCTTCCTTTCTCGCCAGCCAACCATTACTAGTTTCTTCCAGGCCCAAGGAGAGGAATCAGGATACCGGCATAGTGGACCCCATGGGTCCACCATAAGATACCTCAGCTCCGCCCCGTCCCCGAGGAGTGCACTTCGACATAGCCAATGTCCCCAGCCCATGGGACGCCAACCACAATCCTCCCATGAACTCCAGATCCAAGACATGCTCCACCACCACAACACCACCTTCTCACCTACCGTGACAGAAGGGAAACTCTCGGCCATAGTCAGTAGCCCCATGCTCAACATACTTGAAAGGCAAGTACCCTCTACTGGACGATGATGTGCCCCTAGTGCTTCATGAAGACGTTTAATATAACTTTCTCTCTTTCTGGACCAGTCATAGGGTGGCCAACCTACGATATGACCAACCCTAGCTACAATAGATAGAAGCGTTTGGCAGCCTCTCGATTATATTGAGATCATCGAGTTTAGATCTATATTCACAGCATTATGTGCCCTTGCTAGTGAAAGACATCCTCGGTCACAGAGCCTACCTAGATATCCATCAAAGCTCCGGGTGGACACATGCCATCAGTTTGTAGTTCGGTTTGCAAACAATAATTCAGTATTGTTCTTCATCTCTCTTGCATTGAGCTCTTTATCTTGTGGAAGATTTTGTTGTTTGTGGTATTCTCTCTAGGCACCCAAAATAGTCAGTTTCTTTCAGCTTTATAAATAAATCACTCAATTAATCATGCCTAATGTCCATGCATAGAATTCCCTTCATACGTTCACATTGACTTGCAATCATGCATGAACCACAATGAAGAGCTCCTCGTGCATTCACAAACATAGAACTATTACAATGCTTTGGCACAATAGCCCTTACAAACACATGAATCCAAACATGTACTCCACCTCTGAGTTGGCCAATGGGTATGAGCATGTCCACATCACACTCGGGAGAGCATACGTGACACCTCATGCATGCACAAACGTAAAACTCCCATCTTACAAAACATTATCTTCAATTGTCATTAGCAACCATTGCCCAATCATTCGCATCTCCACCTAAACTCATACCATTCACAATCTAGAGAAGACATCAATCACCATATTGTTCCTACTAGTCACATTCAAATGAGAGGCTATTCTTGTAGTGTCCCTATTGGTGACATCTCCCGTTCATACCAAATGGACACATCTCACACACCCTCCATGGCCAATAGGAGCCCCTTACATGTCAATTCCAAGGCTATGCAAGAACATAGAGCAACTTTTTTTGCAACTGAAGTCTGAACCTTTGTTGTTTGGAGGTGAAATGGGATCAATTGGTACTACAAGTAGACAAAGTGGGTCTTTCTGGAGATGTGGGGAAACTCTAGAGATTCGCAGAGGCAATCGAGGTTTTTTCCCACGCATCATGAGCACATATCAACTAGCACAAGTCATGTAGGCTCTACACCCGCCCCAACTTGCTGCCCAGTTAAGGCCTTCCGGTGGATTCTGAGGGGCACTCCAGTTCGCTATCTTGGTTGCCAGGTCTCATTGACGCCGCTATTCAAAGTCGCGCCCTGTTGGGCAAGCTGATTATTAGAGGATTCCTTCTCAGTGGTGAGCCCTGGAAGGATTTCCTCTTGGCCCAGATTTCAGCCCGCACTCCAAGTCTAGGAGGCCTTGTGTGAAAATATACCCAAAAAGGGTATTTAACCCAGCCCAAAAAGGGCCACTTTATCATTTATTTTATTTATCTACTGGCCGACTGCTTATGCTGCCTTCATATAAATATGAAGCGCCTCCTAATACTCTCCTGCTCCTGCTGGATTGATTGCCCACTTCAGGACAGCACTTCAGCATCCTTCTGTACCGGCTGCTGGTGTTGGAACAGGCCGCCTACAAACAAGTGGAACCCTTCCCTGCTGCTGCTGAACTGGACGCTTTCATCTGCAGTGATCTTCTGCGTTTTATCACGAGTTGCTGGTGCTGCTGGTCCATGGTGCATATATCTGCATTTTTCACCACAGCTTACTTCTGCGTTTTTTACATCAGCAGCCATCAGGACATAAGCGCTTACATCAGCGCTTACATCTTAGCCCTAAATCAGGGATATATCGGCGTTTACATCAGGCTTATTTCGGGATTGTCATCTGCATTTTTTGGGACAGCAGCCTTCTCTACTCGTTCGGAATCTCACATAGAGCTCCTGTACTGGACTTCATCTTTCATATACATATCACCATTGCATGCTGTGTGATTTGCTCATATATTTGGTCCTTTGGTCTCTTTTGCACTCACATGGTATCAGAGCTATCGTGAGCAAAAGGATTGAAGACCTCGAGAGTACACAGCATGGCTCGTCTACCTTCGATTCCGGAGGATCAGCCTTTCATACCAGATATTGACTCTCCTTATTCTGATATAGATCACACGGAGGATGGGACTCCTCATTCACTAGAGAGCCCTGTTCAAGGTCTTCATTGGGAAACGACCAGCTTATTTTTACCCACTCACCCTCTACACCCTTGGCATATGGTTTTTCTTCTCCGAGCTCATCAGCCGTTACTTCTAGAGGAGGATACATGCCCACAGCCAGTGTGCCAATATTGGACCCGGGTATTCAGCCTCAACTGGATAGCTCTGCTTCTCATCCTAGCCGAAAAACTGGACTTCAGTATGGGACTTTTTCTCAGGAAGGACGCGTACCTCCTCAGTCGTTCGGAGATCCATCATCATCCCTGTCGGTGACTACATCAGGTTCGTATGTGCCTTTTAGTACGTATGTTCCTAACTCTACCTGGGTATCTTCTTCTATAGCACAGGTTCAACAAACGGTACCATCAACTACCCTTGATCCCTGGCATTTTGTGAACCCAAACAGAGGAGGGTCTAGGAGTATAATTCACTCTCCGACTTCTGGTGTTCAAGGAGGTAACATTGTTTTCTCCTCTGGTTCACTTTCTGTTCCTACTCCTAATGTGTTATGGAATACTGCTCAAATTCAAACACAAAACCCTCCCTCCCAACCCATATCTCTTTCTACTAGTGTTGGCATGCAGTTGTCATTGCCTGCACCTCCTTTGGGTCCTGCGTATGGGTTCTACCCATCCCAGTTATCTTTCACAACTACGCCCTCTGGCACTGCGGTACCACCCAGCATTCCGGGGTATCAGGTGGTTTACCAACCCATCTCTGGCACTGGTGTTTTTCCCAATTATGTGCCCTCTCCAGGGTTTGTGCCTCAACCAGGTATTCCACCTATGCTGAGCAGTGAGTACCCAAAACTTTATTCCATCTTATGGAGCACCCTTGACAGGTCCTACACCTATGCCTGGTCCTGGTGGACTTTCTGGTTTCCCTCCTCAAAAGTTACACTCCAGATATGGGCACCAGCCATCCTGGACTCCCCCACCATCTTCCTTTCATGTTTCTATGTCCAGAAATGCTTTCACAGAAAAGACCCATTTTAACGGGTCTAATTATACAACTTGGGCTAATCTTATGGAACACGTTTTCACTTCCCAAGGTTCCTAGACCTAGTAAAGGGATTTGAACCAAAACCCCACCCTTCCCTAGCACCTCTTGAAGTCATCAGCCATTGGGAAGCTAGAAATGCCACTGCTATAGTGGAGCTCATGCAAGGCCTTTTGCCAGAGTTTCATTCTCAACTCCAGTAGTTCCCCTATGTCTCTAACAGATGGGCACACCTTGCAAAGAGATATGCCGCACGTGATCACACGCGTCGCATTGATCTTGAGCATCAAATTCAAATTCTCTATCAAAGAAGGGGATGACCTGACCGTCAAAGTTGCTAAATATCGGTGCCTTAATGCCGAGTATGCCACCACTGGTTCGGCCAAGTCCTAGGAAGATCAGGTTATCACCTTACTAAACAAGTTGCCGCCTAGCTTCTTTACTTTTGTCACACAGACCATTAGTTTAGAACCTATGCCTAACCTATATGAGTGTGAGTGCCAACTCTTGCGCTTTGCTCGGTTGCATGACCAATTTCATCCCAAGAAATCATCCTCTTCCTCCAATCAAGAGGGGGCCCTTGTGTCCAATACCACCTCTACTCAAAAAGGACAGCAAGGGAAAGGGAGCAACAACTTAGGAAATCAAGGCAAACCTCCCGGCAACAATACTGATTCCAAAAATCCTACCTCAACACCCATTCCCCACTGGCAAAATATTCCCAAAAATAATAGATTTTGCACTTATTGCCAAATGCCTGGACATTTCGATGATGAGTGTGTTTTTAAAGCCAAGGGAAATAGAGCCAACACGTCCAACCCCACTACCTCCACCCGCCAAAACAACCAAGGTGGTAGCAATGCCCCAAATTGGAGATCCAGAGGGGGTAGTTATCCAGCACCTACTCTGCCAGGCTCCCCTCCAAGGACCCAACAACAAGGCAATGGTTCTACTTGCCCGCGTTCCTCTCAGTGGCGATCCACTAGTCAGGTTGCTCAAGCCCCACCTTCCCAGTCAGTTTCTTTCACCATCCTTGAAGAGATGTCTGACTGGTCTTCCCTTACACCTCATCCCGACCCCTCGGCCAATATTGCTCAGGTCACATTTAAGGTTGATTCTAAACACTACTCCAGAAAGAAGAAGAAACAAAGGCCTAAACGAGGCCATCCGCAGGGGAAAGCCTCTACCTTCATTCAGATCTGTCAGTTACCTGACAATCCTTCTGTGCCTATCATTGAGGCCAATCCAACTCTTCCCTGTGGTCATCCTGTCACTTGGGTAGTTGACAGTGGAGCTACTCACCATATGGCACGCAATGCTGACATTTTCATCTCTCAGCGTCCCGTTAAGGGAGAAGTTCGTTGTGGCAACAACACAATGATGCCCATAAAATCCATTGGCACTGTCTTATTTGACACCAACACTGGCCCCAACCAGGCTACCTTGGACAATGTCTATCTTGTCCCTAATTTAGGTCTCAACCTTCTTTCTGTATCCCAGCTGACCCAACTTGATCGTGGTGTTTACTTCAACAAACGAGTTGTCGAGGTAATTGATGAAACTACCAGTCTTGTTGTTGCCAGAGGTCAAGCTCAGAAGGATGGTTTGTACCGGATGTCTACTTTCTAACTGAGCCATCTTCGACTGGTTCAGAGTTTCATCAAGTTCGGGCCTATGTGACCCAAGCTCCCTCCGACATTGAACGACTATGGCACTTTCGCTATGGTCATCTACCCTATGCCACGCTCTATGAGCTATCTCGAGACAAGTTAGTTGAAGGTATACCCAGCCTCAAACTGTCTATCAGCCCTGTCAAATGGGCAAGCAACATTGCTCCCCATTCCCACAACATGCTACTCATCGTGCTTCAGGAATCCTCAGGTTGATTCATTTCGACTTGAGTGGCCAATCCCCAACCCCTTCCTTGAACGGATCTCTCTACTACATGCTGATTGTTGATGATTATTCAAGGTACATGTGGGTATATTTCCTAAAGCATAAATCCGACACTTTCCAATACTTTTCCACATGGGTTCGATTAGTCACTAATCAAAGGGGCGTCTCAATTGGGATTGCTCGTAGTGACAATGGTGGTGAATTTATCTCCCATCAATTTACTAAGTTCTTACAAGATCAGGGCATTCAACGCCAACTCACCTCCACCAACTCTCCCTCACAAAATGGAGTGGTCGAGCACAAGAACCGAACTGTGATGGATATGGCACGCTCCATGCTTTTTGCAGCTGGGCTACTCCGAATGATACAAGGGGCAAGCTTGAGCCAAGGAGTGAGTTGCTCATTTTTGTGGGCTACTCTTCTGAATCAAAGGCTTACAAAGTTTTTGATCCACGATCAAACAAAGTTTTCGTTCGTCGAGACGTTGTCTTTGATGAGCGCGACTTACTTCGCCTTCCGCTGCCCATACCAACTGAACAAGAATCTCAGATTGTGCCAAATGAACCCCATCAATCACCTACAACTTCACCTCTTGAGGAGGCTTCCTCCTCCCGACAACCACTCAGGGACCCTTTACCTCACTGGTATCAACAAACCATGCGTGATTCTGGCATGCTTCCCCTTGATATCCCATTGGACGGTCCTCGTTGGTCCACCAGACTCGCTCCTCGTGCCTCATTCGCCTCTATTTTTTCCACAGACTATGTGGCGCATGATGAGCCAACATCATGGAAAGATGCTATCAAACTTCCATCCTGGAAACAGGCTATGGAACTAGAACTCGAAGGCATTGACCGTCATGGCACGTGGTCCCTTGTGGATCGCCCTCGTCATAAGAAGGTCATTGGAACCAAATGGATCTTCCGCACCAAATTTAAAGCCGTGGTACCTTGGACAAATACAAAGCCCAGCTTGTTGTGCAAGGCTTTCGCCAAAAAGAAGGCATTGATTTCGACGAGACCTTTGCACCCACTGCTCGAATGACGACAATCCGTCTTTTACTCAATCTGGCTGCTCACCACAAATGGCCAGTCTATCAGATAGATGTTAAGAGTGCCTTTTTAAATGGCATTCTCAAAGAGGAGGTCTACGTTGACCAACCTCCGGGTTTCCCGCTCCCCGGCCTTGAGGACAAAGTCTTTCGCTTGCATAAAGCTCTTTATGGGCTTAAGCAAGTACCCCAGGCGTGGTATCATCACATCGACATATTTTTTCACAGCCAAGGTTTTCAACCATCTCACTATGGCCCCAATATCTACATTTACACTAATCAAGGGGATGGTTTCCTACCTAGTACTGTATGTCGATGACCTCATTATTTTAGGTTCACGTCAAGCCAAAATGGCTGATATCATGGCACAGCTCAGACGAACTTTTGAGATGACTGATCTCGGTCTTCTCTCATATTTCCTTGGCATGGAGGTGATCCAACATCCTAATGGTATTTTCATGTCTCAACATAAGTACTGTCTCCAACTCATTACTTCCTACTTTCCTGATGGTGCTATCCCAGTGGCTACTCCATTGGATCCCACCGTTAAACTGTCAAAAGGAAGTGGACTCACCTCCACATGAAGAGTGAGCCTATCGACAAGTGGTTGGGAAACTTATCTGGCTCACAAATTCTCGTCCTGATATCTCCTATTGCACATCCATTTTAAGTCAGTATTTCAATGCTCCTAAGGGGCCACATTGGAGTTCAGCAATGAGGGTTGTTCGCTATCTAGCAGGTACCAATTTGTATGGACTTCACTACAGTCGTGGGATCACCCTACCTGGTTACATGGACTCCGACTGGGCTGGTAATCTCGATTCTCGACATTCTCATGATGGTTATTTGTACTCCCTCGGATCTGTCCCTTTCTCTTGGTCTAGCAAAAAGCAGGACACCGTTGCAGGTTCTTCCGCATACGTCGAATGCCGGGCCCTTTATGACACCACCACTGAGGCTATGTATCTTCGTCAGCTTCTTTCCGACATGCGCATCCCCATTGACACCGCCTCTATCATCTTCGTCGACAGTCAGAGTGCGATTGCCCTTGCTGGCAACCCTATTTTTTTCTAACCGTACCAAGCATGTGGGTGTCCATTTTCATTTTACCAAGGGACAGGTTGAGCTTGGAACCATCCAACTCTAGTACATTCACACGGCAGACAACCATGCAGACATCCTTACGAAGTTCGTCAACCGCCCCATTCTCGAGCATCTTCGCAATCGGATCGGCATTGGTCCACCACCATCATCCTCCGCACATTGAGAGGGGGATCTTCCTCTCCCTTAATATTTCTTATCATTTTGGTATGGGGCACATGAGTCAATAAAAACCCCATGAGGGCACGGCTCGTGTGAAAACCCACTGCATTGCATTTTTTCCCATCCTGCATTCCCTATGCACAGCATTCTATTTTTTGTGTTTGGGGCACATGTATGAATGAAAACCCAAAAATGGGCATTCATGCATGTGTAAACCTCTTGCATTGTGGCATTCTTCTAGTACCTCCCAATCCCAGAAGCCTCTACTCCGGTCTCAAATCACATGAATCCTCATCTTCGACAACCAAAGCTGTTTTTTCCCCTCATCTTCTCTCATGATCCCTTTTTGGTCTGAGAGGGAGGGGGGTGAAAATATACCCAAAAAGGGTATTTAACCCAGCCCAAAAAGGGCCACTTTATCATTTATTTTATTTATCTGCTGGCCGACCAGCACCCTGCCTTCATATAAATAGGAGGCGCCTCCTAATACTCTCCTTCTCCTGCTGGATTGATCGCCCACTTCAGAACAGGACTGCTCATCAGCGTTTCTCTCTCCTCCTGCTGGATTGATCGCCCACTTCAGGACAGCACTTCAGCATCCTTCTGTACCGACTGCTGGTGTTGGAACAGGCCGCCTACAAATAGGTGGAACCCTTCCCTGCTGCTGCTGAACTGGACGCTTTCATCTGCAGTGATCTTCTGCGTTTTATCACGAGTTGCTGCTGCTGGTCCATGGTGCATATATCTGCGTTTTTCACCACAGCTTACTTCTGCGTTTTTTACCATCAGGACATAAGCGCTTACATCTCAGCCCTACATCAGGGATATATCAACGTTTACATCAGGCTTACTTCGGGATTGTCATCTGCGTTTTTTGGGATAGCAGCCTTCTCTGCTCGTTCAGAGTCTCACATAGAGCTCTTGTACTGGACTTCATCTTTCATATACATATCACTGCTGTGTGATTTGCTCTGATCTTTCATATATTTGGTCCTTTGGTCTCTTTTGCACTCACAGGCCCTTGGCCACAAAGTACCAGATGGATTTTCACAAAGATGTGGGCCCGCGATTTTAGCCTAGCTTTTGAGGACAGATTTGCTTCGAGCTTGGGATCTCCCTGTCAGAATCGAGCATGCGGAAGCCACACTCATACACACGTAGAGAGAAGGAGAGAGAAGTTGACGCGGAGAGAGAGAGAGAGAGAAAAGTTGACGAACAGCTTTGATATTAGCAATGAATAGATTGAATAATACAATGGGTGGGCATGGGTATATATACCCTCACAAGTGAAATGGCCGACTCCTTTGTTACGACTCAATGTCACATGAGATACTATATTTAACACCCTCTCTGTAGCTCATAGTGGGCATAGATGAAGAAACCAAGTCGATGCAGATGCAACCATGGACACCCTAGCATGGCCTTTGCTAGGTACACCTCGGATAATGCACCAATCAACCTGTCTCCACAAGAAAATGCCATCTTGAGCTTTAGCTGCCACATAGAATAATGAATTGCAGACAACTCCACATTCATGATCCCCCATTCGTTGAACTGAGAACACACACGTCCAAAAGATCTCCTGAACATTGAACTATCGACACATGACGCCCAAAATTCTCTGACAATGAACTAGGAACTCATCCCATCCATAGTCTGCTACCAATGAACTACGAACACATCACGTCCATAGATTTGTCAAGCTGTTCCATGCCAGATGCATGTGCCTTGAACTCCGACACACGGGTCCAAATCACCAAAACGGGAGCACAGACTGCCCCTCTCTCTGCCACTCACATGCCTCTCTCTGGCTGAAGCATGTGGTAGCATCCATCCACCAAGCTAGAATGCTGGAGTATGTGCCAGTGAAGTCCTCGCCACACCAGCAGACGCCGTAGCATCCCTCTTAGAATCACTATCACTGTCATCCTCGTCAGCTTTGCCTTTGCCTTTGTCATTTGTCGAGCCTTGAGCTTTAGCTTTGGATTTGCAATCCCGAGCCAAATGCCCTCGCTTTCCGCACTTATAACAACGGCTCCTAGACTTCTTATTGGATTCCGATGCAGCATGTGCCGATTCTACATCCTTCGGAACCCGAATCTTGCCTTGGGAAATGAGCACTGCTTCCTCCTCAATGAGAAAAGAGCTGAGATCATCAAATTCCAGCTTTTCCTTCGTGACTTGTAAGCGTAATGCCCTCGAGACCATCTCATACTCCTCAGGCAACTTCGTAAGAACCAAGGCAGCTAACTGGGTACTAGTTAATGCACTATTCATAGCCGATAACTGATCATGGATAACCTTTGCCTTCATTAGAAGTGACTGCATAGAGGTCCCGGTTTCAAACTTGATGGAAAACAACTGGCCGAGAAGGGTTACTGCTCGCATTGTTGAGTCTCGATCAAACATTCCTGCAAGCTTTGACCACATTTCCTTGGCAGTCTTTAAAGTCTGAATGGCAAGGGAAATTTCCTTGGTGAGAGATTCTGCAATCGCCGACATCGCCTTCGCATTGTGAGCATCCCAATCCACCAGAGATTTGAGAAACTCCTCCTCCTGAAGACGTGTGAACCGATTGCTATCCCTTCGGGGACATTCCTCCGAGCCATCAACAATGTCCCATAAGCCTTTTCTGCTAAACCACAGCCTCATGATCAAGTTCCAATGCGCATAGTTGTCGCCATTCAGTTTGTCGTCCTTGCTTGAACACGGGAGACCCATCTCATAAACTCCGTCCAAGATCTTCTCAGTCGATCCAAACCTCCTCTCCGTAGCCGACGCCCTCTTGTAACAGTCAACACAGTTGAAATCTCGTCCCGAGTCCTCGAGCACTTTGACCTGCAAGTCTTGGCCGCGTCCTGGATTCCACTCCCGAGGCTCCACCCTTGCGTCACCGGTGCCCTCCTGGCCTGCTATGATGCTGTCCAAAGCAAAACCAGCCTCCAAAGTGCTCTAAAAAACTGGCCGACCAGCAACAGGGCAGGAAATCGCAAGCCCACAGCCAACCAGGAGAAAACGCAGCACTAAAGCTGAAAACGCAGGTGAAAAACAGCTCGATGAAGCAAAACGCAAACCTCCTATGCTTCGTGCCTACTCGCCTTGCTTGGCTGACCTGCTTCACCAAACAAAACGCAAGCTTCTCCTTACCTCTCTATGCGCTTGTCCAAGGACCCTAGAGCCTCAGCTCTGATACCATGTCAGAATCGAGCATGCGGAAGCCACACTCATACACACGTAGAGAGAAGGAGAGAGAAGTTGACGCGGAGAGAGAGAGAGAAAAGTTGACGAACAGCTTTGATATTAGCAATGAATAGATTGAATAATACAATGGGTGGGCATGGGTATATATACCCTCACAAGTGAAATGGCCGACTCCTTTGTTACGACTCAATGTCACATGAGATACTATATTTAACACTCCCTAGGCAGATAGCTCCGACAGCCTCTAAGGAGCGGCTTCGGCAACCTTTGGTCTGGAACACCTTGATCCGTTTACCCAATGGCCGCGTGTTAGGGACCCAACCTCATGTATCATGGGGCGCCTTGAGCACAGGACTAGCCAAGTCCCTTGGAGATCGGATTGCACACAGGCAGTTGCCCCCGAAGGTGAAGGAGAGAGGCCTGGCAGGGTCTGAGGTAGAGCCAAGCTCAGCATTGACATCGACTCAACTATCCCTCAAGAGTGGCTGACCCCTATCCCGTACCCGACTCCCCCAATATGGCTAGGTGTGTTTACCATGCATGATATTCTCGTGGCAGTCCACGGGGCAAATCAATGCTCTACTCACCTTTTCTATTGGATCCCATGGCATACTAAAGAGATATGAGCTTCCCTTAGAGGACTTCAGTGGCTGCACCTTGCAGAGGGTGAGGGTGATTGGTTTTCGGGCACGGGAGTGGCACATAGACCCAGCTATGGATATGATGGGAGTGCCGACCTCTCACGCGCCTTCAACAGGACCTGCGAGAGTGGACTTGGCACGACCCCGCGGATAGGGAGGAGACTCTGGATGTCCCCTTCTTTGCATATATAGCGCGGCTAGGCCGCAAGATCCAAACACCAGAGATTGATGGCACCCCGACAAGCAACAACACATTGGCAATCACACAGGGCCTCTCACAGCGCTTCCATTCAGATTTCTAGAAGAGGTTTTGGGGCAGCTTTCGGCATAAAAGATCACCCTCTTTCTTTGGTTGACGGCACACAGGAGCTTGGTGGTTGGTACTTGGCTGGCAGATGGAGGTCGGCCAACTACTTGCCCACGGTGCAGCCACCATCAGGAGTCTCAACGACTTTGTCTTTGGGATTGCACAAAGGCTCAGCAAATTTGGCAACGGATTCTCCACATCTTCACTATGGACAGGGCATCGACCTGGATTATTACATGGCACCTTGTAGAGAGTGAGGGTGATTGGTTTTCGCGCACGGGAGTGGCACATAGACCCAGCACCAGCCAAGGTGGCCAAAGAGAGATTTTGACAGCTATGGATATGATGGGAGTGCCGACCTCTCATGCGCCTACAGTGGGACCTAGGAGAGTGGACTTGGCACGACCACGCAGATAGGGAGGAGACTCTGGATGCCCCTTTCTTTGCATATTCTACGCGACTAGGCCGCAGGATCCAAATGCCAGAGATTGATGGCACCCCGACAGCAGCAGCACATTGGTAGTCACGGGGCCTCTCACAGCGCTTCCTTTCAAATTTCTGGAAGAGGCTTTGGGACAGCTTTCGGCCTAGAAAGATCACCCTCTTTCTTTGGTTGACGACGCACAGGAGCTTGGCGGCCTGTACTTGGCAGGCAGTTGGAGATCGGCCAGCTACTTGCCCACGATGCGGCCACCATCAGGAGTCTCAACGACAGTCTTTGGGATTGCCTGAAGGGTCAGCAGATTTGGCAGCGGATTCTCCGCATCTTCACTATGGACAGAGCATCGACCCGGATCATTACATGAAGCATGGTCGCTTGGGCCATAGAGGCTAGAGTAGTCAAGGCTTATGAGGAGGATGGGGGAGGACTAGCCCTTCGGGTCTATCAACATCGTATTTCGGCAGTACCAATCACAGCCCCACCTACTAACCACTGGCGACCAGGCTCATGCCAAAGATGGGAGATTTGTAGTAGCATAGCAGCATGGCACATTTGGCGGGCTAGATGCAGCGAGGCCATGGAGGGCACTCACACTCCGCCGGCTAATTCCATCAAGAGTATATGGCTCGATATCATTCATACCCTCCGCGGTCAGTGGGGAAGCTCCAGGGAGGTTCTAACCACATGCGGAAGTGGCGGGAAGCTTTCTTGAGGCTTTGGAGGCCTGGCCCATTTCTCACAAATAGAGGTGGTGACCCCACTTGACATTATAGACTATATGTGTGGTTGTCCCCCCCCCCCCTCCCCCTTATGAGATAGCCTTCTCCTCACAGAGCGGCCAACCGGAAGAGAAGTGTTTCTCTTCCCCTTGTGATCTTTTGATTCCCGCCCTTAAATGAGGCGCGTTTGTATCGAGCCCTTTGTGGCTGTTTTTTCATTAACTAATAGAACGATCTTTTTCCCAAGGGGGGGGGGGGGGGGGGGAAAGACAAAGTGGGTCTTCCCCCCAACGCCACAAATGTAACCTCCCTCTAAAAGAGGCCAACAATTAAGGGAGTCTCCCCTACCCGGTTGACAGGGGTCCAAGTGTCAGATTTTTATGTGGACACCTTCGATGAGTCTCTGGAAGCTATCCCACACGCACCCACAAACTTGGTTCAGCTCTGCTTTGGGGCTGGCTGAAAATTTACAGGTGGGTTTTGGAGAGGCAAAACCCAACGATTTTCAACAAAAAAGGTATGTGAAGGCTCGAGGGAAGATGAGAAACAGGATGATGTAAACAACATTAACTTTGAAAAGGGGGAGCTACGATGGTAGTTCTGCTGGCGATGGCCGAATGGCAATGGTGGAATTGGGTGGCACCGCCGGTGGTTGGCGGCAATTTTGGGGAAGTGCAAAATCGGACAATTGAGGCTACAATCATCTAATTGGAATGTAGAATTAGAGTGTCTTCCCACCAACCCTAAAAGCGGCCAGCAATGAAGGTCTTTTTCATTGTTCACCTCGTGAGAGGGATTGTATATGTTTTTCAGATGTAGATTTTATGCAAGAACCTTGCACGAGCGAAAGAAAAAAGTTATGGTGACCCCGTAGATCATGGATGGAAGTTAACCTTGTCACAATATTCTGGACTTGCAAATGTTGTATGTGCATGAATATAACCTGTTAACTCATGTGTTCACTTGATGGGTTAGAGTATTGAGGTGTGTCCTCAAAATTCACTCCCTTCTTTGTGTGTGTGTGTGTGTGTGTGTGTGTGTGTGTGTGTGTGTGTGAGAGAGAGAGAGAGAGAGAGAGCAACGTTCATAGTACCTGACAATTTATCTCTGACCAAGCCATTCACAAAGTCAACAGCAGTTTTTCTTGCTTGATAATCTTGAGGCGTAGGCTGCAGGTACATATAGACATTTTCAAACTGATTTTCTAGCATGTCTATCTGCTTCGGCAGTGGATGTGGTTGAAAAGCTGCAATCTCCCGCTCCAACGAAAAGGCCTTCTGCTGAAGTGCTGGAATGGCATAGAAATCTTTCATATTGTATGTATCCTTGATAGCATTACCTCCAGTATCAGAACTTGCAAGCTTTTCCTCAAACTAAGGTGTACATGTTCACTTGATAATGTTCGCTCAAAAAGCAAGAAAAAAGCAAGTTCTGCACTTTGTATTTACCAGTATCCTTCAGCCTGTTCTCGTGCAAATCACTTGATGCTTTCCACATTGTATTCAACCTTCACGGACTAGCTCTAAGGACTGTCACACATCAAATACATTTTGTGGCTTCAATTAAAGACCTTGAAACATCTCACTGGCAAAAAATTATGCTGTTTTGCCATGCTACCTGCCATTATATCAATCATTCATAGTAGAATTTAATGTAGAAGTGTTCCCTTGAGGGGTGCTTTTGCAGCTCACCCCTCATTCGAAGCTTCGGACTCCAGAGCCTTAAAAAAAGAGCAGAAGCTTTAGTTCTAGAGCAGCCCATTGGGACCACATGATCCAGAGAATGCATTTGCCTCACCGTTTTTATTCCACGATAAGAAAGAGGGATGTCGCGTGCTGGGCGACGGCTAGATGGGCAAAGTTTAAAAGGCCCTGATGTGAGACTTATAAAAAGGACACTGGGCTATGGCTAGAAGGGCAAAGTTTAAAAGGCCCTGATGTGAAACTTATAAAAAGGAAGCAGAGATGGCCATAGGGTGAACAGCAGGCATGGGTTGTTTCACGTGCACCACACCCCACTGGCCATTGGAGCTGTACAATTTCTCTAGCCTACTCTCATGTATTTATCATAAAGTCGTGAGATAGTCGTCGGCTATTGCTGCCGTATAATGCCACCAATTGTGTGGCCACAGCCTTCCAAGTGACCCCGGAGTAGACACCAATAAGATTGCCAAGTTTATGTGTGTGGAATGTGTCATGTAGGATGGGAAAGGCTCTTCCATCAAGTCAACCCATCTGACAAAAGATGGGGAAAAACGCTACAGCCTGAATTCTTCAAGGCCAACTCCAAGGCAGACAATGTGATGAGAGGCGATGTTAAGAGAAACGGGAGTCATTTTGGTGGAATTTCAGTGCATTGAGACAGAATTTGTAGCTCTGCATAAAGAGTCTCACACACACACACACACACACACACACCCCACCCCACACCCCCGCCCAAAAAAAAAAAAAAAAAAAGTCTACCATCGACCAAAAATATACATTAAAACACACGCGCGCGCGAGACCGTACCTGCACGGAGCGCCGACCCAAACCCTCAAATATTCGCAGGTGTGGCGATTAGGGCTCTCAGCTTCTATCCCCCTCTATACTACATCGATATATATATATATATAATTTAAAAAACTTATTTGCCATGTGAATTAAACACCTTATCACCCAGTGCATATGAGGCCCATTACACATAGCCATACCCCTGCCTGCCCATGCTGATGTGGTGGGGGTATCCACCGCCCATAATTCATGGGCAGGCAATCTCCCCCGCCCATACATGGACAGTGGGGTATGTGTAACGGGCCGGAATTAAGCACGTTATACACACAAGTTCCATAGCTCTCTCTAACTCCCCCGCACTAAATATATTTGCTAAAATTTTGGTTTTTTATACGAAATTGTAGGGTTCGAACCCTTGTTTTGCTACATCATTGTATTTCATGATAATATATGCTGGTGTGTGTGCGTGTTTCAAAGTGCACTTGCACTTCAAATTTTTATTTTTTTGATATATTAGTAATGTTATGAATTCCACCAAGGGTAATTAAGTGTCTCAAAGGTTGTGGCTCCTAATGGCTTTTGAAAATCAAAGTTTCATTATTTAATGAAAACAAGGAAAATTCATATGGAAAAATATTATTTGTATTAACTCAAAGAACTTCAATGTCATTTTTCCTACTCAACGGTAGATATATGGTATAATACCAAAGTAGGTCTGAAGATAGATTATGCCACAAGTGGCTTGATTATCATCTGAGTAGTTACTTTGCTCTATTGGAGGCCCTTATCCACCATTTTCATGGCCTCTTCTTGACTCACCTTGTCTTTATGTTAGGGTTATATGTGGATTGGATGCACCTTTACATGCCCCATGGCAGTGATTAAACTAGATGACCTAGCCCAATTCTGATCATGTAGTCTCCCACATTTAGATGCTTAAATATGTTAAAGCATTAAGGTTGAATGGTGGGCCACCAAGAAGGTATGTCATTCTCCCATTATGACCCTGTAATAAAGTAGGAACTTTATTAAATAGGATTAATAATGGGGACAAGTCCAGGTATAAAAGAGGGGGCTTGGCTCATGGATGTAACTTTTGATGATCATTTTTAGAAATGGAAACTTATGTTTCTTGGAGCTCATGGCTTCTTGGCTTGTGGAAGGCTATTTCCATTCTCTTGGTGTGAGAGACTAAACACACTTAGGCATCATGTTTACATGGTGATTTGCTCTTATTTTCATGCATTACATCCCTTCATTCCAATTGGTATCAGAGCTCTTGATTTTGATCATGGGCATGCATGGGTTGTTGGGAAAAATTGCTTGAAAATTTGAGTTTCTTTTAATTTTTTTCTCATTTTCTTGTAATCCTTGAGTGATTCTTGACAAATCTTCTCTAATCTTGATTAATCTCATGGGGATGGTGAGCATTTCATGTAGATTGCTTAGATTTTGAGTGATTTTGGCCATTTTTGCCCTTTCTGGACCAAATCTGGGGATACGGACCAAATTTTTTTGAAAAGTTTGGACCAAATTTGGGGGAAATCACTAATCCTGCTTAAGCATCACTAATCCAAAACGTTTTTGATTAAGGGAGCTTTCCTGCAACCCTAGCCATGGTTTTCCTCAACCAAACCTTCACCAAATGGCAAGCAAACATGGGGAAACAATCATAAGCAAGTTAGGAGTATTGTATGGGAGCTTTGGTGCTTCAATGGAAAGGCGTTTTCACGAGTTGCAGCGGCAGCCTGACGGCGAAACGGCGCCGATTTCATGGTAGAGATGGAGCTTCTTTGCTTGCTATGCCTACCATGGATCATATGCAAGCTTTCCCTCATGTTTTGGTAGACTTTTCATGCCATTTTCATGAGCATTGGTTACCTTCTACATGGCTGTAAATCAGTGCTAAAAGTGGCCACGTTTTTCATCAATATGAAGCTCCTTCAACAAATTTCAGTCATTGAAGCTTAAGGGATGCCATTGGTGAGTGCCTTCATCAATTTCTAGCAATTTTGAAGCATTCATTGGTGCTTTGGGAGTTGATTGGGGTTCATTACATTGAGAAACCCTAAATTTCAGAAATGAAGCATTTAATGGCAAATCTATGTAGCATTGGTTGGAATTGAAGCATCATTCACATATCATATACACCATTCATATGCCATATCCATGCTATGGATTGCCATTTGATAAGCTCATACCATGCCATGGAAACATGCTCATTTTGGATGCCATATGGACACTAGGAATGCAATTACATATGCCTTGACTTTGGTCTTACAAATGCTTATGCAAATGCCAAATGCCATGGTGAGGGCATTGTGATTTGATGGTTGATGTTGGATTGTTTGATGAATGGAGTTATGAGAATGAGCATTCATGAGAATATTGTAAATGGCATGAGTCATGCCACACACATGTAAGTGATTTTACCTTCATCCCATTTGTAAATTCCAAACACATACACTCACCATTGCATTCACTTTCATTTCCTAGTGAATCTAGCAATGTGTGAGGGTACCTTGGCGTTGGTTGGAGAGGCCAAGGGGAGCATGTTTTGAATCTACCGTGTCGTGATTGCTTTGGGAAAGCGATACGGTGGAGGATTAGGTACATGGTGGTGAAGACATGGCCTCAACCTTCACCTTGGAGGAAAACTTGGTGAAGGGGTGAGAAGGGCTTGGCCGGGAGATCGGCAAGCTTCAACGCGCGTCCTCAACAATCCTCACATCGACTTTATGGATGCATTTGGGCAATGGGGCCCCCTATTCCATCATATTGTGTGGATGTTGCTAATGCCTTGATGGACAAAGATTGCATAAGAGCTTTCATGGCATTGTGGGATGCAAAGAGCATTGTATTTTGATTTCAGAAATTGCATTTTCAGTTGAGATTTGGCTCCATTTACAAAGGAGACTATGGCGAAATCTTTCCAAAATCTTGGCTATGCATGGCAATTGAGGTTGGTGAAACATTAATTGCAGACCTTGGGATGCAAAGGAAGTGCAAAAGGTGCTAACAAAGGTGTGGGAACAAGCAAGGATCATTGGGGGCACAAAAGGGTCACTTGGGCAAGAAAATTGCAGATTTACAAAACCCTAATTCAGTCCCAAACCTTTTGGACTGAATTAAAGGTGATCATACGAGCTCTTAGTGCTTCCTTAGAGCTACCCAATGAGCCCTTAACCTTTCCGTTTCGATATCTCTTTGGGGTAGAAATTAGGGTTTTTGCAGAAACAGTAAACCCTAATTCAGTCATAGGGGTTTTAAGGTCTTCAAGATCTAATCACATAGGCTCGTAGTACTCATCGAGGGCTTCGATTTGAACTAAGAAGGTTTGCATTCGGATATTTCTAGCCCAAGTTATGCTCAAAATGCTATTTCAGCCTATAACCCTGTAAACCCTAAAACAGAGAATAGTAGCACTTCTCACCTCTTAAGGGTCTTTGTATAGTGGTCTAGTACACCTCATTAGCTCTCCAACAAGCTCTAGACCACTTCAATCGGACATCCCTACCTCAAGTTAGAGCCAAATCTTTGAAACCGATACTTTCCATGGGAACGAGGACAAGAGGGCGACCAAAGCATAACACCTTGACTCCCGACGAGGTAGAGGGAGGAGAAGCAATTATGGAGCAAGGAATCTTAGATGCTCCGGAAGATACTTGTGGGCATACTTCAAGGGAAGTACATGAAGAAGTGAATGTTGGAAGTGCCCACAAGCCCACCCCACAAGCGTCACATACCATTCCCATCGATTCGATCATGCAAATGCTGATGCAAATGAATGCGAAGATGGACACGATGGCTACAAGGGTGGAGGTCAATGATAGACTTGATACTATGGCCACAAGGATGGAAGTCTTGGAAGAGAGGGTGGCTCGGCCAATGAGCCAACCTTCATTTGATAGTGGTCATGGTGTTTCACATGCAGGCAAGCAATATGGGACAGCTTTTGAAGGCCGTAGGGAAGGCAAGCTACCTATGGCACAAGAGGTTTCTCCCAAAGTAATGCATGAGCATGCCACCAAGAATGCTACTTTTGGATTCATGGCGGATGCACGGAGGCCCCTTGTCAAGGACATGTTTCATTCTTCTTTTCACTTGGGTCCATCTAATTCCAATATGCACATGATTGATGAAGAGGTGGTACTCGATTGGAACCAATTGTCCTTTGCCCAAAGACAAAGGGATGCTCATGAGAAGTGGATGGAGTTACCAAATGACATCAAGAGGGACTACAAAGACTTTGCGCAATTCATGGAATCGTATATGAAGATGCAAAGGTTCAAACCCTCTACCCAACATGACAACCCATCCTACACAGCTTCTAAGGATGTCAAAGACAAAGTCTCACTATCAAAGTTCAAAGGTGATGGATCATCTCCGCAAGAGTTGGAGGAGTGGGCTACTAAGCTTGACACTTATTTCCAACTTTACCCAAAAAGTGAGCGTGATATGGTACAATTTGCTTCCTTACACCTTGAAGATTATGCACATCAATGGTGGAGGCACTTGGTCAAACAAGGGAACACGCCATCAACTTGGGAAGGATTGAAGCGGGAGATGAACTTGGCCTTCATTTCACCCTTAGTGCTTGACCGATACCATGAAGAATGGTATGAGCTTTCTCAAAAGGGGATGATGGTGAGAGATTACATCAAGAGATTTTTGAAGCTTTCAATGTACGTGGAAGGTTTGAGTGAAGACATGAAGATGAGAAAGTTTGTGCATGGGCTTGAACATTTCATCAAGGCGGATGTGTCGGCTCAAAGGCCTAGCTCTCTCAAAGAAGCTATGAGGTTAGCCGAACTTTATGAGCCAAAGTACAAGAGGTCTCAGCCCATGACCTTCGCCATAGACACACCCAAACCAACCACTACTACTTGTAACCTTGGGAAGGATCCTACCTCCACATTACCATCCTCTACTCCAAGGTTTCCTACATCATGTGGGAGTGGACAGCCAAAGGATGGAGTGCATATTGATGCCAAAAAGGGTAGTGATCCTACGAAGAAGCCCTTTCAACACTTCAAGGAGATTCAAAGAATGGATGATCAAAACATTGAGGAGTTGAGAAGCAAAGGGCTATGCTTTAAGTGCAAAGAGAGGTGGTCACCCGGGCATGCTTGCAAATCAAAGAAGATGGTGATCACTATGATCCTCATGGACAAAGAAGAGAACAAGTATGACTCTCATGACATTGAGGAATGGGGGGATTGCAATGATGAAGTGCATGAGGATGGTGAGTTTCCTTTTGACCCGGGAGGGTGAGTTAAGGAAAATCTTGTGGATGGAGACATGCCTACCAATGCAGAAATTTCAGTTTGCATATGCTCTATCTCACAAGATGTGTTGACGGGTTGCAAGGACCCAAGCACACAAAGGTTGGTGGGGCCTAGAGTGCTGAAACTACCTTGCCAAATGGATACAATTACCCATGAATATGGCTACTTGGCAATCAATGGACTATGCCCAACAATATGGCTTACTTGTGGATGATTTTCTTGGCCAAGTGGTATGATTTACTTGAGCAAATTGGGTATTATGAGGAGGATTATACATGCTGTAATTTCTGGACAGCTTTGGGAAGGTCTACTATTGGGCCTATTTTTCTACTCCAACAAGCTTCATTCGGCATCAAAATGGAAGACCATGATGTGGGACATATATGGCTGAGTGTACATATCATTTCCAGCCCATTTTATGGAGTTTACATGAAGAATTTTCAAGGTACTTCATCGACTAGAAGGGCTGTCATAACAGTCTCACTCATACTTTTTGGACTTGGAGCTTGGCGGACTTGTGTACATCCGGATTTTCATTGCATATGTGCTTTGGATGTACTTGAGGACTCTCAACCACTTCCCATTGATTACATTAGAGTCTCATATTTGGAGATTGTACACATTATAGATTTTGAGGACAATATCTTTGGGAAGGGATGGTTTGTAATAAAGTAGGAACTTTATTAAATAGGATTAATAATGGGGACAAGTCCAGGTATAAAAGAGGGGGCTTGGCTCATGGATGTAACTTTTGATGATCATTTTTAGAAATGGAAACTTATGTTTCTTGGAGCTCATGGCTTCTTGGCTTGTGGAAGGCTATTTCCATTCTCTTGGTGTGAGAGACTAAACACACTTAGGCATCATGTTTACATGGTGATTTGCTCTTATTTTCATGCATTACATCCCTTCATTCCAGACCCTTGTGTGAACATGAGCTCCATGGAGCTCTTCCATGAGCTCATCTTCCAAATAAAACTCTAACTCTTCCATAAGGTCATCTCCCAAATAGGACTCTAACTCTCTAGGGAGCATTTCTTCTATTGTATACTCTTCAACACTTTTATGGGCTGTTGCATCCCAAAAGAATTCCTCTTTCTTCAACTTATCGCGATCAATGGAGCCGCTATGTGAGCATACTTCTCAATGAACCTTTGGTATAATGAAGAAAGCCCTAAGAATCCCCTTAGTTGAGTGATGTTCTTAGGTATAGACCAATTCTTCACGCATTCCACCTTCCTTGGGTCCACTCTAATGCCATTTTCACACATAATATGACCAAGATACTTAACTTCACTTGCCACGAAAGTACATTTACTCTCCTTTACATACAATTGGTTAGCTTTAAGTGCATCAAAAACCTTGTGAACATGAACCAAATGCTCCTCTTCACTTCTGGTATACACCAAGATGTCATCGAAGAAGACCAAAACAAACTTGTTGTAGCCTTTTGTTCATTAAGGCTTTAAAAAAAGTGGGTGCATTATTGCATGACCCAAACAGCATCACCATATAATGATACAATCCCCTTTCAGTTCTAAATGCCGTCTTAATCTCATCACCACTTTTCGTTCGTATGGTTGTAGCCTTTTGTTCATTAAGGCTTAAAAAAAAGCGGGTGCATTGCATGACCCAAACAGCATCACCATATAATGATACAATCCCCTTTCAGTTCTAAATGCCGTCTTAATCTCATCACCACTTTTCGTCCGTATATTTGATAATAGCCGGACCTTAAGTCAATCTTTGTGAAGAACTTGGCACCCTTCAACTCATCCAATAGATCATCAATCCTTGGGATATGATACCTATTGTGTTCTCTTGGTCTTCTTAGTATTTGTTAATTTGTTTTTCGAAGGAAGCAAAAGATGGTTAGGAGCTATTACATATATCTAAGTTCGAGCCAAGTTAATCGGCTTCAAATTTTGGATACAACACGTGTGTCTCGCCGTAATTGTTCGCGGAGAAGAACTTTCATTCGAAAACAAATTGTTGCTAATTTAACGGAGTACTTTAATGAAAAAAACATTTGGAAGGGTTGAAGAAGAGAGCATAGAGAATTGTATGGTAGAATCCACTTAGATTTGAGTAACATAGCCACCCCCAATGCTACAGTACTTCAAGAACCTATCAATGAATATCAGAATATCCAGGCACATAGAGATATGTCACGAGGCTACGTTTCTTTTGATTTGAATTGGCTACCTACATATGAGATTGGTTGTGCTGATGATCTTCAGCCTATTTACTATGCTGTTGGCGATGTGAAAGGTATTAAAAACCAGTGTCACTCTATAAGGCGTGTGCTTTCATTACCTCGGAATGTTAAGCACCCAGCAACTATGGTGGTATATTCTGGAGAATGTACCCTTCACTCTTTAGGAGCCCTTGATTATAAGTGCCATTTTTGTCGTGCACTAATTTGGAAATGTGAGGCATCAAGGAAGATTGGATAATATATGGGCAAACACTGTTGTGCAAGTGGGAATATCTCTTTGCTGCCTTTGGAAAATCTTCTTCATTGGTTGAGTTATCACTTAGTAATGATAATGCAACCAATGAATACAAAAAGAATATACGCTCTTATAACAATGCATTGGCATTTGTTTCACTGGGTGCTCAATTGGATAATCAGTTCACTATAGGGGGGGAGGAGTATTTAATTTTTGAATCCATGGTTCTACCTATCATCGTGTTGGTTCTGTAATATACCTGATGAAACACAAGGTGCAGCTCCTCAATTTGCCTAATTATATGTGTGTGATACGAACCATGAATTGGAGAATAAAGACTTCATGGAATGCTTTCTTTAAATCCTGTCGTGCTTCAAATGTTGCAAACAATGATATATGAACATAATCCGTATGCCCATGCACTTCTTGCAATGAGAGAAATGCTGTAGAGAAGTCCACATGTTGATTTGAGAATGGTCATCATGGAAGCTCAACCAACCTCAAGGCAATACTTGGTTCCTACAGGGAGCTGCTATCATGCCGAGTCAAGGAGATGATTTTCATGTAGGTCATAGAGATATTCAAATAATGTCACGAACAGGTGCTATAAAAAGAATATCTAACTTGCATCGTTCATATATGCCTCTATTATATGTTCTTATATTTTCTCTAGGAGAGGATGGCTGGAATCTTGGAATTCCACTTCATGGTAGGAATAGACAAGGTTTAAATGAAGAGTCAAAGACTATAACTCAACGGCAATTTTATGCATATAGATTACAGATAAGGGAAGATACAAATGCATGCCTTCTGTACGGTGGCCGACTTTTGCAACAGTTCATTGTTGATGCATATAGTAGCACGGAAGAATCAAGATTGGTATGGATACGTAATAACGAGAAAGCATTGTGTGCCAAAGTATACCAAGGGCTTGCAGATATGGTTAATATAAGCGATGGGGTAAATAGAGTCTCTGGAGGCATTGTTGGACGTAGGATAGTTCTACCATGTGCATATATTGGGTGGGGGTCCTCGATATATGCATCAATTGTATCACGATTCAATGGAAATTGTTAGGAAGATGGGTAAGCCTGACCTCTTTATTACCTTTACTTGCAATCCTAAGTGGGATGAAATAAGCAATGCTTTACTGCCAATACTGCCCAAGATCAACCGAACTTGACGACAGGGGTCTTCTATGAGAAGCATAAGGATACGATGCACTTACCGGTAAAAAAAGCATTATTTGGAAGGGTGGTAGGATTTGTTTCTGCTATTGAATTTCAAAAAGAGGTTTTCCACATGCACATATATTATTGATATTGGAAAGTGGATGTAAACCGACCGAGATTGCTCACTATAATATGATGGTATGTGTTGAACTTCGAGATAAGGTGATGTTTCCTGAGTTGCACACAACATAATTATTCATTGTAATATTCATGGACCATGTGGGGAACTAAATATGCGCTCTTCTTGCATGGTTAACGGGAGCTGCAAACATCGATATCCTCGGAAGTTTTATGAGACTACTATTGTTGATGACAATGGGTATCCAACCTACATGCGATAAGACGATGGTAGTTTCATCCAAGTAAAAAATCATAGGGTGGATAGTCAATGGGTTGTTCCATATAATCCTTTTCTCTATATGAGATACAAAGCGCATATTAACATAGAAGTATGCTCTATTATTACAGCAGTGAAGTATTTGTATAAATATGTATATAAAGGACATGATAGAGCTACTATAGAGTTGCATAGAGTTGCAAGATACACATGGGGTTATTGACGAGGTTAGTCAATATCTGGATGCATGGTACGTGTCTACTCTGAGGCATGCTGGCGCTTATACCAATATGGTTTACATGATGAAAAGCCTGATATACAAAGGTTACATATTCATATTTTGATGAAAAATAATGTGATATTCAATGACCACGATGATTTGTGTGATGTAATTAGTTGTGATAGAAACCAAAGAACTTCTCTACCGAATGGTTTAGAGACAATGAGTTGCATCTGACATATGCAAATAACTTGTTGTATGTTGATTTCCCTTGCAAGGGGGTTTGGAATTCAACTCTTTGATCATGAACTAAAAGGAAATGGGGAAATATGATTGGCCGTATGTATAATGTTAGCCCGAGTGGTGCAGGTGAGTAATACTACCTACGCATGTTACTCACAGTGTGTAATGGCTGTAAATCTTTTGAGGATGTACGAACTGTAAGTGGACGATTGTGTCCTTGCTTTAAGGCTACATGTGAAGCCAAAGGAATGCTGGAGAGTGATGAGGAGTGATGTATGTGCCTTCAAAAAGCTACATTGCATAGAAAACAAGATTCCAACTACGTCAACTATTTGTCACTATATTGGTTTTTTGTCTATATCCCATGGACAACTTTGGAGCAAATTTTGCACAGAACCTTCAGATGATTTTTTTCATGGCTTGTAGAGAGGGTGTGCTGATGATGGTGTTTGTCTTTCTATAACAAAGAACCAAGCTCTGTTGCACATGGATGAGCTCTTACAACAATATGGCAAATGACTACATGATTTTGAAAAGTTGCCTATTCTTGATAGATAAAGTGTTGCTATTAATAGAAGAGATGATATTTAATTTAGTCCAACAGACTTATTTGTTTGTATCCATGGAAAGGAATCTAAATAGTTCTCAATTAAGAGCATTTAATACTATCCTTGAGGCTGTTGCTTTGAACAATGGTGGTGTTTTTTTCCTTGATGGACTAGGTGGATTAGGCAAGAAATATCTTTATAATGCCTTTCTATCTCGACTATATGGAGAGAATCAAGTTGCTTTGGCATGTGCATCATCCGGAATTGTTGCATTGTTACTATCAAATGGTCGTACAACACACTCACGTTTCAAAATCCCATTGGTTCTGAATGCTTCTAGCACACGTGGTATCAAAGGTAATAGCCTATTGGCTGAGGTATTGAAGCTTGCAAGGTTGATCATTTGGGATGAGGCTCCAATGATGCATCGGTATGCCTATGAAGCATTGGACATGATATTAAAAGATATTATGCAAAGTGATATTGTGTTTGATGGGAAAATTATGCTCTTTAGTGGTGACTTCAGGAAAATCTTA
Organism: Cibotium barometz; assembly: GCF_041138505.1. Lineage (NCBI taxonomy): Eukaryota > Viridiplantae > Streptophyta > Polypodiopsida > Cyatheales > Cibotiaceae > Cibotium > Cibotium barometz. The sequence goes on along the minus strand of NC_141088.1, from coordinate 11,159,592 downwards.
CCAGTTGTGGCAAAGGGGTCGCGTGAGGATATTGTTGATGCAACGTTATGCCAGTCATATATTTGGAGATATGTGAATGTTTTAAAGCTCACCCAAAACATGCGGGTTAGATAAAGTGCATTTGATTGTACAGAACTAGAATTTGTCAAATGAACTTTACAAATTGGAGATGGCTCTTTAGATGATCCAAACAATCAAGGTAGAGTGGTAATTCCACCACAAATGTTGATCCATGGAAAGTCCCTTTTGAGTTTGGTCGAATGGGTGCACAAAGATGTTCAAAGAGTCGAGGACTATACATGCTTTTTCAAAGACTGTGTTATTCTTACACCACGAAATCTAGAGATTGATGAGAGAATACCTCATTTCAGACACAATTGTTTCATCTGAGAATGACAGAATAATGTATCCAATTGAGTACTTGAATAGTTTGAATTTAGGTGGTGGATATCCAGCGCTTGCTTCTAAAGACGAATGCTCCTATCATGCTACTCCGCAATTTGGACCCTCGAGACGGGGGCTTTACGATGGTACTAGACTGATATGCAAGTAGTTTCACTCAAAGGTGATAGAAGCAGAAATTATTACAGGTACAAACATTGGAGACAGGGTCTTTATGCCCAAGATAACATTCATACCAACTATGCTTGAATTACCTTTTGACACGAGAAAGAGAGTTTTTCCTATGAGGGTAGCTTTTGGTATGTCAATAAATAAGTCCCAAGGGTAAATGTTGAGTATGTGAGGACTTTATTTGGCCATACAAGTATTCACACATGGACAATTGTATATTGTTATGTCACGTGATGCAGTGAAAGTGTGTGTAAAGGAAACTGTGGAACATGAAAGCAGCATAGAAGGCTCAAAACTGTGTAAAGGAAACTGTGGAACATGAAAGCAGCATAGAAGGCTCAAAAGAAGTTTACACAGCCAATGTTGTCTACAAAGAGGTATTGTAAATGGCATGTAGAAGAATGTAAATGTAATCTATGGCCAAAAGGTTGAGAGTGAGCTATTGATATTGCAACCTACAAATGGCAAAGACTACATTCCTAGATGTGGCATGTATTGTAATCAAGCAAGCATTTGAAAGGAGAATACTTATAGAGATAAGGCATGTGCTACCTTATGTTGTCTTTCTATGAGTGTGCATGGCTTTTAGCTGATTGATGTTTCTTTTAGAATGAAAACTATTTTACTGTGATGGAAGACATGAAGTTTAATAGGAGTTGGATGGCAAATTTCCTTCAATTTATCTCTTATCGCGGTAATTTTGAATTGATATATATAAATCTACTTACATTCTATGGATTAAATGGCTAACATTGAGGTAAAGCCACCATACAGATGCACAATATGGAGTGACCCATCTATTGTTCAAGGGATGGTTCAAATTGTTGATATGGCTGTAACGGCTCGGTGAGTTCATGTTTGTTTTTTTTTATATTTGGATAAGCAAATGTTTAGGTTCTGACTTGCTTCCATTTACAGTGGCTTTATTTATTTTTCTTGCTTTACTTGAAATATCGAACGTCCCACAGAGAGAGAGAGAGAGAGAGAGAGAGAGAGAGAGAGAGAGAGAGAGAGAGAGAGAGAGAGAGAGAGAGAGACTGGCCTCAAAATCTTGATTTGATATCACATGTCTATTGCTTAGCATGGATGTGGAAATGAGATCATTTACATTTATTTATGGTGATGGACAAGATATTGAAGGTATCCTTCTTGACGTTCGTTATAATATAGTCATCATTGTTTACTATATTGTGTTTAATTTTCATGGTTCAATTGTAGACCCGCCGCCGTTTTGGGAAGAACAAGCAACAACGTCTTTAATAATCGAACTATTAGAGAGCATAAGTGTATTACGATATTTTTTAGAACCTAGATTATTGCTAGGTTTTTATGGTTGAGACACTTAAACGATAGTTTCGGGCTCCTTGGAATTTACGAGCTAAGATTGCAAAAGATTGCGAATCACCTTCATGTACATGTAATGTTTGTAGACTATGGAAAGCCTAATAAGTTAGATTTCCAGTGCATAGGCACTGGACATTATAGAATATTTTGCTTTGCTGTCTACAAGCCTATTAAAACGCCATTCGTCTCAAATGTTGATCCACCGAATGAGTTTTGTAAGGTTTTTTCTTTTTTGCTTCTTCTCGGCATAAATTAAATCTTGCAATAGCTAAATGTTATTATCTTTTTTGAATAGATGGAGGCGAGGGGTTTAGGCTTCCAAGGAGAGATAATCCAGTTGTCTACTTGATTGGTTCTATGCATGGGTACATATGAATGTATATATGTATGTGAACATATATATATGTGTATTTGTATTTAGGCATATATGTGTGTGTACGTAAATATATGTATATACATTATAGATGTATGTGTATTTAGGCATATATGTGTGTGTATTTAGGCATATATGTGTGTGTACGTAAATATATATGGATATACATTATAGATGTATGTGTATATGTATATATGTTATATATGTTTATATGTGTGCCAGTTCCTAAAGTATAGATGTGTGTGTATGTATATGCAAAGAGATTTTGTGTGCATGTGTTAACATGAGAGAGAGAGAGAGAGAGAGAGAGAGAGAGAGAGAGAGAGAGAGAGAGAGAGAGATGTCCATGACTCTATCATCTCACGAAGTTGTCTTTTTTAATGGTGTGCTTAGCTTAGCCCATAGGAGACGGGTCTTGCCACTAGTATGAATTAAACACGTTATCACCCACCCACCCACAAGTTCCATATCTCTCTCTAACTCCCCCACACTAAATATATTTTCTAAAATTTTGGTTTTTATACGAAATTGTAGGGTTCGAACCCTTGTTTTGTTACATCCTTGTATTTCATGATCATATATGCTGGTGTGTGTGCTGGTGTGTGTGTGTGTTTCAAAGGTGCACTTGCACTTCAAAATTTTATTTTATTTTTGGTTATAATTACACTTTCTTAATTTGATATATTAGTAATGTTATGAATTCCACTAGGGGTAATTAAGTGTCTCAAAGGTTGTGGCTTCTAATGGCTTTTGAAAATCAAAGTTTCATTATTTAATGAAAACAAGGAAAATTCATATGGAAAAATATTATTTGTATTAACTCAAAGAACTTCAATGTCATTTTTCCTACTCAATGGTAGATATGGTATAGTACCAAAGTAGGTCTGAAGATAGATTATGCCACAAGTGGCTTGATTATCATCTGAGTAGTTACTTTGCTCTATTGGAGGCCCTTATCCAATATTTTCATGGCCTCTTCTTGACTCACCCGGTCTTTGTGTTAGGGTTATATGTGGATTGGATGCACCTTTACATGCTCCATGGTAGTGATTAAACTAGATGACCTAGCCCAATTCTGATCATGTAGTCTCCCACATTTAGATGCTTAAATATGTTAAAGCATTAAGGTTGAATGGTGGGCCACCAAGAAGGTATGTCATTCTCCCATTATGACCCTTGTGTGAACATGAGCTCCATGGAGCTCTTCCATGAGCTCATCTTCCAAATAAAACTCTAACTCTTCCATAAGGTCATCTCCCAAATAGGACTCTAACTCTCCAGGGAGCATTTCTTCTATTGTATACTCTTCAAAAATTTTATGGGCTGTTGCATCCCAAAAGAATTCCTCTTTCTTCAACTTATCGCGATCAATGGAGCCGCTATGTGAGCATACTTCTCAATGAACCTTTGGTATAATGAAGAAAGCCCTAAGAATCCCCTTAGTTGAGTGATGTTCTTAGGTATAGACCAATTCTTCACGCATTCCACCTTCCTTGGGTCCACTCTAATGCCATTTTCACCCATAATATGACCAAGATACTCAACTTCACTTGCCACGAAAGTACATTTACTCTCCTTTACATACAATTGGTTAGCTTTAAGTGCATCAAAAACCTTGTGAACATGAACCAAATGCTCCTCTTCACTTCTGGTATACACCAAGATGTCATCGAAGAAGACCAAAACAAACTTGAAGAGGTATGGTTGTAGCATTTTGTTCATTAAGGCTTAAAAAGTGGCAGGTGCATTGCATAACCCAAACGGCATCACCATATAATGATACAATCCCCTTTTAGTTCTAAATGTCGTCTTAATCTCATCACCACTTTTCATCCTTATTTGATGATAGCTGGACCTCAAGTCAATCTTTGTGAAGAACTTGGCACCCTTTAACTCATCCAATAGATCATCAATCCTTGGGATATGATACCTATTTTTTATTGTGATCTTGTTCACATCCCTATAATCTCAGTGCACATTCAAAAGGTACCATTTCTTCACCAATAACACCGGTGATGCAAATGGTGATTGACTTGGTTCCACCCATCCTATATCCATTAATTCTTGAACTTGCTTAGCCACCTCATCTTTTTCCACTTTTGACAATCCATATGGTGGCTTGTTGAGATAGGCCTAGACTTAGGCTCAAGCGCTATTCCATGATCAATCTCTCGCATAGGTGGCAAGGATTTTGGCATTTGAAATATATCTTTGTACTCTTCCAACAACTTTGCCATTCCTTCATGTGTGACCTTTCCTTCATTGCCAATGTCATACTCCTTATTGCAGAGCTGTAATATATATACCATACTTAACTTCTTGAGTTCCCTTTTAAATTGAGTGCAATTGATAAGGTTCAGCTTTGGTGTATGGTTGCCCCATAAAGTGACACCTCTTCCATCATGCATAAACTCCATGTAGCCACATTGCAAGTTCATGGTTATTCATCCAAGAGTAGATAACCAATCACACCCCAAGATTATATCAATGGGACCCATGTCAAGCATCAACAAATCCACTTTGCAAGTGTAATCATGTGAAAGCACCAAGGCCACATCATGGCATAAATTCACCATCCGGCTCATAATCATGGTCACTCTCCTCAAAGTCTTGGCAATCATTGAAGATCTCAGCCTCTTTCTCATTATCATCTTCCAAGACTTCGGAGTACACCATATTAAGCTTGACATTCCTTGCTTTGCAAACTTTGTAATACTCCTTGTTCCATTTCTCTCCACATTTGAAGCATAAGTCTTTACTCCTCAATTTATTCATGCGGTCCTCCCTTATGAACTTGCTCTTTTGAGGAGCATGAGAAGCATTGCTAAATTTGTAATTTGATTTACCTCCACTTCCATACACCGTTGGAAACTTGGGCACAAAAGAAGTGGATTTGGCGTTGCTCATAAACTTCCCATAAGTGTTAACAGCTGAATCATTACTAAAACTATCTTGATTTGACCATGCATTTGAATACTTCTCCTCATATATCTCTGCCCCAAAATCATGGCTTCTTTGAGAGTAGTTGGCCTTTATGCCTTGACATCTACACCGATGTTGGTCCTCAAACCCTTGATGTACTTAGCCTTCTTGAATTCTTCACTAAACCCATGCACATGTAGCATAAACTTCATGAACTTGTGGGTGTAGTCTTTGACACTACTTTACCTTTGTTGCAAGTCATCCCAATCACACATAAGCTTGTCTTGATGCAATTGAGAGATAAAAGTGTCTCTCATTTCATCCTTGAAAGCATTCCATGAACTAACTTCATAAGATTGAGATTGTAAATGCCTCCACTAAGCATGTGTGTACCCTTCTCTCACCCTTCTAAATGCAACATTGCAAAAAAGTCCATCTGGTTGTGTAAGAGCTTGAGCTCCCCCTACCTTCGCGTCACCTATGCCCCCTTGCTATGTGCCTCAGCCTACCGCCTCTCCTCTCTGTCGTGCTGCTGCCCCCCTCCTTGTGTGTTTCTTGAGCCACCACCCCCTCCCTCTATTATTCGCTGTCCCCCTCCCCCTTCTTCGCTCTGCTGCCCGTCTCCCCCCTTTGCACATTCTAGCACTGCCCCCTATTCGCTCCTCTGCCCGCCTCCCCTCTCTTTGCGCAACTCAGTGCCTCCCCCACCCCTTCCTTCATTTCAAGCCCCCCCTCTCCTCCCCTTGTGCTATTCGCTTGGGCCACCCCCATCTCCTGCCTCTCTCTCCTCCGCCTTGCCTCGTCCACCCCACCCTCTTCCCTCAGCGCACCCACCTTGTCCCTCCCCCTTTTTTTCCACCTCCCATCACCCCTTGGCCTATCCCCCCCCCCCTCTCTTTTCAGAGCTACCCTCCCCCCCCCCTTTTTTTCGTCCTCCTCTTTGTTTCTCCGCCTCTCTCCTTTCCCCCCTCCTGTGCAGGTTGGTGCTTCTAGGGTTATGGGGTTTTTTGCTTTATTGAGCAAGCTTTGGCCTATTTTGGTCTTTGCCCTTTAGGAGGACTCCATGGTAGCTGCTCCATCATCCCCGACCAAGGTCATCGTTGCTTTCATTTCCTTCTCCAAAGTGGATCTTTAGGTTCTCACCCCCCCAACGACTGTTGCCTCACTTGTGGCCTCCAGCTTGGTCTGCGAAATTGTTGGTAGCTGCCTTGTGCGCAGACAGCCTATGGATCTTTTATAGGCTAGCCTCATTGGGCGAACCTACAAAGATCATTGATATTCACCCTTTGGGACATGGATACTACCAGGTGGAGTTCGACTTGCCTTCGACGTTAGACCGAGTCATGTAACTGAGTCCCCTTGCATTGTGTACAGGCAAGTCTTCTTTGCATGGTGGTAGCATGGCTTTGATCCAGTGTTTGACCCATTGGCTGGTGTTTCGGGCTTCCAATAGTTTGTTTCCTAGGCCTTTGGAAGGAGTACCTTCCTCTTCTCTCGGTGATTAGTGGTGCCATCAGGAGAGTGATGGAGTCCCCCCCATTGCTGCCTTGGCCCTTGTGGTGCGAGCAGTTGGGATTCCATCCCTCCGCATCTGTTTGGCCTCACCGGAGTCTATACCGCATTGTATATCTATTCGTAGCCTCCGGGGTGACCCCAAACATTAGCGCGTGGAGTATTTAAGCCTTCCAGGCTAATGCTTCATTTGTAGGCAGATGGGTCATTTAGCTAGAGCTTGCCTTAGGGGCGATAATCCAGGAGACTGTCTCCATTGGTTTCTCCTCCCATTTCTCATGCTGATTCTCACCAGGGGGCAAGGAGAGAGGCAGGCCCTTAGGTAGCAGAGCCAAGTGTCACTTGTGTGTGCTAGGCTGGCACATCTAGGAGGATTCAATTTTGTCAGAACTGGTATGAGCATTTATCTCAACATTTTCTCGTTGGTGATATGCCCTCTCCAGTCCTGGAGCGGGCTCCTCTGGCCCCACTCATATGGCAAATGATCCCTCGTTAAGATTCCCCCCCAATCCCCAGTATTCTGAGAGGCCAGCCGGCCTCTCTGCCCCTCCACATAGCATTCCTCTCCGATGGATCTCTCATAGCATCACCCCTCCCCGGCCTCTCCGCCCTCCCTCACCGCCTCCCCCACCTCCTCCCACCCCACTTCCTCTCCCAACCTCAACACACAATGTGGAAAGACGAGAGTTCTCTATAGAAACTGTATTTATGACCTGTTTTTAAAATGACTGTTTTATGTCAAGATTTGGTAATTTTTAGTAAACCCTAATTTCACCCCCCAAATGATGTTGGAATCAAGATCATTAAAGCTTGATGCAAAGTACTTATGGAGCACTACAAGAGGGTATAAAGCCATAAGCAAGGCATAAAAACCCAAGAAAAACCCCTATGACTGAATTTAGGGTTAGTTGTAGGTATGCAGAGGAGTTTTAGAAATTTCAGCAGCATTTTGTTTGCTTTTAGAGACAAATCTCAATATAAGCAAACAAAATTATTGATTCCCAATAACTCCTCTTGTAATTGCTATCACAAGGCATTGAAAATACATTAATAGGCATCCGAGATAATCCAATTAGTGCCCCCAATTGCATCCAATGCATAACACTTTACCCTTTGTGATGCATCAACTATCCAATGTGTCAACACTTTGCCCAATGAGAATACTTCATTTGCCACAATTGGTAGTTGATGAAGCAAAGTCAAAGAAGCGCATTGAAGCTTGTTAATCTCCTAGCCAAGCTCTTCCAACCCTTGTACCCAAGTTTGAATTTCGAGGGTACAAGTTTGGGCCATGTCTTCACCACCAAGACCTAATCCCTCACTGTGTCGCTTTACCATAGCACTCATGGCACGGTGAGTTCAAGCCATGCTCCCCCCTGGTCTCTCCTCCACATACTGGGGTACCCTGGCTAGAAATGAGAAGTGTAGTACAATGTGATGTGGTCAGTGATTGAATCTCAAATAGATGATTGATATCACTTAGAATTCGATTTCAAGCATGACTCATGCTTATCATTTTATCATTACAATAGCATTTACTCATTCTTTATGTTCATCTTCATATCCCATCACATCGATTTCAAGCATAACTCATGCTTATCATTTCATCATTACAATAGCATTTACTCTTGCTTTATGTTCATCTTCATATCCCATCACATCCAACAACAGAAAGTAACAACCAACAAGCACCAAGTGATGGTGGACAATGCCAATTGCAATCTTGAATCACACAAAGAATATGCCACATATGCCCATAGCATCCAAAAAGCATTTAACCATCAACACGCCATCAAATGCTAACGTTCTTCAAGCATGTGGGCCTTCCAATAGCATATGAGCAACCATGGTAATCACCATTGCATGGAAATTGCTTGAAAATTGGCCAAACTTCCAAGATTGAGAGTTAGGGTTTGATTAATGGCTTATGTGAAGCATCAGTTTGCATAATGGCACCATTCATGAGTCTAATGAATGATCAGGCAATAGTAATTATATGTAGGATTAGCCCATTGTCAAGTGATTAGGGTTTCGCACAGATGAGTTAAGTTAGTGGACATGGAGGTGATGTCTGTCACATACATGTGATTTATGAAACACATGTCTTTGTCACAAGTGCCAACATAGGTGTAGTCACCACTTAGATGTTTGACATGGTTGTCAGACATGACTGCAATATAGCACACATCTGTGCTATATAGCACATATGAGTTAGTGGACATGCAAGTGATGTCTTTCACATACAGGTGCTATATGGCACACATGTCTTTGTCACAAGTGCCAACATAGGTGTAGTCACAACACTTAAATGTTTGACATGGTTGTTAGACAGGACTGCTGTATAGCACACATCTGTGCTATATATAGCACAGATGAGTTAGTGGGCATGCAGGTGATGTTTGTCACATACAGGTGATGTATGGCACACGTGTCTTTGTCACAAGTGCCAACATAGGTGTAGTCACCACTTAGATGTTTGACATGGTTGTCAGATAGGACTGCAATATAGCACACATCTGTGACAGCTTGTGTGCTTGTACTTGACATAGGCATCTAGTTTTAGGAACAATTGGTACCACTACATAGAAACAACAGAGCCAACAAAACTTGGATAGTGCTATATAGCACTACCTATCATAGCACATATTAGACTGATCTTCAAAAAAGCAACAAGGCATTAAACTTAAATCACTATAGTATTCTAATAATTGTATTATAAAGGGTTTCAGAGTACACAACATCAGATAAGGCTATCCTATTACAAAAAGGTACAGGAGTACCATTGTACAAAAAGATCATCTACTTATTGTCGACTAAAGTGCCTAATCACGAAGGCAGACATGGTGTCCTTTGGATATTAGTAATCATGTGAGTAAGTGTATACTCCCGTGGTGGGCTCCCACTTTGCCTCCATTTCAGCAGCCACGAGAAAAGGGTCCTAGTGAGGTAGAAGGGGTTATCATCTGTGTCCTCTAGCTCAAAGGTCGGCGGACAAATAAAATATTTTTTTGGATTTAGTAAACTTTTGTATCGTGTATCATGTATCGTCATGAGAGGAGTGTATTGTCTTCATTCCATTCTTCGTAATAGCATCATAGATCATGTAGGTCCTTGAAGAACACTGGTTTCTCTCTCTGTAAGGAGACCTAGGCACACTTGGGATGTCCTTCAGGCTGAAGTCAACCATCTTGCACATGTCTTGCATGATCTTGTCAATAAATATATTTGATGGCATATGTGGAAAACAAGCAAACAGTGCTGCTTCTATATTCTCTTATGAGCAACTGCTCCATAACATAAGATTGGACCGGCAACTACAACTACTTTAAAAAGTGGCCGAATTTGGTTTGGCCACATAATGGAAGTGTGCCCTGTTGGCAATCCTCGGCGTCACAATGACATCGTAGATTTGGTTGATGGCATGAATAGGTACCCTTCCCCTAGCAACACCTCGGTGATATGTGACCCTATACCTTTTCAACAAAAGGCCATTCAGATCTAGCACTAACAAGCGGGTCTTTGTACACAGAGGCTGCTCATACTACACAGTGTCATCACTCTGTTGTGTGTCATTCACTTGGTCATCTTGCTTGTTGCTCAAGCACAATAGCCTCTACATGCCCTTGCTCATCCACCTGGTCACTAACATGTGAGATATCATCTTGCACAGTAGCCTCTACATGCTCTTGCACACCAAACTGGTCACTAACCTTTGAGATATCATCCTGCACAATAGCCTCTCCCCAATGACATGGGCCTGCGAGGAAGTCGTTACATGTTACATCTAAACATTAGAGTCAGCATGCTCCATATGGCAATCCTCATTCAAGTCAGGGGTGTCCTTCACAGTAGCCTCTACATACTCTTGTTTATCCACCTGGTCATCACTAACATGTGAGATATCATCTTACATAGTAGCCTCAACATGCTCTTGCTCATCGAACTGGTCACTAACCTTTGAGATATCATTCTACATAGTAGCCTCTCCAATGACATGGGCCCGTGAGGAAGTTGTAGCATGTGCTAGCATCTAAACATTAGAGTTAGCAGGCTCCATATGGCAATCCTCATTCAAGTTAGGGGTGTCCTTCACAATAGCCTCTACATGCTCTTGGTCATCCACCTCGTCATCACTAACATGTGACATATCATCTTGCACAGTAGCCTCGACATGCTCTCGCTCATCGAACTGGTCACTAACCTTTGAGATATCATCTTGCACAGTAGCCTCTCCAATGACATGGCCCGTGGGGGAAGTCGTAGCATGTGCTAGCATCTGAACATTAGAGTCAGCAAGCTCCACATGGCAATCCTCATTCAAGTCAGGGGTGTCCTTTCACACTGTAATCCACATTGAGGTCAATGGCATCCTTGCTGCCAATATTAGCATCCACATTCATATCAATGACATCCTTGGCCAACCATAGCTGCATCCACACAGAACCATTCATACATGCATCTGACTGTGCATCAGTTATTTTACCTATAAGAGCATCCACAAATGCATCAACATGCAAAAAAGCAGTAGCCATATACCATCACACACATATGCATCAAACTTGATGTCGTCACTCAATGGATTTGCTGCCTACATTTTGTGCATTTTGACACATATGCATCAAACTTGATGTCATAAATACATTTGTTGCCATATCAACACCATCACACACATATGCATCAAACTTGATGTCATCAATAGATTTGCTGCCTGCATTTTGTGCATTTTGACATCCTACACTATCACTTGTGTCATCAGAGCTGGTATAGCCTCCTTGGAGGCATTTGCCTGCATGGGAACATTAACTTTACTACTTGCATCTGGCACATTAACTTTACTACTTGGAACCTTAGGACCTATAGGTGTGGCCTCCTTGGAGGCATCTTTCAAAGTAGCCTTCTTGTCGGTGGCTTTTACAAGAGTAGCCACAACATTGGAGCCACTTGAATGGGATCTTTGCCTATATTTAGGAATAGGGGGAACACCTGCAACATGCACAGGAGGTAAGCATACACACACACATCACTGCATTCTACTCAAATACTTAAATTGCAAGTTTCAAGGACGAGCAAAAAACATCAAAGGAATATAGACTTGTGCAAAAAATGGAATACCAAATGAAACAAACTCGTTCAAATTATGGCAATGCGTTTGGGCTACAAGAAGACAAATGAATGGATGTCAAATGGCTATGGAGCCTCATTTGACATCTCATTAGAATACAACTTTTCATTTGTAGAGGGCTTTTTTTTCTTTAGATAGTTAATAAGAGGGACATTAAGTTCATCACCACCTAGGGGCTTTGAGGTTAACTGTTGCCGCTTTGGGGTAGGCTTCACTGGCTTGGGGGGGGGGGGTCACTCTTCTCTCCGGCTCACATGCATCCTCTGCCAATTGATCGACCGCATCGTTGCCCATTGTAGATTCAGCTTCACTTGCTCGCTGCATATGTGGCGTAAACGGGTCGTCCACAGTTGTCGAGCTAACCACCTTATCCTTGCCACCCAGCATGTGAGAATTGCTCTACAGGTCAACATATTCAGTTGTAATTAGTCACTAATTGGAAGGAAAGTACACTTCATCTGAAGATGTTAATGAGCTTACCAGTGACTTGAGTGGAGAGGGTGCTCTGTCCCTTCCCCAGCCACTTTATGTGCAAACCCAAATTTTTCCTTCTCTGTACCTAGAAATCCAATGTGATATATAAAATGCATGCAACATCTTAAAATACTGATGGAATAAAACCCATGTTTAACTTACTAGAACTATGTTCTTTTTTTACAATTGTTTGCTTTTGGCCCATCATCCTCTTTGCCTTGGCCCATCATCCTCTTTGCCTTGGCAAGAACTTCTTAGTTGCAGTCCCTTGCAACACAAGCACCATACTCTCTACAGACATGAGCAAAGCATAACATGTGGTAGACATGGCAGTAGGGTAGTGAGAAGGCATCTAGTGCAGTATCATCAAATGGACACCCACACCCTGTGCACACTCCAACTATGGTGCTTTGTTGGTTTCCCTCAACAATAGATGGAGGGAGAGGCATGATTGTAGTCGGCACTCTTGTCTCACATGTCATATCCATGCTACCACAAAAGTTTAGGTAGCCCATCTCTCTTTCATACTCCAACTCAGTTTTAGCAAGTAGTGTCTATAAAAACAAGAAAGAACAATCAATTAGTGTACATGCTAGTGCTATGTATTATATAGCACATAGCATAAACCAATAGCATAGAAGCTCTTCAATAGCACACAATAGCAGACAATGACAAACATGCTAGTATAGTGCATGGGAGTAGTGCAATACTTGACAATCCCATGTGGAATGTGCAATATAGCTTATAATAGCACATTTATGTCAATGCATCTTACACAAGTACAACAAGCACTCAATGTGCTATGTAGTATATAGCACACAATAGCTGACCAAAAACACACATTCTAGTGCAATGCATTACATAGCACACATATGAAGACAATAGCACATGTGCAAGTGCTATCGCTTACGTAACACATACTAGTAGATAATAGCAGATGTATTCTTGGCTACTATATAACACACAATAGCAGTCAATGCCACACATGCCTGTACAAAAGCTGATAATAACACATATGCTTTTTATTGTTGCTATATAGCATAGAATAGCAAGCAATAGCACAGATGCAAGTGCTATGCAATAACTGGTATACTCTTGGCTGCTATATAGCAAACAATAGCATGCAATACCACACATGCCAGTGCAATGCATTATATAGCACACAATAGTGGATAATAGCATAGATGCTCTTGGTTGCTACATAGCAGATAATGGCAAGCAATAGCACAGATGCAACTACTATGCAATAAATGGTATACACCATAGCACATATGCATGTGGACTGCAGCAAAGAATAGCACCCCATAGCACACCATAGCACATATGCATCACCTTGTAAATCTCCTGACTGCTATATATCACACAATAGCAGTCAATAACACCCATGCCAGTGCACAACATTAGATAGCACATGCTAGTGGACAATAGCAAACATGCTCATCTATGCTATATAGCATAGGATAGCACTTAATAGCACATGCTAGTGGACCTTGTGCTATATATCACACAATAGCAGTCAATAACACCCATGCCAGTGCACAACATTAGATAGCACATGCTAGTGGACAATAGCAAACATGCTCATCTATGCTATATAGCATAGGATAGCACTTAATAGCACATGCTAGTATGCAATAACTAGTATGATCTTCTATGCTATATAGCACCATAATAGCAGACAATAGCAAACATGCTAGTACAGTGCTTGTGAATAATTTGCTATAGAATACTGGTTAGCACACAATAACAGACAGTTACCCCATTCTACTGAAATGCAGTATATAGCACACATTGAGGACTATAGCAGACATACAAGTGCTATACATTAGTTAACACAAACACGTGAAAAAAAGCAAATAGAAGCATGGTGCTATATAGCACAAATAAGCACACATGCCTTTGATTGCTATTCTGCATGCAATAGCACAGATGCAAGTGGGATGCATTACATAACACATAGTAACAGACAATAGTAACTGAAGTTGTTCTATGCTCTGCATATCTCACCTGTAACAAACAATAAGAGACATATTCTATTGAAGCTATGTAAAGCCCATTATCATCATATACTGGGTGTGACAAGTGGCTTACCTTTGCCTCGAGAATAATTTCTTCTAAAACTGCACAATGTTGTTGAAAGGGTTGGCCTGGAGTTGAGACATCAAAGCAAGTAGTCAGTCATAGGTTGCCTAATCTTCCATGGAACTTATCTCCCCCTGAAGCATTGTAGCAAATTACTTGACTGCTGGGCACCCTCAGCCCTATGGAGGTCGTGCACGGCAACGTCAACTCGAGATCTCACATTGCCACCTGTAACCTCTCTTGTGCAAACCTCTTCATGCTGTGTAGATATATGTTGCTTCTCTTCATCTTCAAATAGTGTCACATGCCCTGCTTGTACACTTGCACTTACATCATCTGTTTTGGTGGAGCGCATGCTTCCATCTTCCAATTGAGATTGTCTTGTTCTCCCACTCATATGATCTTCCCATCTCTTACGCTTGTTCTCAATATTGTGCCTTTTCTCTGAGATTTTCATGGCATGTTCTGCAAATGGAGCTCATGCAATAGTGTAAATCTCCTTCGTTGGACCTATTGTGGTAGACGGGCAATTCTCCACCGCAAAGGCCTTAGCAAATAGTTGGCCCACTTCATACATAAATGGACCCTCTTGATAGACATCCTAGTGACGATGCACGAGCTTCTCTGCAAACTCTGGTCTAACATGGTAAGCCTTAACCTTCTTATTGCTCCCCGGAAGTGGCATTGGGCACGTAAACACTGCATCCCACTCCTTCTCCAGAATGCCTTTGTTTCCAAACAATGTACGGGGATCTATATGGCTGAGTGATAGCCCGCGCTCCTAATGGAACTCATCAGCATAGAGACAAAACTTTGTTTGTTTAGGAGGCACCACTTTCTTGATGATGGAGTTGTCACAGACACGAGCCTTGATGAAGAAGCTTTCACCATTTTACACAAAGCAACCATGACCTCCACATTGAAGCAGTTCCAAGTGCTCTCTCTCTCTCTCTCTCTCTATGCACCTTGGTGCCCTCTGTGGACATGCATGTAAGTTACTTGAGACAACTTAGAGCCTTGGATGTCAAGTGTGAAGCCAAGCAGGATAGGGAATTACAATGCTGTTGAGAAGGAATGGCAGCTTGGCTAAGGAGGATAGGGAGAATGAGGCAGAAGAGAGGGAAACTCTGGCGAGGGAAAGGGGAGAGTCATTCGTGCGCAAAAGACATCACTCCTAGAAATAATTTTACCAGTCCCAAATTTTAATATATTTTAAGTCTTAAAAGATTATTTTAAAATAAAAGATTCTTTTCAATTCTCACCTTAGGTATGCTATGAGATGGAGCTATATAACTCAAATACTATTCCACTTATTCATGCTTTCACCCATTTATTAATCTCCTCCATCCATGCCACAACTTGATGATTGTTGTCCCACAAATACATCTTGTTGCTCATGAACTCCCACTCTGTGCCTTTGATCATATCCTCAAACTCCTCGTTTTTCAATCACCAGATGTCATCCCATGCAATATCATCATCTTGAGTCACTTCTCTAATAGGATTATGGGATGAGGAGATAGAGAAAATGAACCTACATATATCGGTAACATAGCCATTCGTATAGAATTCCCTTGCCATCTTCTTGTACCTAAACTACACTCTTTGTATAAAGGGGTTGACACAAGTCTGCACAAGGGAATAAGTGGCAAAGGAGTGGATTTTATCTCTTACAATGCACACACACACACACACACACACACACACACACACTATGCTTGGTAATCTAAAAAATAACTTATGTAAGATTTGATAAAAAGTGGATAACAATTACCTTCACTTTAAGACGGTCTTGTAGGAGTTCTAATCACAAGCGAGTTACATGAGTCACCATGAAACTCCCTTCATTCTTGCCTTCTTTTCAATTCCCTCATCCACCTCTCCTACTTTATTAGTTTATTTAATGGATTTTGAAGAAGCACCTTTCTTCAAAGACTTAGCAAATCGACCTAGATTCCTTCTAGGAGGAGTCCAATCATCATCATCTTCCTCTTGCACTTTTTTCCTCTTCTTTGTACTTGTTACGTCTTGGCTTGCTTGTTTGGCAGGTGTGCTCTTTACATGTTTTGCACGCTTTGGATTTGGGATTTTGGTGAGCAAGCTATTGTCCACCCCCCACTAAGGGCAACGGTCTCCCTTGGTGGGGGGTGGGACAACCCCTACCAACTAAGGTCGCCCTTAGTTGGGGGGTGTGCCACCCCTCACCCTCACTAAGGGCGACCGTTGCCCTTAGTGGGGGGTGGGACACTAGGGGCGATGATTGCTCTTAGTGGACACCCCCCACCAACTAAGGGCGATGGTCGCCCTTAGTGGGGGTTGGGAAACCCCCCACCAACTAAGGTTTCCCCTAGTTGTGGATGGTCACCCCTTAGTGAGGGTGAGGGGTGGCACACACACCTCCCCACACAACTAAGGGTCTTGGCGAAGGAGGCGGGCTTCTCAGCAAAGCAAGGGGGGTTCATCATCAACACCATCATCACCATCATCATCACAAGCCATGGGCCTATTGGCTACAAGCGTATGTGCCGTTTAAGGTTTAAGGGGGAGGCACGTTTTGCGTTTAAGGGGGAGAGTGCACGTTTAAGGGGGGGGAGAGAGTGCGCGTTTAAGGGGGGGAGAGAGTGTGCATTTAAGGGGGAGGGGCATTCATGTTTAAGGGGAGTGTAGGTGCGTGCTGCACATTTTAGGGGGGGAAGGCAAGCTATTGTGTGCGTTTTAGGAGGGGAGGGCAACCAATTGTATGCCCCCCACTAAGGGCGACGGTCGCCCTTAGTCGGGGGTGAAACACCCCCACCAACTAAGGTCTTCCTTAGTTGGGGGGTGTGCCACCCCTCACCCTCACTAAGGGCGACGATCACCCTTAGTGAGGGTGACGCATGGCACACCCTCACCCCTCCCCCCCAACTAAGGGTCTTGGCGCAAAGGAGGCGAAATTCTTAGCAAGCAAGGGGGGTTCATCAACACCATCATCGCCACATCATCATCAAGCCATGGGCTTGCTGGCTAAGCACTATGCCATTTAAGGGTTTAAGAGGGGAGGCGCGTTTCGCATTTAAGGGGAAAACACACATACTCTCTCCCTCTCTTTATCTTCTCTTTCATTTAATTACCTCTATTCAGTAGTACAATAGTACTCTTAGCAATGTCGAAAATTAGACTTGTAATTTTTATGTTCACTCTATAATATTTTTTTTCCATGGAGAACTTTTTTGAGAGCTTTTCTTACCATGGAGAACAATTCTTTTCACATTTTTGTAGGAGGTTTGGAGAGTGATCCTATTGTTAGAACTGTACACATGATCATTTTTATATTACTAAAGTTGATGATTTTGATGCAATAGTATCTCCTCATTTTGGATTGAAAGTTTTAGCAATCAAACCAAGGTGTTGGAGAGGACTAAACTAGTTGAGGATTTCCCTAGTCTTGCTCTAGGCCTCTCATGCCATGAATGGGCGCACCCTCAATGGGTGCAACACAACCAGGAGTTGCATGAGAGTCAACATTGGTGCAAGGAGATGCCACCTTATAGCAAGAGAGACAGGTCACAATGCTAGAAGTCGTGTAGAGGGTCAATGCTCGTAGTGAGTAGATGCCACCTTATAGCAAGAGAGTCATGTCTCAATACTAGTAGATGCATATAAAATGACATGAGGAGCACCCTAGACGAGCGCTAAGGGACTACATTGGGGGTACTATTTTTTATTTTACCTTTAATATTAAGTGTATCTTAGATTTCTAGACATACCTATTTGACACCATCCACCTGGCGTATCCCTTTGAGGTGATAGAATAGAAGACTGGGAAGCCTCAATGTTTTTCAAGTCTATGCATCCCCCTCGCCCAACATTTCCCAATACCCCATGTGGGATTTTACCAACCATGTGTCAAGCCTCCTTTTGGGGGAGTGCTACATGGATGGTCTCTTTTCCCAATGGTTACATCATTTGCATGGTCTCTTTTCCCAATGGTTACATCATTTGCATGCCTTCACACTCCCCCTCCTTTAGAAGTGCTTATCGAGAGTGCCTAGCCCCGATACCTATATTATAAACATACTGGATTATGCATAGAGTAAGGTAAGAGAGGCATAGAGACATGTGCAAGGCTGCTCAAAAAGAGATAAAATATGATTAGATTATTTTTGTGTTGATGATAGATAACATTATAGAGCCCAAATGCTTGAGACCTCATGCCCTTTAGAGATGCCACCTATCAGCTATGCAACCCTTATGGCCACTTTTACCACCCCTTCCAATTCTCAATGTAACTATCATCGATATTGAGTATCAAATCTTCTTTGGTGTGACAATCAATAATCGATTCTAATCACTATATAGAAAGAGTGATACAAACTCTTGAGAAAAGACTTAGTGTAGAGACAATCAAATCATCAACATGGATGCCCACAATCCCCTTATACGTCTTTCTCACACACAAAATAAAAAATCAGTATTTGATATCTACAATCCAATAGTAGTGACAAGATCTCTTATCTGGCCAAATCATGCTCTAGGTGCCTACTTTAAGCCATAAAAGTTTTTGCGTAACCTGCAAACAAAACCTGGGTGTGCATAATCCTCATATCCTATTGGTAGACTGTACTATGTAAACTTCTTTATGTAAGCCACCATGTAAAAATGCATTCTTTACATCCATTTGATGCAAAGACAAGTCCAAGAGGAGATATAAAAATAGAAGAAAAGAGAGGTGGGAGAAAATAAGAAAAGTTCAAAGAGAAAATAAGAAATAAGAAGGATAGATTGTAGAAGAAAAAGAAAAAGGAAAAGGAGAAAATAGAGGGAGAAAAAATAATTTTAGAGAAAACTAGAAAAGAAGAAAAAATAAAAAAGCAAGCAAATAAGGAAGAGAAAAGGGACTAAAATGAAACAAAGAAATGGGATTCTACCTCCCACAATGTAACTATATACCCTACCTCCTCCATGATGCACTAAAAATATCCTCAAGATGTCACGAGAGAACTAGAAAGGGAAGAAGTTAGGCCACAATGTGAGACTGAAAGCCAAAATGATATAAATCGGTTGAATTTGCCAAGTTGATGACTAAATTCTTGAGAACAAGTGACCTAGTTCAATATCGTAACAAATTTGATCTAAATTGTTTGAAGTTGCCAAGTTGGTGACTAAACTTAAGAGAATAAGTGACCTAGTTCAGCACCTTAAGAAATTTTAGCAAGTTTGTGAGGTTGTTGGAAACAGAGATTACCTTACAAAAGTTTAAGCCTTTGGACTCTCCCTTGACATCAAGGTTCCAATATTTAAAACCAAATAAAAAGATAACTTTAGCTTGCTGAAATGAGCCTTTGTCGTCGTCGTTAGGTTTACACAACATAGAGGCCTTAGGTGGAGCCTTTGTAGTGTGGTTTACAATTAGAGGCTTAGGTAGAGCACATCCTTAGAGTTGCTATTGCATCAAACAAAAACCAAAATTATCCTTTTGAGACTTCATTTCACACAAAATATAAGCAACAAAAAAATTCCTCTTCTAAAAATGAATCGCTTGTATGACTTGATCATTATTGTAGATCATAAATGTTTTAATAAATTTCATAGAGTTATTTATTTTGAAAATAGTATGATGAAACAATATACCCATCATACACTACAACAAAATGAGGGTTTAGTAGCGAAAACAGTAGCACTTTTATAACTACAAGGATACGATGATGTCGGGCCTATTTTGTTGCTATTTTTGCTGCTGAGCAGTGATCGTATTGCGTGTAAAAAAAAGCTAGGGCAGATTGTGGAGTCATCACAGGACTCCCGAGTCTGCCCCATCTCCTTTTTTTAATTGATAGAGATAGTTTTTTGATACAGACATAAACTTGAAAAAGAAATTAAAACTGGAAAAAATACAAGTGAACTAAATATATATTATATATCTCGATTGGTAAGGCCTTTGACCAAATTTAAAAAAAATCAAGGAAGAGGAGGCTAATCAAAAACTTGATCGGATTCCTCCGGCTCGTCTTCATCTTCACTTGCTTCACCCACTTCACACTCTCGTAGTCCGGATCTTCCTCTTCCTCTTCCTCTTCCTCTTTATCCTACATACAAGCAAACAAGGGTAAGGTAAGTATAAAACAATAAAAGATAATTACATTTAGATAAGAGAAGGGATTAGTAGCTACTTACCTCGTCAACTTGAGTTTCCCAAATGGACTCGTTCTAGCATACACCTCGTGTATGCATCCAAGCCCATAATTGTGTGGATGGGGTGCTCTATTTCCATAATCGTACTCTTTTTTTGTTGGGTCACGTTCAATGATCTCCCTCTACAAAAAATAATGTAAAAAAGATACAATTAGTTAAGCTTAGGGCCTACATGTAAAGTGCTTTGCATAGGCTCTATGCATAAGCTTGCATATGCGCTATACATAGAGCCTATGCATAAAGCTATATATAGAGCCTATGCATATGCTTTACACATAGATACGTTTTATGCATAGAGCCTAGAGCCTATGCATACGCCTTATGCATAGGCTCTATGCATAGAGTGCTAAGGTGTTAAATTTGCAACAATGTGATGAACTATGGTGGATCAAATGCTAGAATCAACATTATTAGAAAAGAGATTAGATAATAATTAAGACGTGATTAATGAGTAATTAACTGATAGCTCAATGTAGGCATGGATAATCAAAAACCAGCAAATTCTCATTAGGCCAATGCCTCCCATGCTACCCTTTATTCTCTCCCAATAGATACTTCTCACCTTTTCACAGGTTCTCTCACATTTATAGATTTTCTTTTACATCCTCTTTCTAAGGACTTGTTCCCACACACACACCCTATTCACTTGTATATTTCAACACCTCCTCTCAAGTGAATACTCCTAGCCCACTTGGACCCTATACCAAGTTTCCCTCTTACTTGATAGTCCGTGAGACCAGTGCCTAGCACACCTCCCCTCAAGTGAATAATCCTAGCACACATGGACCCTATAACAAGTTTCCTTCTTACTTGATAGTTGTAAGATCTCTGTCCCCACCGCGCAACGAATTTAGGGGTGCTAGCAACGGAAGTAGAACTTCTTGCATGGGACAGGGTCCCACACTCGGGGCCTCATCCCACGGATATCCGGACAAGAGACTAATCCATCGGTTCTTCCAAAACTGAACCCGAAAAAACTTCCCTTGCCCGAAAAGCAAGAGCGATTCCTCCAAGATAACTTTTCTCTAACGTAGTCAAAAGCCTTATCTAACAAAACTGATCTGACCAAACCCGTAAGTCCCATAGTCAGATCAGGGAAAAGATTGCACTTGGATCATAGAGACTAACGGTTTTTTTCTCATTGAGAGGCACAGCCGTTGATTCTTTTCCATAGAACAATTCTGTCCGGGATTTACTTCATCTATCGTACCATAACAAAATTGAGTCGTAATTTAGGGATCCGTTAGTCTACCTAATCCTATCCAGTCCCATGGGTTAGAACCACTGTAGTGATGGGATCCAATTAGGAATTTGGTTAGGTTTTGTCCTGGGTATACCAGGGAAAAGAGTTCCCAGGCCCCCTAACCGGATATTCATGCAAACTGAAAACTAGTCACACCACTTACACACCCAATATGAAATTGCCTTTTTCACAGAATCAGCTATCTTTAAGAACAATCATTTAATGAAACCATTGAGTCACTGATCCTAATCCTCAAAATCTCTGGTTAAATCCTTATTTCTAATCATTCCTTCATCGGTGTACCTATGGCATCATTGGCAAACCAGAATGCTCACCACATGTCCACTCAGGGGTCTTTTTGATAGTTCCTAGCTCATATAGTAACCGGCAATATATTCACATATCGAAATCAAAACTTTGTTGAAGATCAACAAGATCAACCAATGGATCCATATAAAAGGGCCATGGACTCATCTGTTGAGGACCAGCAAGGTCAATCAACCAGATCCATGCCCGAATTTAGAAAACAACTCTTACTCCTTGTTCCAATATCTTCCACGACGCACGTGTGGGTATCGTCAGCGACCCTGAGCCCGAGCACCGTATGGTCAGCACCCTCTAGGATCCTTCGCAGGTGACCTAGCGCTTCACTCATAGGCCGCTTCCTTGGTCCCTCATCCACCATACCAGAAGCTCACCATTTTAATCGAACCAAGGCTGGTCAGGACCTTGCTACGCGAGACGTCCTCCATTGACTCTCCATCAGCTGTGACAACTTATTAGATTAGGTCTCCACGACCTCATTCACAAGACAGTCAAAATGCTTCCCCAGTAGTCTTGACATAAAACATTCATTAAAAAAACAGGTCATAAATACAGTTTCTATAACGAACTCTCGTCTTTCCACATTGTTCCACATCAACCACATTATTTAATTCCACAACCATTTCACAAGTATTCCTATTCTCATCCAGTCATATCATTTTTATCTCATCACATCTTTCCTCAATTTATCCTCATCAGATCTCATCCAGTCGCATCTACCCATATCCACATCTCATCACATTACATTCATTCACATCTCATCCATTCAGACCATATCACATTCACTCACAACTTATCCATTCATTTTACCTCACATCTCATTCATTCACATCTATCCCGATTCACATCCCATCACATCACATTCATTCATATCCATCACATTCACATTCATTCATATATCCATCACATTCACATTCATTCATATCCATCACATTCATTCTCATCATCACCATAATATCACATCACTTGTATCCACATCATATCTCATTCATACACATCTCATCTCATTCATCCACATCCATCCAATTCTTCACATGTACGACTACTCATATCTATCCATACATTCATATCTATCACTTTACATCCATATATATTCATGTCACATCACATCACATTCTTTCACATACACACCTATATCCGTTCTTTCACATACATCCACATCCATTCTTTCATATACTCATTCACATTCATTCTTCACATACACATTCACATCCATTCTTCACATACACATTCACATCCATTCTTCTCATACACATTCTTATCCATTCTTTCGCATACTCATTCACATCCATTCCTCACATACACATCCTTATCCATTCTTTCACATACTCATTCACATCCATTCCTCACATACACATACACATTCATTATTATCACATACATTCACTCACATCCATATCATTCATTTACATTCTGATTCACATGATATCACATCTCATCCATTCATTCACATTTATCTGACTCACATCGCATCTCATCACATCTATCCACATTTATCTAATTCACATCGCATCTCATCACATCTATCCACATCACGTTCTCATCACTTCTATTCATATCACATCCATCCATCCATTCATTCACATCTATCTAATTCTCATCACTGAACAGTACTTCATGGGGGATTTCAATTTTATTGATTTTTAATTTGTCATCTCTTAACTTGATCCACTGGGTCAAGAGTTAACAGTAGCAATCTGTCAGCACAATCCACTAATCTCATAGTGATTTGCTGAAGTCATTATTGTTATTCTAGTTACGAACATCAACACAGGGACTCGTCCTATTCATCCTCATTGTGGTTTTGCTCAATTTATCGCTTTTCAACCAAAAATTCAGGAATCATCATTTTTCAATCAGAATCCAATTCAACTCATCAGTTCTCAATCAGAATTTTAAAATCATATCAACCACATTCGAATTCATCATCTGGATAGCATTTTAGCTTATAATTTCAAGATCTTAGATTTACTCGTATATAGTGCCAGTAAAGAGCTGTAGTTATACCCTCGGTATATATGGGTAGTCACACGATCCTTGGAACTATAAGGTAAATACCATCATATCTAGGCCTCAAGCAAGTCAGGGATTCCATATAATTGCAGTACTTCCATCTGAAGACCCAATTATCAATTTATGAATTTCAGTCTAAATAACAATTTGTATGAATTTTATCACACAATTACAACCTTTTACTGCTTCTTCATAAATTTTTGACATTTTTGGCTTCTTGGTTGATCCACATTAGCCAAATTCGCTCTGATACCAACTGTAAGATCCCTGTCCCCACTGCACAGCGAATTCAGGGATGCTAGCAGTGGGAGTAGTACTTCTTGCGTCGCGAGATAGGGTCCCACACTCGGGGCCTTGCCCACAGATATCCGAACAAGAGACTACTCCATCGGTTCTTCCAAAACTGCGAACCCGAAAAAACTTCCCTTGCCCGGAAAGTATGGGCAATTCCTCCAAGATAACTTTTCTCTAACGTAGTCAAAAGCCTTATCTAACTGAACTGATCTATCTGACCGAACCCATAAGTCCCATAGTCAGATCAAGGAAAAGATTGCACTTGGATCATAGAGACCAACGCTTTTTTCCTCATTGAGAGGCATAGCTGTTGATTCTTTTCAATAGAACAATTTTTATCCGAGATTTCCTTCATCTATCGTACCATAACAGAATTGAGTCTCAATTCAGGGATCCATCACTCCAGCTAACCCTATCCAGTCCCATGGGTTAGCCAATCGCCCAACCACTGTAGTGATGGGATCCAATTAGGAATTTGGTTAGGTTTTATCCCGGGTACTAGGGAAAAGAGTTCCCAGGCCCCCTAACCCGATATTCATGCAAACTTAAAACTAGTCACACCACTTACACACCCAATGTGAAATTGCCTTTTTCAAAGAATCAGCTATCTTTAAAAACAATCATTTAATGAAACCATCAAGTCACTGATCCTAATCCTCAAAATGTCTAGTTAAATCCTTATTTCCAATCATTCCTTCATCGGTGTACCTATGGCATCATTGGCAACCAAAACGCTCACCACTTGTCCACTCAGAGGCCTTTTCGATAGTTCCTAGCTCATAGTAACTGGCAATATATTCACATATCGAAATCGAAAGTTAAATCCTTATTTCCAATCATTCCTTCATCGGTGTACCTACGACATCATTGGCAACCAGAACACTCACCACCTGTCCACTCAGGGGCCTTTTTGATAGTTCCTAGCTCATAGTAACCGGCAATATATTCACATATCAAAATCGAAACTCTGTTGAAGATCAGCAAGATCAACCAACGGATCCATATAGAAGGGCCATGGACTCATCCGTTGTGAGGACCAGCAAGGTCAATCAACCTGATCCATGACCGAATTCAGAAAACAACTCTTACTCTTTGTTCTTCCAATACCTTCCACGATGCACGTGTGGGTATCGTCGGCGACCCAGAGCCCGAGCACCGTATGGTCAGCACCCTCTAGGATCCTTTGCAGGTGACACGCTTCACTTATAGGCCGCTTCCTTGGTCCCTCATCCACCGTACCGGAAGCTCGCCATTTTAATCGAACCAAGGCTGGTCAAGACCTCGGCCGACCTTGCTACGCAAGACGTCCTCCATTGACTTTCCGTCATCTGTTGCAACTTATTAGATTAGGTCTCCAGGACCTCACAAGATGGTCAAAATGCTTCCCCAGCATTCTTGACATAAAACATTCATTAAAAAAACAGGTCATAAATACAGTTTCTATAACGAACTCTCGTCTTTCCACATTGTTCCACATCAACCACATTGTTCCACATCAACCACATTATTTAATTTCACAACCATTTCACAAGTATTCCTATTCTCATCCAATCACATCTTTCCTCAAGTATTCCTATTCTCATCCAATCACATTATTTTCATCCAATCACATCTTTCCTCAAGTATTCCTATTCTCATCCAATCACATTATTTTCATCTCATCACATCTTTCCTCAATTTATCCTCATCACATCTCATCCACTCGCATCTACCCATATCCACTCGCATCTACCCATATCCACATCTCATCACATCACATTCATTCACATCTCATCACATCACATTCATTCACATCTCATCCATTCAGACCACGTCACATTCACTCACAACTCATCCATTCCTTTTACCTCACATCTCGTTCATTCACATCTATCCCAATTCACATCCCATCACATCACATTCATTCATATCCATCACATTCACATTCATTCATATCCATCACATTCATTCTCATCACCATTATATCACATCACTTCTATCCACATCATATCTCATACATCCATATCCATCCAATCGTTCACATGTACGACTACTCATATCTATCCATACATTCATATCTATCACTTCACATCCATATATATTCATGTCACATCACATCACATTCTTTCACATACACATCTATATCCGTTCTTTCACATACATCCACATCCATTCTTTCACATACTCATTCACATCCATTCTTCAAATACACATTCACATCCATTCTTCTCATACACATCCTTATCCATTCTTTCACATACTCATTCACATCCATTCCTCACATACACATCCTTATCCATGGCTGTAGAGCTTTCCAAGGAGAAGTTTTAACAAGTTGGTGATGCAACATGGTAGCGTAGTCTACAAATATCTAGTAGCATAGTCTGAGAACTTGCGCTACTAGAGTGCTCTCCAGTAGATTTCTGTGCTAATGACATGATGCAAAATCAAGGCATGAAATTTGCCTTGGGGTTGTGGTTGAAATACCAAATCACGGCTTGCGTGAGTACTACTAGACATTTGCTTACCAATAACTTCCCCAGTTTGTTTTCGAGGACGAAAACTCTTTATCCTGTAATGGCACGTCGGATTGCCCGTATAGCGGCGGTCGAGCTCAACCGGACACGTGGGAGAAATAAGCTAATTACTCCATTGACGAACGGGTACTTACTTTACAAGGGTAGAGTATGTGTACCAACTATTGGTGACTTTCGGGCCCAAATTCTTAAAGAAAGTCATGATAGTCCAAGTGCAGGTCATCCTGGGATTTAGAAGACCTATGCACTAGTTAAAAGACAGTTTTATTGGCCTAGTTTGTTTAAGGACGTCCAGACTTATGTGCTGAAATGCAGTAAGTGCCAGGTCAATAAACATGAACGTCTTAAGGTTGGAGGACTACTCCATCCGCTGGAGATTCCTCAAGGGAAATGGGAAAGCATTTCCATGGATTTCATTACCGGTTTACCCAAGACGAGTCGAGGGAATGACTTGGTGTGGGTGGTAGTGGACAGGTTAACTAAAATGGCAAAGTTTATTGCCACGAAGAAAAATGTTAAAACACCAGAGTTGGCAAAACTCTTTATTGAACATCTCTACAAGCTATATGGCCTGCCCGCAGATATAGTGTCAGATAGAGATAGAAAGTTCAACAGTCATTTTTGGAGGGAAGTCTTCAAAAAGTTGGATACTACTCTGAGTATGAGTACGGCAGATCATCCGGAGTCTGATGGTCAAACTGAAAGAGTTAGCCAAATTCTAGAGGATATGTTGCGTTCTTATGTTAGTAAGAAGCAATCTAATTGGGAAGAGTACTTGCCCTTTTTGGAGTTTGCCTATAAGAGCTCCAAGCACTCAGTGATGACTGGATTTACACCATTCATGTTAATGTATGGATTCCAGCCGAGATCTCCGATGGCTATAGGCCTAGAAAAGGAGAAGATTCAATCTGTCAAGGATTTCCTTGAAGATATGAATGATATGCTCAGAGCCGCACGTGTGAGAGCATTTGTAGCGCTCAAGATCGCGCTAAAACTTATGCGGATAAAGGACGTAGAAAGGTGACCTTTGCAGAAGGTGACTTTGTATTCCTCAAGGTTCTTGCGCAGTCAGAAACCATGAAAACGGGAAAGTGTGATAAACTTTCTCCGAGATATTGTGATCCTTTTAAAATCCTTAAGAAGATTGGGGACGTAGCATATAAACTTGAGTTACCGGAGAGTTCTCAAGTCCATCCTGTCTTCCATGTCAGTAAACTGAAGAAATCAGTTCACGGGTTAGAGAACGCAGTTTCTCCAGAGATTTTGGTGGACTTGATAGAGCCACCAAAGATACCACATGAACCTGAAAAGATTCTAGAGTATCGTGTGATAGACAAACCCGACATAAAGTGTACCAGGAGGTACTTGTTAAATGGACAGATAGGGATGAGGAGGTGTCAACCTGGGAACGCCGTAGTGCAATTTCCAAAAGGTTTCCCCAGTTTGTTTTCGAGGACGAAAACTCTTCTTAAGGGGGGGTAATGTCACGTAAGCTGTAACGCCTGTGACCGACGGCGGCAGACCGGATGGCCATGTCCGGGGTTCAGTGGGAGAGGACGCCCATGCGGAGTCATGGGCGGCCAGGCTAGTGTGGACGGCAGGCCACACACTATATAGCCTGTGGGGGATGAGGGGCAATCCTCATTCTTCCTCTATGGCTGGGTGGTGAGCCAGAGGTCGTCCCCTCTTGTGGTAACGCCCGTAGCGGCATTACGGATATGTAACAAGAACACAAAGTCTCCTTCTTTGAATTCCAATGGCCTTCGATGTGCATCTTCATAATGCTTCATCTTCTCTTGAGACTTGTTGATGTTCTCTTTGCATGTTTGCAAAAGAGTGTATTCTTTCCACTTCATCCCTTGCATGTGGATTTACATTGTCTTGCTTGAATGCTACAATCGGTACATGCACCTTGTAGCCATACATAGCCTCAAAGGTGATACAATACTATTATGATAGGTGCTATTATAGGCGAACCCTGCTAAATGTAAGCAATAGTCCCATGCATGTTGCGTTTCATAGCAATAATGCCTCAAGTAAGTCTCAAGCCACTTATTAACCCTTTTGGTTTGACCATCAGTTTTCGGATGATAGGTCATACTAGGAGTCAACTTAGTGCTGATGCTATCAATCAATGTACACCAAAATGTGCCCATAAACTTCACATCTTGATCACTCACTATTTGCTATGGCATACCATGCAACTTGAACACATTTTCCATGAATTGGTATGCCACCATAGATGCCGAGTGTCTCACTTTTGTTGGTACAAAATAGGCACCTTTTGTCAATCGGTCAACCACCACATAGATGCTATCCCATCCCCTCTTTGTAGAAGGCAAGCTAGTAATGAAATCCATAGCAATATGCATCCATTTACCCTCCGGAGGAATAGGTAAAGGCTGAAGAGCAAACCACCGGGCTTGTGTGTGGGATCCTTGGTTGAGTTGATAAGGCATACACTTAGCAACATATTCTTTGACTTCCCTCCATAAGCCTTTCCAATGGAAACTTTTCCTTATGGCATCATAGGTTTTGAACAAACCCAAATGTCCCGCCATGGGAGTAGAATGCATCTCATCCATGACCTTTTTCTTGAAGGATGAGTGGGGTACAAGATACACCCTTTCCTTATAATAAAGGAGAACATTTTGCAATCGAAAATGAAGTAAATCATCATAAACACCATGCTGTAATTTCTGCACTATTGTGAAGCCTCATCATCAAGCATATATTCCTCTTGAATCTCCTCAACCACCCAATCATTATGCACTTCTGTGATGGTGGATAAAGAGCATGCCCACATTCTAGAGAGTGAATCCGCCCACAACATTCTCCTTTCCCTTCGTGTATGTGATCTCAAAATCATATTGTTGAAGGGTAGCCAACCATCTTCTTTACTTAGGTGAGAGGCTTGATTGAGATAGGAAGAATTAAAGAACCGTATGGTCACTTCGCACATAGAACTTGCTTAGGAAGAATTAAAGAACCCTATGGTCACTTCGCACATATAACTTGCTTCCATAAAGATAGTGATGCCATTTCTTGATTGTATGCAAAATAATAATCATCTCTTGGTCATATACATACATCTCCATCTCTTTGTCATCAAGTTTGCGGCTTTCATAATAAGCAATGACTCCATGGTCTTGATACAACACCGCATCAATGCCTCTTCCACATGCATCCCCTCTAATAGTGAAGGGCTTGGACAACTCCATGGTCTTGATACAACATCGCATCAATGCCTCTTCCACATGCATCCCCTCTAATAGTGAAGGGCTTGGAGAAATCCAGGCATACCAAGATAGGTGCTGAAGTAAGCATTCTTTTCAGCTCATCAAAAATTTTGTGTCGTTGCATCCCAAAATAATGCCTCTTTCTTCAACTTATCCGTCAAAGGAGCCGCTATATGTGCATACCTCTGAATGAACCGACGATAGAATGATGAGAGACCTAAGAATCCCCTCGCTTGAGTGAGATTGATGGGAATAGGCTAATTCTTCACATAATCCACCTTCTTGGGGTCCACCTTTATGCCATCAATGCTCATAATGTGACCAATGTATTCCACCTCTTTTCCCATGAATGTGTTAGAAGTCATCTCCTGTCTCATAAAAAATCTTTTATGTTGTTGCATCCCAAAATAATGCCTCTTTCTTCAACTTATCCGTCAAAGGAGCCACTATATGTGCATACCTCTGAATGAACCGGCGATAGAATGATGAGAGACCTAAGAATCCCCTCACTTGAGTGAGATTGATGGGGAATAGGCCAATTCTTCACACAATCCACCTTCTTGGGGTCCACCTTTATGCCATCAATGCTCATAATGTGACCAATGTATTCCACCTCTTTTCCCATGAATGTGTTAGAAGTTATCTCCTGTCTATATATATACACCAGGGTCTCTGTTGTGGGGGTGCTCGCCCTTATGTTTTCTCATTTTTCCCCACTCTCCATATTTTTTCCCATTTTTCCCTATTTTTCAATGGCTTGGGAGGCTGCCCTATGAGATGGCAGGAGGACCCAATTGCTGGCCGATTGCATCAGCATGCTTGTGTTCACATTCTAGAGCTGGTCGACTGTTGTGTGCAGGTCGTGGGCTCTTTTGGTGTCTTGTCGGCTGTCCCTGATGCATGCTGACTGCATGCTTGGGGCCATATAAAATGGCCCTGTTGCCCCATGCCATTGTATCATTGTATTCAGGATTTTCCTTGTGTATATAGAGTAGAGTTACACGCCTCTCTCTCTCTCTCTCTCTCTCTCTCTCTCTCTCTCTCTCTCTCTCTCTCTCTCTCTCTCTCTCTCTCTCTCTCTCTCTCTCTCTATTGCTGTATTTTTTCTGCATTTGCTCTTGTGTTCTCGGATTTTTTTCTTCATCTCTGCTGCATATTTTGACATGGTATCAGTGAGCAAGAGGGGGATTGTTGCGTTGCTGATTGGTGGACTGTGTTGGACTATTCGAGAAGAGGAGAACCAAAAGGAAGGCGGGCTGATTTGCTAGATAGCCACTTGCAGGTGTAAGTTCTTCTTTGTTCGCACCCACCCACCCTTTTCAGTTACATCCTCGCAATGGCAGATTTGTTTGAGATGGCTAAGAGACATGTGAAGATCCTGACACTCCCCACATTCCCAGTGGACCGTCAGTTGGACGGGAATAACTACGGCATCTGGAAGGTAATGATGGAATCTGTTCTGGAGTCTTACGACCTTGTTGATTTCATCGTTGTTGGGGTTCCATGGCAGGAGGTAGAGGAAGGGGAGTTACTATCGATTTGTAAGGACTGGAGGCACATGCACAGTTGTGGGACGGTGTCAATGCTAGGGTCTGTTCATTCATCTTCCTCAATTGCACACCGCAGGTAATCAATCATATAAAGCATATGATGCTGGCCGCCAGAGGTATATGGCAGCATCTGGCTTTTCTTTATAATAGGGTATCTCCCATGAAGAGGATTTCCTTGGAAGTACAGATGCGGGTTATGAACCCTCCAAAGTCATCGACGATGCGAGAGCACATTAACAAGCTACAGCTCTTCAGAGCAGGAAGTTCTTCAGGCTGGGAAGGAGATATCATCAGAGGATATGGCCATAACGTTGTTGTCGCATTTGCCCACTTAATACTCAGCATTTTACTCATCTTTGATTCCCACTAGTAGGCTCAGTACCATCACATGGTGGGAGGAGCTTGTGCCCATGGTCTTGGAGGACCAGGAGGAAAGATTCTTAAACCCTCCATAGGGCGGAGGTTCGGAGGCCTTAACTGGCCAATGGTCGTAAGGCCGTAACAAGGGCAAAGCGAAGGCTTCATCAGAGAAGTCTGACTCAGACCACTGCGAGAAACTGAAAATAGAGAGGACCTGTAATGATTGTGGCGAGAAAGGCCACTATTGGAGGCAATGTCCCAAGCGGAACAACACCGAGAAGGGTGAAGAATCCTCAGCAGCAATCGTGTGAAGACTCCAGCTTTTGTGCACGTGGAGGTGATGGACACCAATGTTTCATTTTCTTCGAGCAGGGAGGAGGTTGGAGGTCTCGCCACCGCTAACGGATACTCGAGAGTGGATTCTAGACAGTTGGTGCTTCCAGGCACATGACTCCTTCCCATTCAAATTTATAGGATCTGTGCAGGTATTCTGGTCACATTCTTACTGGCCACTATCCCAGTTCATAGTAGTGAGGGCAGGTTGGAGATAGTTCCTGATGGGGCAGAGGGGGGAAGCATTCCTCCCAGGTGTTGTATGTTCCATCACTTGGTTTTCATCTGTTGTCAGTGCATCAGGTTTGCAAGACTGGCGTACGGGTGGAGTTTGATGAGCATTTTGTTGCTCTCCAGGACAAAGCAATAGGCCAAGTAGTTTGGGAAGGTGGAGAATGGAGTTTACAAACTTTCAGCACTCTCTCTCCCAGGTCCTCAGTTTTGTGATGAATGGCAGTCTGGTAATGGTGGCCACTTAAGTGTGGATACACTGCAGGTGTGCAGGCTTTTCGGGACCAGATGAAAGATAGCTTGCCAGTTGATAGCAGCAGTTGGCAAGAACTTTCCATAGTACAGATGTTGGTAGTTCTTGTGTTCGTCAGTCAGAGAAAACTTTACAAGTAACTTATGCTCTGATATCTCGTAGTATTCGGGACAAAGAAACTCTTGTAGATAAGGAAGTTCTTTCCATGGGGACCTCTTGGAAAGCCAGGCAGGTGACAGTTGATTACTTGCAGAAGGAGGTAGACGTTGCACATTCTCCAGGCTTTGTGGTTCTGCATTAAGAGGGGGTTGGTTACAGGTTTCCGAAAGCCTTGAGTGGTCTTCAACAGGTTTCCAGGACTTGGCATCCCACCGTAACAGTTGTTGATCCTTGTGAGCAGTATGGTGCCTCTCTGACTCAGAAGCAGAATGGTTCATTGATTTGGTTGATGTATACCAGATTGGATAGGAGCTTCCTGATGAGGCTGTTGAGCTCATGTTTGCAGAGGGCTCTTTGGGAGGCAAGATTGTGTATCTTGTGGTTTC
The DNA here is from genome assembly GCF_041138505.1 of Cibotium barometz. Lineage (NCBI taxonomy): Eukaryota > Viridiplantae > Streptophyta > Polypodiopsida > Cyatheales > Cibotiaceae > Cibotium > Cibotium barometz. The sequence goes on along the minus strand of NC_141088.1, from coordinate 11,126,118 downwards.
TGCTGCATGCGAAGGATCTTGGATTCTTTTACACAGGAGGGGGATTGATGGTGGGTGGAGTCCGACTCCACGGTTAGAGTGACTCGGATTGGGGAGGAGATCCAAACACGAGGAGATCTACTTCAGGTGACAGTTTTTCCCTTGGCTTAGGAGCAATTTTATGGAGCAGTAAGAGGCAGCTATCTCTTGCCATGTCGTCGACAGAGGCAGAGTACCGGGATGCTTGTGGTGCTGTGCTTTACGAGGTAGTGAAGTTGCAAAGGTTACTTAGCAGGATTGGGTTTCCACTGGTGGAATCCTTGGTCATCCAGAGGCACTTTGTTCATGAAAAGATCGTGCTGATGACATCTTGCTAGAGTTCTGTTCGACGGGTGGACCTCTTCACGAAGTCGCTATCTCAAGCGTTGCTCCGGTGGCACTCCAACTCGCTGGGATGGTTCCACAGCCAGGAGAGCTGAGAGGGGGTGTTAGAAGTCATCTCCTGCCTATACATATACACGAGGGCCTCTGTTGAGGGTGTGCCCGCCCTTATTGGATGTTTTCTCATTTTTCCCCACTCTCCATATTTTTTCCCCATTTTTCCTATTTTTCCATGGCTTGGGAGACTGCCCTGTGTGATGGGGCAAGAGGACCTAGTTGCTAGCCGAGTACATCAGTATGCTTGTGTTCACATTCTGGGGTTGGCTGACTGGTTTGGACAGGTCGTGGACTCTTTTGGTGTCCTGTCCTGTCCTCCCTGATGCAGGCCAACTGCATGCTTGGGGCCATATAAAATGGCCCCATTGCCCCATGCCATTGTATCATTGTATTTAGGATTTTCCTTGTGTTGTATATAGAGTAGAGTTACACGCCTCTCTCTCTATTGCTGTATTTTTTCTACACTTGCTCTTGTGTTCTCAGATTTTTTCTTCATCTTTGCTGCATATTCTGACAGAATGTACACTCGGTTTCTTTGGCGTACAAGTGGTTGGCTCTCAATGCATTAAATACCTCCTTCACATATGAACCAAGTGCTCCTCTTCACTCTTGCTATACACCAAGATGTCATTGAAAAACACCAATAAAAACTTGAAGAGGAATGGATGTAGCACTTTGTTCATCAATGCTTGAAAAGTGGTCTGTGCATTACATAAACCAAACGACATCACTATGAAATGATAGAGACCTTTTTTGGTATGAAATGCCATTTGTGCTCATCCCCACTTTTCATTCTTATTTGGTGGTAGCCAAACCGTAAGTCAATCTTGGTGAAGAACTTGGCACCCTTCAATTCATCCAAAAGATCATCAATTCTTGGGATTGGATACCTATTCTTGATGGTGATTTTGTTAACATACCGATAATCAATGCACATTCTAAAAGTCCCATCCTTCTTCTTCACCAATAAAAAAGGCGATGCAAATGGCGATTGACTCGGTTCCACCCAACCAATATCAATGAGCTCTTTAACTTGCTTTACCACTTCATCTTTTTCCACTTTTGATAACCTATATGGAGGTTTGTCGACCAGCCTTGCATTTAGATCCAACTCAATGGTATGATCAACCTCCCTCATTGGTGGCACAAGCACTTGGGCATATGAAGCACATCTTCATACTCTTTAAGTAACTTCTTCATGCTCACATGTGTAACTTTGCTCTCTTTTTCACTGTCTTCATCCTTACAAAACTGCAAAACATGCATATAGCCACTCTTCTTCAATTCCCTCTTGTTGTGTGCTATTGATCAAGGTTAACTTTGAGGTGCCAAAACCATGCAATGTAATGGTCTCCTTCACATGCATAAACCTCAAAAAGCCTTGTTTCAAATTAATGGAAAAGGTCCAAGAGTTGATAGCCAATCACACCCCAAAACCATATCAATGGGCCCCATATCGAGCACTAACAATTCAGCTTTACAAGTGTACTCTTTTGAGAGCATCAATTCCACATTTTTGCAAATCATTATGCAATCCATGCTATCTCCGTTTGCTACTTCAACTTTTCTTTTCATTGCCAATGCATCTGGGTACAATTTCAGATTTCCAAATGACTTGTAGTTCACAAAACTATGTGTGCTATCGCTGTCCACCGACATAAGTGCATATCTTTCCGTGACCTTAGCCTTGAATCTTAATGTATGTGCCCCTTTGTGCAACCGGCATAAGATTCGTTAGATATGGAATAAAGAGAATTATTGTGCTCATATGCATTTGTAGCACCCAAAGTATGAGGTAAGCCATCTCATCACATAAACAAAACATGAAGATCACCAAGAGAATCACCGGGGTCAAAGAGAAACTCCCCATCCGGATCTAAAGAATAGTCGGCATCTACAAACTCACATGGCTCTGCAAATGGCTCCAATTCTTTGTCATCAGTGTCATCTACAACCTCCGAATAAACCATATTAATCTTGACATTGCGAGCTTTGCACTCCTTCCAATGTTCCTTGCTATACTTCTCACCATATTTGTAGCATAGGTTTTTGTCCCTCATCTCATAAATGCGGTCTTCCTTCACAAATTTGGTCTTTTTGACCCCATCATTAGTTGGCTTTGCACCCGCTTGTGAACCACTTGTGAAGGCTTTTGAGAAGTATTTCCACCTTTGAAAGCACCCACATTGTATGGTTTTCCACCACTACCATAGACGGTAGGAAATTTGGGTACATTTGGAGTGGTAGGAGATGGCTTTGTGAAAGCATTTGATCCATAATCTAGCCGACGGTTCACCCATGTATTTGCATACTTTTCTTCATATACTTTAGCCAAGATCATTGCATCCTTGAGATTTGTTGGTCTTTGTGCCTCACAACCGTTCCTAAAGTCCTTGATGTACTTGACTATTTTGAATTCTTCACTAAAACCTTCAACATGAATCATAAGTTTGAGAAACTTATCTGTATACTCCTCCTTCATACTCATGTATCTTTGTTGTAGATCATCCCATTCACAAACCATTTTGTCCTTGTGCATCTTGGAAGTGAATGTATTCCTCATATCTTCTTTGAAAGTATCCCAACTTGTGACCTCATAACCTTGTGATTGGAGATGCCTCCACCATGCATGAGCATACCCTTCCAAGTGTAAAGTAGCGAAGTAAACCATAGCTTTTTCACTTTGAGGGTTTATCTCAAAATAAAGATCCAATTTGTTGACCCACCACTCCTTAAAGACATCATTATTAGTTCCTTCACCCACTAAACTTTGAGAGGACGATCTTATCCTTCACACCCTTGATGTACTTGACTATTTTGAATTCTTCACTAAAACCTTCAACATGAATCATAAGTTTGAGAAACTTATCTGTATACTCCTTCATACTCATGTATCTTTGTTGTAGATCATCCCATTCACAAACCATTTTATCCTTGTGCATCTTGGAAGTGAATGTATTCCTCATATCTTCTTTGAAAGTATCCCAACTTGTGACCTCATAACCTTGTGATTGGAGATGCCTCCACCATGCTTGAGCATACCCTTCCAAGTGTAAAGTAGAAAAGTAAACCATAGCTTTTTCACTTCGAGGGTTTATCTCAAAATAAAGATCCAATTTGTTGACCCACTCCTTAAAGACATCATTATTAGCGCCTTCACCACTAAACTTTGAGAGGACAATCTTATCCTTCACACCTTTGATGTACTTGACTATTTTGAATTCTTCACTAAAACCTTTGTTGAAAATACAAGTGAATAGGGTGTGTGCGGGAACAAGCCCTTGGTTAGAGGATATAAAAGAGAAGATGTAAATGTGAAAGAACCTGTGAAAAGGTGAGAAGAATCTACTGGGAGAGAATAAAGGGTAGCATGAGAAGATTTAGGAAGTGTGGAGATATTCTGGGAGATATTCTGGGAAAAGTGAAGAGGTGGAGAGAATCAGGGAAAAGAGGTGAAGTGAATCATGGAGAAATCAGTGGGATTAGATGCTTGATGTAAACTCTATAAATTGAGGCATTGCCCTAATGAGAGTTTGCTGGTTTTTGAGTATCCATGCCTACATTAATCTATTTGTTAATTACCCATTAATTATGTCTTAATTATTTGCTAAATCACTTTGTTAATGATGTTGATTCTAGTGTTTGATCCACCATAGCTCATCACAATGCCCAAATTTCAACATGGTATCAAAGCCATGCCTAGAATCCATTAGCTTTATGAGCCCATTATTTAATTAATCAAGATTAGTAGATAATTAGGAATTAATCAAAATTTTAGTTACTTTTCACTTCACTTCTGTACCCCCAGCCAGTGGAGAATCTCATTCACCTTGCACACCTAAAATTAGGGCAAACCCTTCTAGCATATGGTAGCCAACCCACTTGCCTTCAAGCCCATCAAAACGGCGCAGCAAATCGCCAAGGCGTTTAGGAGAAATCGTGAAATTTGCCGGTGCTTTTTTTCTGAGGATTTTCTACCATTGCTACTTCATCAAATCAAATCTCTTCAATTCCTCTTAGACCAAGGTGTTTTCAAGCATACTCTACAAGCTGGTGAAGACAGAATTCAATTTCATCAAGTCTACAGTGAGATCAAAGCTCTTCATCAAATCTACAGGTGACTTTGGTAAAACAGAGATTAAGCTTTCAATATTTGGTCAAATCTTGTGTTTCTTAGCTTAATCCCCTACTAGACTCATTGCTATTGATGCCTTTGAAAGCATTTGAGCTCATTTGAAGTCTAAGGCACCAGATATGGACTCCCCCGCATACTCTTTTTTTGCACACAAAATAGAGCATTAATTTGCTAATCAATGATTAATCAGTGCTAATCACTATATTTTGGTGCAATTGAGGGTTCAAATTAACCATTAGTATCTGATACAGATCCCTATAACTTCAGATTGCAATTCGGAGTTGGTTTGATACTCCAACCATTCCGTACAAATTGGTTACCCTTGATTTAATGTAATTTCTGGTGATTTTATGCTGATAAATTTGTTGTAATCATCTCTTAAACACCAGATTGAGTTGTAAAAGGGTAGACACTCCCCTTGAATCTTGAAATTGGATCAAGAGGTAAGACCCCCTTCACATCACCATGAGTACAGCACAGGAAGTAGCCAAATTTAATGGGGAGCAGTTTTATACATGGCAGACAAAAACCATGTATTTACTCATGAGGAAAAATCTGTGGGGATTAGTTGAAGGGAGAGATGAATGCCCAGAGAGAGGGAAAAATGAGTGGAAGAGCAGGAATGAAAAAGCATTGGGACTTATTGCACTCAGTTTAAATGATGAAATCATTCATCATATCACAGGGATACAATGGGCAAAAGATGCATGGGATGAACTCAATAAATTATTTGGTACACAAGCAAAAAATTCAAAGATAAATCTGTTAATGCAATTCTACAAATTGGACATGAAGGAAAGTGAACCTTTAGTCACACACTTGAACAAATATAAAAGCATTAAGCAACAGCTGGCAGCTATTGGCAAAAAGGTCGAAGATGATGAGGCACTAGCAATGCTTCTGAAGAGTGTGGACAAAGGTGATTATGAAAGCATTGTAGCAACACTAAAGAATGTACCTGAATTGAAGCTACACGAGATAGAAGCAGCTCTACTAGAGCAAGAGAGCAGAGGCAAAGAGAAGAAATGGCTCGACTCAACAGCAGGAGAAGAAAAAGCATTCTTCAACCGAGGAGGATTCTCTCGAGGACGAGGACGAGGAAGAGGCAGAGAAGGAGGAAGGACCTTCACTTGCCACAAATGTGGAAAGCCAGGACACATGGCGAGAGACTGCTACAGCAAACCCAGTGGAGAAGGAACGACATCGGCAAACTTCATGGAAGCTCCAAAGGAAGTGGAGTCGGATCATCTTTTCTGAGAGAGAGAGAGAGAGAGACCCCACAACCCAATGTAACCTGCCCCAACAAAGTAAAACCATCTCTGAGCCACCGATGATGTAGGCCACATGATAGATAGATGTATGTGTGAGCACTTTAGTCAAGGTCGTGGGCACTTATAGTAGCCTTGGACACATAGAGAGAGAGAGAGTGTCAAGGACTATGAGTTTAGGGACTCGAGGCACTGGTCGCAGGCTATCAAGTAAGAGAGAAACTTGGTATAGAGTCCAGATGTGCTAAGATAACTTGAGGGGAGGTGTAGGCACTGGTCGAAGTAAGGGGAGGCAAACTTGGTATAGGGTCTAGGTATACTAGGAGTATTCACCTGAGGGGAGGTGTTGAAAATACAAGTGAATAGGGTGTGTGCGGGAACAAGCCCTTGGTTAGAGGCTGTAAAAGAGAAGATGTAAATGTGAAAGAACCTATGAAAAGGTGAGAAGAATCTACTGGGAGAGAATAAAGGGTAGCATGAGAAGATTTAGGAAGTGTGGAGATATTATGGGAGATATTCTGGGAAAAGTAAAGAGGTGGAGAGAATCAGGGAAAAGAGGTGGAGTGAATCATGGAGAAATCAGTGGGATAAGATGTTAGACATATATATTAATTTAGTCCGAGGCAATTAGGCCTAGATCGGACATTATTAGTGTGTGCACGGGCAAGGGCCTAGTGGGCCAAGGTCCGTAGCTCGGGGGTTAGCCAAGGAGCGCGGGAATGGGAGCTAAGAGAGCACTTTTACCTTTTGCTTGATAAGGAGGTAAGAACATGCTCTAGGGGACTTCCATTTATAGAAGCTCATGGGCTATATTGGCTGGGAGGAGAGAAGCGCACACATGTCATTTTTTTTTGTCCCCTTACATTTGGTATCAGAGCTTCTAGTTACGAGCGCTGGGGAACAAGCGGTGGAAAAAAAGCGGTGCAGTAGGTAGCGGTGCAGTAGGCTTTTCTCTGTTAACAAAAAAAAAAAAGAGATGGGCTGTGCTGCGCCATAGCGAACGCTGCAAACAGCTGCTTACACAAGAGGGGACACAACAGCTGATTGCACAAGAGGGAACGCAGCCGCCAGAGCGGGCGTGCGCACGTCAACCTAGCCCACACGCTAGAGAGCGCTCTCTCTCTTTTACTTTGAAAGATAGGAGGCCACGCTTTACATCTTAAACTCTTCGCCTTCTGCTTGTGCTTTCCTATGTGGGATTTCGTTCAAACAGTTCAAGCTCTCTCAGCGCCTCTGGAAAGTTGAGGATGGTGCAGACGTCTGGCGAAAGCTGCAGTCCGTCGTGAATGCTCAAAATTGGTGCCAGATATGCGTTTCTGACTCTTTAATGCTTCAAAAGGGTGTTCTAGTACATGTATAAAGTGCACAGGCAGTGTTTATGTATGGATATGCGTGCATGGAGTGAATTGCACATCAATTTGTGACTCTGCAGTTTCTGGTTTTTCGCACCAAAGAGCAAAGTTTGACTTGTTTTGCATCTACATCTTTGTGAAATAGATGTTTTGAGCAAAATTGAAGCTATTGATGTATACTTTTTGGGGCTATTCTGCATTTTATGCTGTTATGCTGGTAAATTTCATTCAAAGACAATAAAGTGCAGAAGTTACAAGTGCATTTAGTGTTTGTGTGACAGTTTGCTAGCTGTAAATATTTGGGTGCTTTTCCTATACTCTTTTCATCAAGCCATTAAAAAAAAACATGGAAGGAGAATCCTCACAGCAACATGTGCCTGATTCGACCATGCATGACGAGGATGAAACACTTGATGTGACTACTATGGTTGCTCGTATTGACTCTATGGAAAACACTATGCAATTAGTTCTTAATCAAATGAAAGAATTGACTGAAATGCGGGGAAAAGAATTAGAAAAGTCTATATCCATCCCTCTTGCTGAGGAAATCAATCAAGGCGGTCTTGGAGAGCCAGGAACCTCGGCTAGAGTGCCTACTTTGGGGCGAGCCAAGTGGCAACTTAAAGATCTCAAACCGCCTAAATATAATGGCAATACAGCAGCTCGCACAGCAGATGCAGTGGAACAATGGCTTTCCAAGTGGAAGCAATGTTTTAGGCTGTGCCATATAAATGATGATGTGGCTAAGATTCAGCAAGCCACGTATAACCTCCTCGATGTGGCTCATCGATGGTGGAAGAAGATAGAAAAGGACAAAGCAGAGCCTGTTACGTGGAATGCCTTTAAAGTTATATTCTATAATAACTTTGTGCCACCTGATGAGCGTAGTCGAGCGCTTGATTCTTGGTTCTTTATTTCGCAGAAGAACTATTCTGTTCAAGAATATGCGGATAGGTATCGGGAAGTCTTGCTAAAAGTGCCAGAGCATATTCCTGATTTCCTGCAAGTTCATAAATTTGTGTTGGGTCTTAAAGAAACTCTTCGGCCTCTGGTGCGCAAAGAGAAATGCTCTACGTTGAATGAGGCTATTGAATTAGCAATTGTGCTTGAGGATGGCAAGAAATTTCCTTCGGGAGGTGGAGGCCAGAAATCCTCTTGGACTCGCGCCCCTAGATTTTTGGCCCCAGCTTCCTCTACTTTACCATCCACCAGTGAGGGTAGGGGTAAAGAGATTAAAGAGATTCATATGATCAAAACTGCAAAGGGGACCAAAAGAAAAGTTTCTGCTATAGCGGAAAGGGCTTTTAATAGATCTATGCTTACTCCGCAGCAAAGGGATAAAGCAATGAAGGAAGGGCTGTGTTATGGATGTATGGGCCAGCATAAATTTAAAGATTGCCCAAAGAAGTCAAAGATCACGGCTAGTATGATGGTTAATCCAATGCAAGTGTCGGAGGACAGTGAGGATGACTTGTTGGATGACACTCCACAAGATTATCCTAAAAGGATTTTAGCTATTTCAGTAACCAAGAAGGTGCCTACAGCTCCAGATGCAGTCTTGTCTCCTAGGGCACAGCAGGGTTATCAGTTTTTCTAGACACCGAGCTTATAGTATTGAAGGGGACTGTGCAAGCAACGCCAGTCAAGATCCTCTTTGATACTGGCTCTACTCATAATGTAATTAGCTCAAGGCTTGTCAAGAAGCTAAAGCTCCAAACGCAGCCTTCAGAGTACAGCTACACAGTGGAGCTAGCTGACGGCAAGGGCACAGAAGTGTGGGATCGTCAAGTCAGAGGACTCCCATTCCAGATCCAGTCCTACGAGGACAGATTGGACTTTGAAATTACACGGCTTGTGAGATTCGATCTAGTTCTCGGCAAGCAATGGCATGCATGGAAGAAGTCAACGATAGACTTTTCTTCCCACGTCATCCAGTTCGAGCATAGCGGCAGACGCCTTTTGATTCGCGGGGAACCCGATTTCCCAAAAGCGAAACTGTTAAAGGCTACCAAGATGCTCAAGTTAGATTGTAAGTATATTTACTTTTGTTATATTGTAAATATTTCTAAATCAAATCCAAGGATGGATTCGACAGTTGGTGGCAGTTTTACCACCTCAGCTTTAGATCTTTCTAATAAGATAAAAGCTGAATTCGAAGATGTATTTAAAACTGAGTTACCTGTTGGTTTACCTCCTCGCAGGAATGTGGAGCATAGGATTGAGCTCATTCCAGGAGCTAATCCAGTTGCTAGACCACCATATCGCATGAGTCTCAAGGAGGAGAACGAGGTTAGGAAGGTGGTGGACGAATACCTTAGTAAAGGCCTGATTCGTTCGAGTTTTTCACCTTTTGCCTCGCCTGTTTTACTTGTAAAGAAAAAGGATGGTTCTTTTAGGATGTGCGTAGATTACAGAGCACTCAATAAAATTACTATCAAGCATCGTTATCCTATGCCTAGGATCGATGATCTCTTAGATGCTCTTGGTGGTGCTACTATTTTTAGTAAAATAGATTTAAAAAGTGGTTACCACCAGATAAGAGTAAGAGAAGAAGATGTATATAAAACAGCTTTTAGAACCAGGTTTGGTCAGTATGAGTATTTAGTAATGCCATTTGGTTTGACTAATGCTCCAGCTACTTTTATGATGTTAATGAATGATATTTTAAGACCATTCATGGGTAAATTTGTGGTAGATTTCATTGATGATGTGCTAGTTTATAGCAAGAACATCATAGAACATGAATCACATTTAATTTCTGTTTTTCAAGCGTTGCGTGAAACAAGTTTGTTTGCCAACAAGGAAAAGACTTTTTTGTGTATGACTAAGATTGAATATCTAGGTCATATAGTTTCTGCAGATGGGATTAGAATGGATCCCAAGAAAGTTTCCGTGATATTGGCATGGCCAGTGCCAGAAAATATCACTGCACTTAGATCCTTTTTGGGATTAAGTGGTTTTTATCGTAGATTTATAGAGCTCTATTCTCTAATAGCAGCTCCTATGACAGATTTATTGCAAGAACAGGTGCCCTATGTGTGGACATCTATGCAACAAGAAAGTTTTGATACAATGAAACAAGCAGTTTCAACAGCTCCAGTTTTGAAAGTGATCGACCTAGAAAAGCCTTTTGTCTTAGAAACTGACGCCAGCGGGTGTGGCTGTTGGCGCAGTGTTAAGCCAAGATGGTAGGCCAGTGGCCTTTGAAAGCAAGAAGCTTTCGCCAACTCAACAGAATTGGCCAGTCCATGAGCAAGAATTGTATGCTATTATACATGCTCTCAGAATTTGGCGGCACTATCTTTATGGTGCTGAGTTTAAAGTGTATACAGATCATCATACACTTAAGTATTTTTGCAATCAACCTGATCTACGAGGAAGACAAGGTAGATGGGCTGAGTTGATGCAAGAATTTCATATGGAAATTTTGTATCGTAAAGGTCGAGATAATGTAGTCGCTGACGCATTATCTAGAATTATGTATAATATGAGTTTTACAGTTTTAGAAAACTCATTGCTTCAAGAAATCAAGGAAGCACAGTTGGAGGACCTTTATGCACAGACAGTAAGGTCCAGACTCGAGTCTACTATGGATACTACTGAGGAGTTAGCTTCGTCTACTTCTTCACTAAGACCTTCATCAAGTCCGTATGCCAATTTCTTAGTTGAGAACAGATGGCTAAAGCGGAAAGGAAAGATATATGTTCCTTGTGCACCGGAACTAAGAACAAAAGTTTTGCAAGAGAACCATGATAGTCCCTGTGCTGGGCATCCTGGTCAAGATAAAACAGTTCAACTTGTTAGACGGGCATAGTGGTGGCCACATCTATTTAGAGATGTCCACAAGTATGTCCAACAATGCTTTCAATGCCAAGCAATAAAGGCAGAAAGAGTAAAAAGCCCAGGGTTACTCCATCCCTTACAAATTCCGAAATCTAACTGGCAAAGCATATCCATGGATTTTATCACGGGATTGCCACGAACTCAAAGACAAAAAAATACCATTTTGGTGGTAGTTGACCGCTTGAGCAAGATGGCTCATTTTATAGCAACCAAGGACACCGTGGAAGCTCCACAGGTTGCAGATTTGTTTATCCAGAATGTATTTAGATTACATGGACTACCTTTGTCTATTGTCTCAGACAGAGATGTGCGTTTTTGTGGACATTTCTGGAGACATATTTTTGCAAAGTTGAATGTTACCCTCAATATGAGTAGTGGTGACCACCCCGAGACAGATGGTCAGACGGAAAGGGTCAACCAAGTACTCGAGGACATGTTACGTGCTTATGTATCTGATAGCCAGACAGATTGGGATTCATACTTACCCTTGCTAGAGTTTGCATATAATAATAGACCTCATAAGGTGACCGGTATGTCTCCTTTTGAGATGAATTATGGTATGTCTCCCTTAACTCCTGGTACTATAGGCACACCACAGAAATGTCCTAGTGCGACAGAATTTTTAGCAAGAATGCAAGATACTCTAGCATTGGCTAAAACTAAGCTTCAGCAAGCAGCTGAAAGAGCTAAGTTTTATGCTGATAAGAAAAGATCTCCTCGATCTTTTGAAAAGGGAGAAAAAGTTTTTCTTCAAGTACCATTAAACTCTACATCTTTATTTACTGGAAAGTGTCCTAAGCTTTCGCCTAGATTTTGTGGACCTTGGACCAGAGAATGTTAGACATATATATTAATTTAGTCCGAGGCAATTAGGCCTAGACCGGACATTATTAGTGTGTGCACGGGCAAGGGCCTAGTGGGCCAAGGTCCGTAGCTCGGGGGTTAGCCAAGGAGCGCGGGAATGGGAGCTAAGAGAGCACTTTTACCTTTTGCTTGATAAGGAGGTAAGAACATGCTCTAGGGGACTTCCATTTATAGAAGCTCATGGGCTATATTGGCTGGGAGGAGAGAAGCGCACACATGTCATTTTTTTTGTCCCCTTACATAAGATGCTTGATGTAAACTCTATAAATTGAGGCATTGCCCTAATGAGAATTTGCTGGTTTTTGAGTATCCATGCCTACATTAATCTATTTGTTAATTACCTATTAATTACGTCTTAATTATTTGCTAATCACTTTGTTAATGATGTTGATTCTAGTGTTTGATCCACCATAGCTCATCACAATGCCCAAATTTCAACAACCTTCAATATGAATCATAAGTTTGAGAAACTTATCTGTATACTCCTTCATACTCATGTATCTTTGTTGTAGATCATCCCATTCACAAACCATTTTGTCCTTGTGCATCTTGGAAGTGAATGTATTCCTCATATCTTCTTTGAAAGTATCCCAACTTGTGACCTCATAACCTTGTGATTGGAGATGCCTCCACCATGCATGAGCATACCCTTCCAAGTGTAAAGTAGAAAAGTAAACCATAGCTTTTTCACTTCGAGGGTTTATCTCAAAATAAAGATCCAATTTGTTGACCCACTCCTTAAAGACATCATTATTAGCACCTTCACCACTAAACTTTGAGAGGACGATCTTATCCTTCACACCCTTGAATTCATCTCCATTGCTCCATGACGGTCACCGCGTCTACGCATAGGCCCATCCTCATAATGATTGTAATCTTCAAACTCACCAAAGAAATCTTCCTCAACATGAGGTCTCGAAGCTCTGCCTCGATGAGTATTCCCTTTGAATGGACGTGACAATCACTCCTTGGGACTCTTGAACCTTTATTTGGAAATGCATGACCTTTGCCTTTTGCATCATTGGTGGGTGAGTGTGTAAACATTGGGTTGCGCATAGCACCATGAGTAGAATGAAAATTTGGGTGATAATTCTCCTTGTCCTCAACATGAGCTTGTCGAACCTTGTGAGATGTTCCACCCTTGTCTTCATCCTTGGTCTTCATGTCTCCATGCATGCCCCTAATCTCTTGCACAAGTGTTTGGGTTATGGTGCCATAATCTATTGTAAAAGTGGTTGCATCATGCTTCTCATCATCATCATCATCATTTGTGACATATCATTAGTCATAGCGGGCATTGCTTGCGCATTTGGTCCCCCCAATGTATACCACATTTGCAAAACTTGGCCCAATTTGCACATGATTGGTCCTTTGTGCTGCATTTGCAATGTTATCATCTTGTATATTGACACCCTCATCACCAATCTCATCTACACGATCCTCATTCACCATTTCCCTGTCTTCCCTTATCTCATGAAGTTCCATTGCTTAGACGGAGGTCCCCTTGCCATAATGGTGAAAATGGAAAATGGCTAGTAGAAAGCTTAAATGATGTCAGAAT